>NC_090995.1:22500-325530 GCF_041146395.1 Eulemur rufifrons | reverse complement strand
GACATGATTTGGAGGCGGGCTTTTCATGCCTGTGTGGACCAGTCTCTTTCTAGGTTCACCCTAAGCGTTACCTTTCAGGATCATAGGCTAGTCTCTGGGTGTTTACCAAGGCCAACCTTCTCGCTGTGTCTGAATCTCAGTTTTGGCCAGAGATCCCATGAGGTTGCTGGCTTCTGAGCCTCTCAGTTGCCCCTTCCAGAATTGGCTAGATGCTGCTAAATTAAATAAGTTATTTTTTAGTATTTTGTTTGGGGTTTCTAGTTTTGAATAGAAGGATTGATGTGAAGGACTAATCAGCTATTATTGGTAGCAGAACTTTCTTTCTCTCTCTCTGTTTTTTTTTTTTTTTTTGCTTGTTTGTTTGGTTGGTTGGTTGGTTGGTTGGTTTTTTTCTGTTTTTTTTTTTTTGTTGTTGTTGTTTGTTTGTTTTTGTTTTTGAGACAGAGTCTTGCTCTATCACCCAGGCTAGAGAGCCGTGGCCTTAGCCTAGCTCACAGCAACCTCAAACTCCTGGGCTCAAGCGATCCTCCTGCCTCAGCCTCCTGAGTAGCTGGGACTACAGGCATGCCTGGCTAATTTTTTTTTTCTATATGTCTTTTTAGCTGTCCACATCATTTCTTTCTATTTTTAGTAGAGACGGGGTCTCACTCTTGCTCAGACTGGTCTCGAACTCCTGGCCTCAAGCGATCCTCCCTCCTTGGCCTTCCAAAGTGTTAGGATTATAGGCACGAGCCACTGCACCAGGCCTAAAATATACTGTCAGTTGTACAGTCCATTTCCTTGGGAGTTGGGAAAAAGAGCACAGGCAACAGCAGAGGACTGTCCTGGGACGCTCTTCATCACACAACCAGTGACAGTTTAGTCAAAATAATACCCGAAAGCCCAACCTTGACTACTCAAGACATAGGGCTATGCTCTGCCGTCAATTAGAAACGGTTACCTTTCTGAAAGCCCTCGGGATAAATTTCCTTCTGGTTTCAGTATTGTGAACAATAGCTACGGTTCACCTGGGCAACCCATTTGCTTTCTGGACGTCACTAAAATGCAAAGCCTGCCTTTTTGTACCAAAAGCCAAATTGGTGACCCATCCTTAGCAAGCTGTAGGAATTCATGGAAGACTTTCTCGTATTATGTTTCCTCCTGGCTCTATTTCATAGCCTAAACTTCATTCCTCTTTTCCTCATCCTTCTCATCCCCTTCTAATATATATAACCTTACTCTGTATCTTCCTTTCTAAGTGTCCTCAAAATATTTTTGGAATAGAAGAAGTTCTAATAAAACATGCCGTGTATACTTATTGATACACACGAGGACAATGTGCATGCACACACATGCATTAAAAGCCACCCGACTTTCATTCTTTCTTCAGGATGACGGGGGACCCTGCTTCCTGCACTGTGTGGCTCGAGTGCTGCACCAACAGCACTGGTGACAGCGCCAGTCTCACTCTTGGCCAGCGGCAAATATTCCTTCCTCTTCTTTTTCTCCATTCCCCAGCAGTTGAAACTGTGAACTAATCAATGTCTTACAATGAAATGGGATGTTTCAAAATGTTACATTAAAGCTCAACTCCACCACTCAAAATATTTGTTACATGTTTTTCTTATTATACACATTTACTAGCCCTAAATCATATCTAGCTGTATTTTGTACAACGCTTAGTACACAGTCTATTTTAACAGAACTCTGAGACAAACTTTCGATGATTAGCAAACTTTATGATATATAACCTAATTTTATTGAATGGATTTTCTTTCAAAATAAATTATGTAGTTAAAAATTACATAGAAAATTACATCTTTTTAAATCATATACATTGTTAAAACTTCTATTTTATTTTAAACCCAATTATAAAACATTATCACAATAATGTACATTGTACCCAAAAAGCCCTAACCTCAGCATGATATAATTCATCCATGTAACTCAAAACACTTGTACCCCGGTTGGGGTTGGTGCGATGGCTCACGCTGGTCATCCTAGCACTCTGGGAGGCCGAGGTGGGAGGATCGCTCGAAGTCAGGAGTTTGAGACCAGCCTGAGCAAGAGAGAGACCCTGTCTCTACTAAAAATAGAAAGAAATTATATGGACAACTAAAAATATATATAGAAAAAATTAGCTGGGCATGGTGGCCCATGCCTGTAGTCCCAGCTACTCGGAAGGCTGAGGCAGAAGGATCGCTTGAGCCCAGGAGTTTGAGGTTGCTGTGAGCTAGGTTTTCTGTTGACAATCCCAATACACACCTACACCTGTACATAAAAGCACACTGTATCTTATGTCGTAATAACCCCCAAATGTTCCTCCAGCAGATAAATGGATTTAAAAACTCATGGTATATATGCACACAATGGACTACTCGGCAATGAAAAGGAATGAACCACCAACATCTGTAAGCAGATGAATCTCAAAACCTGCTGACCCAAAAAGCCAATCATGGAAAATAATGCACTGTATGATTGCACTTCTATAACATTGCAAAGCAGGCAAAGCTCATCACGGTGACAGAAAGCAAATCGGTGACAGAATGAGGCTGGAGGGCAGGGTGGGCTGACCACAAAGGAGCACAGGGAACTTCCTGTGTCTTGACTGGGACGGTAGTGACACAGAGGCACCGATTACAGACGGACTAAGAAAAACGACTTCCTCGAGAAAACACAGCCAGTTAATAGTAGAGCAATATTAGCATTAGTCTAGTTCCATTAACATTTTCAAGCTTTCTCTCGGAAGGACAAACTGGCTGTAGGAAAAGAACTCACGTGCACCCAGCATTTAACAGATACTGCTGGAGACTGCTGGGTGAGGGCCACATGCCAGCCACACGCGACAGAGACCGCGACCTCACAGAGACCGCACAGCGGTGGGAAGAGGTTTCACGGCAGAGGGCAAAGAACGCTATGGAACCACCGACAAGCAATTAAACCACATGGTCTGCTACAGGGGCCCCTAAGGTACCTCCCACAAGAGTGTTTAAGACTTTTAAGTTTTTTTTTTTTTGTACAAGGAGTTTATTTTGGAGATACCCCCAGGAAGCTGCAGTTAGGGAACAGGGTCAGTGAAATAGAGAAGTAGGAAAAAACAATAAGAGATGCTGGTAACCACTGTGGGACGCTGGTGTTCAATGCAGCTGGGGCAATGTATATAGCCTGATCTTTTGTACCCCCATAATGAGCTGAAACACAAACAAAAAATAAAAATAAAAATAAATAAAAAAAATAGACTGCAAAAAATTACCTAGGCTGCCACATAGACAGAGAAAAAAAGGTAATCTACAATAACGTAACGGGGCAAGGATAAAATGTGGAATTCCAACGTGCCTTTAACCATTGTGATCCCTGTTAATCAAAATTTCAGTAGAATGTTCCATTGTTTTATTTGACTCCCATTTTTGAATGGTGGTTTGTGCCCAAGGCTTCCTATGCCATTAACTTTACAGCAAATTGTACTCACTATGAACTACACAGTTTAATTTATTCAGCTTAATGATCCACTTAAGAAATATTGTTATAAACATAAGACTTTTAAGTTTAAACTCTAAAGAAGAAGGTAGCCTCACAATAAACAAGATAATAAGGTAAGGTAGATCCTTACCTGACACATAAAAAGATAACTACAGATGGTTTAAAGACCTAACTATGAAAGGGAAAACTACAAGGGCAGTAAAGGAAAATGTAGGGAATATTCTCATGGCCTTAAGAAGGAATTCTTAAATAAAATCTCAAAAGCACAAAAGAGTAGGCAAACCAGACTGAATGTGAGCACATCCAAATGAAAAGTTTCTGTTCAATAAAGAAAACTATGGGCTGTGCGTGGTGGCTCACGCCTGTCATCCTAGCACTCTGGGAGGCCGAGGCGGGAGGATTGCTTGATGTCAGGAGTTCCAGACCAGCCTGAGGAAGAGCAAGACCCTGTCTCTACTAAAAATAGAAAAAATTAGCCGGGCATGGTGGCACATGCCTGTAGTCCCAGCTACCTGGGAGGCTGAGACAGGAGGATCACTCAAGCCCAGGAGTTTGAGGTTGCTGTGAGCTAGGCCGACGCCACGGCACTCTAGCCCAGGCAACAGAGTGAACTCTGTCTCAAAAATAAAATAAAATAAAATAATAAAATTAAGAAACACATACACAGATGTAGCATGCATTTTTAGGACTTTAGCGGTCCGAGTTACAATTGCATTTCTGGTAGGACTGGCATCTTGGCAACACAGGACCCTGCTATGCTGGGGGAGACAAGCTCCTCAAAGCTCACCGGCCTTAGTCTGTTTCCAGCTCCGCTCTGCGTGGGACAAAACAGAAGAGCTCGAGGTGAGCCACGGCCACTTAGTGAAGCGTCTAGAAAACAATGAAAGCAAACAGGAGTGTACGTTCCTCCCAGTAGTAGGTACCTGCTGGGGACAGCAACTGGCTGGTGACTGGAGAGCATTGTCCCTGACCTTTCCTTGTCCTGTCTGGAGCGCTACTTCCTCTCCCGCCTTCAGACAGAAGACCCCGCCGCAGCAGGCACTGGGCTCCTAGGCGCTCTGTGGCACCAGTCACCCGAGTGCACCCCAGCCGCCACCAGACGCCCCTGTCTGCAGACCCCCGGCCCACCTGGGGCCCACACTCAGACCCCGCAGGGTACTTACTCCACTCCACGGGCACACTGGGCCTCCAGGGGGGCTGCCTCTGATGGCACCGCAGCATTGAATGCCGCTGCAAATGGTGATCACCGTAGAGATGAAGGTGGGGCTTGAGTTTTCTTGTCATGTGTCTTGCTGATGATTAAGGGGAAATGTGCCAGTGTTGGGACTTCCTTTCGTGGCAGAATCTGTAATTGGAGCAACTGCAGTAGTGTCTCTTAGTCTGTGCTTTTCCTCCACAAACACTGTGGAACCACAAGCCATTACCGAGCAGAACTCTTTCACTGGAAACGAGGGGGTGGTCCAGAAGTCACAGTCACCTTACCAAGACTAGGCGGGGCGCGGTGGCTCGTGCCTGTAATCCTAGCACTCGAGGGGGGTGGATATCTCGAGATCAGGAGTTCGAGATCAGCCTGAGCAAGAGCAAGAGCCCATCTCTACTAAAAATAGAAAGAAATTAGGTGGACAACTAAAAATATATAGAGAAAGAATGAGCTGGGCATCCGGCGCATGCCTGTAGTCCCAGCTACTCGGGAGGCTGAGGCAGGAGGATCGCTTGAGCCCAGGAGTCTGAGGTTGCTGTGAGGCTGATGCCACAGCATTCTAGCCCGGGCAACAGAGTGAGACTCTGTCAAAAAAAAAAAAAAAAAAAGACTCTTTACAGGCAACAAATGAAGCTTTTCTAAGGGCCTTTTGCATCAGTTCAGCCATAAGAAAAAGTTTTTCCAGGGTAATTAGGCAATAGCTTCACTGAAAATGACACATTTTCATTGGCATGATTTAATTGTTATATTTGGAATTGAAGTTGTTAACTTCTTTAAAGAAGTTGATTTTCCTAATTCATAGAAAAAATTAAAAAATGAAATGTTGAAAAACTTTAGCAATGTGCTTTTAATTTTTTTCCCGCTGAAAAATAAATCTTTCACTGATTTCATAGTAATGATTCTGTATATATTTGGGTCATCTTTTTATGATTGTTTAAGCATATGAAATCAATTCATTTTTCCTTCCCTGTTAAAAAAAAAACGAGGTATATTCGCAGACTCAATGCACTTAGAGTGAAAAGTAAACTGAAGAAGTAGGAGATAGTAAACACAAGGATGTCAAGGACAAAGGTAGGTAAAGCTAGAAGGTGATTTTTAAATTTATTTTGGAATAAAACTTTTCTTGTGGAGGTAGCTACTGGGAATTTGTTGCTGGCTTTTCTTTTCTTTTCTTTTCTTTTTTTTTTTTTTTTTTGAGACAGAGTCTGGCTCTGTCACCTGGGCTAGAGTGCTGTGGCATCAGCCTGACTCGCAGCAACCTCAAACTCCTGGGCTGAAGTGATCCTCCTGCCTCAACCTCCAGAGTAGCTGGGACTACAGGCATGCACTAGCATGCCTAAATTTTCTATATATATTTTTAGTTGGCCAGATAATTTCTTCCTATTTTTAGTAGAGACAGGTTCTCGCTCTTGCTCAGGCTGGTCTCGAACTCCTGACCTCAAGTGATCCTCACGCATTGGCCTCCCACAGTGTTGGGATTACAGGCATGAGCCACTGCGCCCAGCCTGTTGCTGGCTTTTTTCATCCCCGTAACCCAGAGTTACTCGGCCTCAGCACGGCCATCGTCCTGAGCCGGGTCATTCTGGACTGCTGGGAGAGCTGCCCTGTGCACCGTGCATGTGGCGCGGACCCCTGGACTCTGCCCCAGTTGCCGGAGACCCCACCCCAGTCATGACAGACAAAAATGTCTCCAGACACTGTCCATGTCCACAGAGGGGAGCAAAAGCAACCCTGCTGAGAACCGTTACTCAGCCAGAATTAGAAGGTTGGGAGAGGAGATGGTTGAAAACCTGGAGCGGGATCCCAGTTGTCTGTTTCCTGCAACTTACTTTCATTTTCAGAAATGAAATGTCATTTAGGACCTAGACCAACCCACTCAAAAGACACCGCAAGTGGATGACACGAATACACAGCATTCATCAAGTGCAGTTCAGGATGGCAATGAGATGTTTTCCATGACGTTTTTAAGTTCCTATTTTAGGTCAAGATGTGAACTGAACAGTAAAAAGCTACCATTAATATTTTTGTAAATTATGATTTAGCAAATCTGGATTGCTGGTTGTACAGTGCTGAGCCCCGGGGGAATAGCAGATGAATGCCCACCTTTAGGAGGCAGCGGTCTTCAGGGAGAGACTGGCCACGCGCAGGGACAGCCACAGCAGATGGCCGCAGGGTTAGGAAGTGCCAGCCAGTTGCAAATTCTCAAACTGGGCAAAAGCGTCTGTTGTGTGTCTCTACAGTCTGCTGAGCCACATGTGGCCCACATGTCCATATGCCAGTCTGGGGATGGTGGCAGGGGGACGGAGCTGATGGCTGCCGGCCTGCCTGACTCCCTGCACCTGCAGCACATTCGGGGAGGACCTGATTCCCCGGTGTGGAGGGTGCTTGGGGATCTAGAGGCTTCCGGCTTTGTAGTCAGGGGCTCTGCCCTCGTGCCCAAGAGCCTCCAGGGCTAGATTCCCACGTCGCTCCCGGTCACTATAGGGCTAGACACCCCAAACCCCGCTCTGTACATGCTGTCACACCCTTGGTGCCACTGCCTGTCCACTTGCTGTGCCTCTCTGCGTGCGGCCAGCTCCCCAGGATGTCCCGGCTTGCGCCTCTTCCCTCTGCCCAAACAGCCCAGACCCCCACTCACGCGATGGCTCCCACCTGGTCCCCAGGTGCACTGAATGCTAAGCAGGTCCTGCGTGTGGTGGCCCTGCCTGTGGCTGGGTGACCTCCCTGCCCCGCTGCCCATCCCCAGGGCTGGCAGAGAAACAAGACCGCCACAGGCTTGGCGACGGAGCTCCAAACTGGAAGTATCTGAAGCTTCGTGCTGACACTGTAGATCCCAAGAGCTTCCCGTGCTGCCTTTAGACGTGGGGGCAGCCGCACCGGGGGACGAGGGTCCTGCCGTCTGTGTCTACCCTTCACCTCCAGCCTGCTGGGCCCACCACGGCCATGGGCACCCAGGGGTCCCACTGCGCTCTTACCTTCTGGAGACGGCACCCACGTCTGACTCTCTGTGGCTTTGCACAAATCCTGCACCCCGCCCCCAGCTCAGATGTGCTGAGCTTCCCCTGCTTGAGCATCTCTCGTGCTGGGTCCCCATCACCAGCGTGCTGGCCCCAGCTGTGTCTGCGCTACTGCTCTGGCCTGCCTGGGGGCCCTGGCTTGCATTTTCTCAGCCCGCCTCAGCAAGGCTGGCATTTGGTGGCTACTAAAAGCAGCATTTCTTCACCACCACCGTTTTGCTAAATGTGATTTTAAGACAGTGTGGCTTAATCGTCCCATATCAAAAACCTGACATCCACAATCTTTTAAGACTCTAGGTCTAATTTGGTTCAGATGCCATAGAAGAACAAAATTGTTTTTCCCTCCTCTCATGGGCCATTGGGCAGTGTGAGGGATGATGTAAAGAGAAAAACGCTGGCTGGCTTTGGTGCCACCAAATGTAAAAAAGATCAGACGCAGAAAAAATTGCCCTAAAGTACCAAGATTGAGCACACCTGAGATTTAGCAAAGTCAAACATGGCAGAATGCAGGTGTCAATACATTACAGCAGCAGGGCAAGTTTGAAAACAAAATTTGTGGTGAAATCTGAGTTAGATCTGCTAAATTTCATCTCAGAAAAGGTAGTTGCTTCAAGCACAAACAACTGAAGAAGCTGAGTCAGGGGAAAATACAATTGCCAAAAAAGGTTTTTAATACCCAGGAATCTCTTCTGTTAGAACTCGATTTCTTTTCTGTATTGTAAAGTTAAAAATAATTTAATACTTTTGTTTTTGCCCTAAATACCTAGTTGTGTGTGTGTGTGTGTGTGTGTGTGTGTGATTCATGATTTCATCAAGGATGACTTTGCAAATTTTCTGCAAGGTGGCCTCTCTGGAGTTTATTATAATTCACTAAATATTGATCAAGTACTTAATCAAGCACTAGGGACCTAACAGGCCTCTTACAGTGGGGAATGCAGACAATAAACCTGTAAATATTAAGAGAATAAGATTTTGGATGATGAAAGTGCTATGATAAAAGCTGAAAGCAGGTGGTGGATGGAGAGTGAGCCAGACTGTGTGTGGTCAGGAGTGTGAGGTTTTAAACTAAAACCTAAGGATGAAAAAGTCCTGGCCATTTGAATGTCTAGAGCAGCATTGTCCAATAGAAACATAATATGGGCTGGGTGCGGTGGCTCACGCCTGTCATACTAGCACTCTGGGAGGCTGAGGCAGGAGGATGGCTCGAGGTCAGGAGTTTGAGACCAAACTGAGCAAGAGCGAGACCCCGTCTCTACTAAAAATAGAAATTATCTGGTCAACTAAAAATATATGAAAAAATTAGCCGGGCATGGTGGTGCATGCCTGTAGTCTCAGCTACTCGGGAGGCTGGGGTAGTAGGATTGCTTAAGCCCAGGAGTCTGTGGTTGCTGTGAGCTAGGCTGACGCCATGGCACTGTAGCCCAGGCAACAGTGCGAGACTGTGTCTCAAAAAAAAAAATTCAGCTTATGAAACATCAAAACAGCTGTGCCATGAGGCAGTGAGTGCTTCTTTGTCACCCTATTTAAAATTTCCAATCCCAGGCCAGGCAGAGTGGCTCGCACCTATAACCCTAGCACGTTGGGAGGCTGAGGCAGGAGGATCACTTGATGATAGGGAACTGAGTGTGGGACTCCGGGAAGAGATTTGGTAAGAGATGTAGATTTAGGAGTCATCAAGAAAGATGCAATTTTCAAGTCTTGGGACTATAATTGCGTAGGGGGAGGGTGTAATTAATGAGAGGGCACAGGCAGAGCCTAGAACAATCTAACAGGGGTTAGGAAGACGAAGAGGGGCCAGCAGTGGCTACTGAGGAGGATCAGCAAAGGATCAGCTACTAAGAGATGACAAAGGGCAGTAGACAGACTATAAAGATACACAGCCCAGGTCGGCTTATACAGCCAAGGTTTTCCTCCTCTCCCGCCCACTCTGCCCCCACCAGCAAGCTCCCCACCCAGATCCTCATCCACGTGGCACCATCATCCTCGCTGCCACCCTGAGCGGAAGCCTCAGTGTTACTCTGACCCCTCCTCTCCCTCACGCCCCCACACTCATCTCCAGCACAGCCCCAGCGACTCCACTGAAGGAAGATCTCACAAGTCCATCCTTTTCCATCGCCGTCGCCTGCCCCTCTGGACAGGCCATCGTCCTTGGCAACCCACCCTTCCTGGTCTCCTTCACACTTCCAACTCATTAGACTAAACTCCTGACCTCCTCTACGTCTGTGTCCACATTTGATCTTTGCAGTAACCCACCGAGGTTGGCACTCTTACACCTCCGTGTTCTGAGTGAGGAAACCGGAGCACGGAAAAATCAGGCAACTTGTCTGAAGAGACACAGCTGCTAAATAGAGGCTCCTCGAGTAATAGGATTCTGGCCGAGGCCCGAGCCATGTCTGTCTTGCTCGGCACGAGGGGCCCAGTGCTCAGAGCGCTGTCAGCTTGTGTGGCTTCTTCATTGTGGCTACTAACATACTCTGAGTCACGTGTTTCCCCAAGTGTTTTTTTCACGAACCACCAGTTTCTAGGAATGTCAGTGAGGTCTCTAAGTAAAGAGCTCTGTAAACAAATAGCTTTTGTTGACACCCCCTGAAAGAGTTGACGGGTTTGCTTGTTGAGGGGCAGTTAAACATGAATGTCACTGGGATTCCTAGCAAGAGGGACATGGCCTGGGAACCATTTCCCAAACTGTGTGATCATGAGATCATGAGATCATGAGACTGTAAACATGAGATCATGTTTCTTCGCGGAGCCTCCTGGGCTCTGCAGAACACATATTAGGAAATGCTCTTCTAAAAAAACAAAACAAAACAAAACAAAACAAAACAAAAACAAAAAAAAAACAAAGGCCAGGCGCGGTGGCTCAAGCCTTTAATCCTAGCACTCTGGGAGGCCGAGGTGGGAGAATCCTTTGACCTCAGGAGTTCGAGACCAGCCTGAACGAGGCCCCATCTTAAAAAAAAAAAAAAAGGAAATGCTCTTTTAGCCTCGAGGTCAGACACAACATGTGTGCTCCTAGCCTGAGTCCCTGCGGCCACACGTGCCTCCAGGTGCACCCCCGCATCCCTCCCTATCCTCACGCTCTTCAATATCTTGAGTCCTCAGTGCAGAGGGCAAGATTCCATTCTTCTCCCACTACAGAAAGCCCTGGAAGTTGCTCATCTGGTCGTGCGAGGCTCGTCTCTGCTTGAGAGGACCAACCCAGGAGGGTCTGCAGATGTCTTCAGGTGTGTGCCCACCGTGTTTCAAGACCACCAGAAAAACTATAGCTTAATTCATTGACCCACTCATGCCTTATGCTCTTCTTCATCAAGATTTCCTTCTTCCACCATTTTCTTTTCTTTCAGAGCCCTAGACTCTACCCTGTCAGAGGCCAGTTATCAAAATATATGAAGATAGTAGCGGAAGGACTGGTCCTCAGTCTTTAATAAGTGAGAATGATATGGTTATGTTATGGATTTGATCATAGCCTTCAGAAGGTTTTTGGCCATTAACATGTGTATGAGGGCAGGGGGCAGGGTGAAGCATATGAACAGTTTCCACGGTCTACTGCCTGCTAAAGCTCAGTTTTATTTGTCAATAGACAGGGGAAGCTATAGCCCTTGAAAAGATTTCATAATGATAAAACAGACTGAGAAATAGAAGGATAATTCTGCAATATTGTTTAAAAATACTATCTCAGTTAACATCGCACTTCATAGTAAAACAGCAAATAAAAGCATTTCTCTTTACATCAGGAAGAAAAAAATGCCTAGAAACATCATACTTCAGCACTGTTGCGAAAGTATTAGACAATGCAGTAAAACACAAAAGAGTAATAAGGTATGATATCAGAAAAGAGGCAACAAAAGTATTATTTGTACTCAATTGCAAAACTATAGATTTTAATGAATTCCTTAAAATACTAGTATATGTGGTCAGTGCACAGAAATCAATAGCTTACTTGTATATCAAAACTGATCAGTTAGACTTAGAAAATCTAACTAAAGAGTAGTTAGGATCTTATAATATCAAAAACCAAACAGACAAAAAAGAAACAAACAAAATTCCCCCAAGAAACAAAACAATAGTAATAATCCTAAGAAATAGAAGAACCTACAGTAGGAAATCTATATAATTCGAGATATATAAGATATGTAAAACCATAGAAAGATATGAATATCATAAAGGTGTGACTTTCTCTCAAATATATAGATTTAATACATTTTTTATGAAATGCACTTTGAGATTTTTTTGGAGGGTAATCTCACAAAATTATTTTAATAGTCACCTGGTGTAGGGGCTGGGCCTAGAAGAAAGAATGGATGGGTGGAAAGAACGTGAGCAGGTGAATAGAGGGTCAGGTGAAGACACCTGCCCGAAGCTGCTTGTTTGCTGTGTGCAGAGGTCAGCTGAAAACAGTCGACCTGGATGGAACTTGTTAAAGAAATTAGCAAACGGCCCTGACTCTTTGCACGTGTACTTGGAAATAAATACTGGGAGGAACCTAGCTGAGGAGGCCATTTTCTCCTTTAGATCCTGGTCTCTCCTCCTCTCTAAACACTGTTTCAAGTAATTATTCCTTCGCTACCAAGCTCAGGAGCGAAAAAGCAGCTGCAAGAATCTGGAAGTTAAAAAACCACAGCAACATTGCCACTAGACTAGATCATTTTGAGAAAAGACAGTGAGTGAGCTCCCACCAGGTATTACCAATGTTACAAAAGTGGGAAGACGGGTCCCTGTGGTGGGACCACCGAGCCTTGCTCAAAAGGGCACCTGGCTGCTTCTTTCTACCTTATTTTCCCATCGCATTTCCTGAGGATTCCCAGGGTGCGGCTTCCATGCTGTCAAGACTTTGTTAACACTCTGTCAGACACTTGTCTGTAAATGTTGTCACCCTTGTGTGCATCCTGTCTGTTCCACACATTTTAGCCACTAATATGTTTTCTGCTCTCAGACTGTATGTTCTTTGAGAAGAAGCTTTGCACTCTATGGCCTGCCTGATACACAGCAAGACCTCAGCAGGTGTTTGTGGAATAAAATAATTGTAACAGCTCCTGAATAGAGAGGTTAAATATGTACAGGGACATCACAGTCCGTGTCGAGATCTGAGTGGTTTCTCTCTCTGTATAGCTCCCTCAAAACATCCAAAATAAGGCTCTGTGAGAAGTAGATTTATAGGAGATTTCCACTTCTTCATATTCTTTTGCATTTTCTACATTAAACACGTAACTTTAATAATAGGATATTTACAAATTATAAGCCAAAGAATTAAATGTAAAACAAAAGGTAAGTAAAAACGATTACGCGAATGATAATTCTGAACTCGGAATCGGGTAAAAAATCTCTAAGATCACTGAAATCACAGACTGATGAATTTCCTAAAAATGTAAAACTTTACATCAAAACAATATAAACCCCAAATCAATTCCATGGACAGGGTAGGACTGCCTGGCAGAAGAGGCTGAGCCGTGGGCCGCACACACGGACACAGGGAAGTCAGATGAAGAGGAGCAAGGATCGACGCCCCAGGGCCACTGGTCAGTATCCAGAGTCACTGTCAAAAGAAAAGGGTGGGGGCAGAGGAACACACAACTGGGCACTGGAGCTCACAGCTACACTAAAACGACTGAGGTCATTAAGTGGGTATGTTTCTTTCGCCTGCCACTGGAACACGAGATTTAGTGTCTTCCCTGCAAACGGTCCGCCTGGCCACTTTAAAACCGCCCCTCCCTTCCAGCGCTCTCCCCGCCCAATCCCGCAGCCCCTCCTGCCACCTGCTCAGCGGCTTGCCTGCAAGCAACAGTGTCACTGTCCTGCACTGATTATCTATCCGGCAACCTGGTGACACACGTGATGTCGGTGCTCAGTATGTCTGGGTCCCTGTCCCCTCGTGGCACAATATCCTATCTCTATCCCCAAATCCCAATCATTCTCTGTAAGGATGGCCATGTCACTACTTTCAATAGCTTGAAAGGTTGATATACGAAAGAAAGAATTGACTATTTCTGTGTTTTACCAATAGCATAGAGATGGGCCAACAGAGGAATGAGCATTGGACAAATTTATGTTCAGCACAAGAAAGAAATTCGGAACAATTCTCACTGTGTTGGAGCAGACAAAGGAGAAGAGTCAAGGGCCTGGAGTAGGATGTGGTTTCCAGCTGTCTTGGTATCAGGGTTGCCCTCCCATGGACACACGTCCACAGCCACCCCTTCCAGGGTCACCATGGCCCAGAACTACAAGTCCTGTTATTGATGCCATCTGCCCAGATAAGGGGAGAGTGTCCAGCCTAATGTGGTCCTCAGCCTGAAGCCCTTTTGATAACACAGGCCAGACTTCATTCCCCTGTGAAGCACTGGCCTGTGAGGACACGGCCACTGGGCTTGAGCACGTCACAACAACATGCTGCTGCCCTGGCCACCCCCTTCATCCACTAATATTAACTTTAAATGCTACAGTGATTTTAAAAATTAAATCCACTGCAAAAGGACAAGATTTACACTTTAAGAGGCACTCCAAGCCCCCTTAGGTAATGGCAAGACTTGCCGTAAAGTATATTAAGTCACCCCAAGGTGACTTTGGGTGGACCCATGCTCACTGTTCACTAGTCACCAAGCGCAGCACTTGGCCCCTGGCAGGCCAACACAAATCTGCGAATGAACACATCCATGAAGTGCATTTCAGAGGCAGTCTCCTTGAGGGGACAATTTTGGGGCAGGTATAACTTTACAGTTCCCTCGTCTAACTGCCACTTATCCAAAGAACGCTCCCTCACTCTTCACCAAAGCACATGTCGAGACAAAGAAGCAAATAAAGCCATCTGCATCCCTTCAGGATTGTTCATTTTGTGCAAGTTGAAATTTGCTACCAGGGATGACGAGGCACAAAATTTAACGGGAGGGGGGAATCCAAAAAATTCAGTAATCAGATAATATTTTAATGCAATTGCTTGAAAAATCAAGGTGCAAAAAAATCCATGGTGAACAAAATAGCCGAATTTTAGATAAAGGCAGTGTGCCCTGTGGAGCCGTTTAGGGCCTGAGGCAAAAAAAAAACAAAAACAAAAACAAAAAACTTATTTCGATATTTTGTTCTTCTTGGATCTTTTTTCATTACTTTTGACTTTTTAAAACAGTGGCACGACAATATTATTTATCTTGATTGCTGAGGTTTGTGGCAACCCCTTAAGTTTTGCATCCGTGGCAAATAAATGCCTCACTGACCTCACCTAGCCTCTGGGCCCTGCTAACGGTGTTTCTGCAAGACGGTCAAAGGACAAGCTATGTCCCACACTACCAGGCCCCACGCGGCGGTGGACACAGCCCCGCAAGGAAGGCGGCCAGGCCCCCTCCGGCCACTGAGGGCGGCGGGCTGTGGCCCACACTGGTCCCCAAAGGGGCTAGTTTGTCCTCTGCCGGCAGGGGCAGCACCCCCCAATATTTTCGCATGTTGGCTTTGCAGAGCCGGCGGTCCAGACCAGAGCAGGAAAATCTTCAAAGGTGCCCGCCCAGCCCGCAGCGCAAACTCTCTTCTCCAGCCAAACATGCAAAATCCAAATAGGCGGCCGCCTTCCCGTGCTTTGGCGCCCACACGCCGGGCCAATCACGGTGTCGCCCTGTTCGTGATGACCAATAGGAGCGTGCTTCGTCAGGCGGTGGGCGGGCCGCCGGCAGCCATTACCCGAAGGGCGCTGCGGCAGCGTTTCCAGACTAAGGCGGCTGTGGAGAGCAGGCGTCTCGCGTGTGGCGGCCCCGGCGCAGTTCGCAGGGGCGACGGGCGTGGAGGCGGGACGGTAAGCTGGGCAGCGAGGCGGGCAGGGCGCGGCCGCTGGGCTTGAGCAGGTCGGGGACAGTGAACCCGTGTGTGGCCGGGTAACGCGCCAAGGCCTGTCCGGCCTAGGCACACGGACGCCAAAGGGCGGTGGGGACGAGGCCCCCGAGGTGCGGGATGCGCCGGGCGGCCCCGGTTCTCAGACCTTCCCGCGCCTTCCGAGAGGGCTCTTCCAGCTCGGCCTGGGGGCGCCCAGCGACCTGCGCCCCAAAAGCTTGTCTGGTTACGACCGAGACCTGTCTTTCCGAGGCAGTTACGAGGTATATTTTACTCATTTCAGTGATTTTTTTGTTTTTAGTAACTTTATCAACTGGTGCAACCGTCACATAAAACCATAAATCAGTGTTAGAGCATTTATATCCCCCAAATAAGATCCCTCCTGCCCATTTATAGTTAATTTCTCCACCGCCCCCTGCTCCTCCATCCCAGGGAGCCACTAATCTACTTTCTCTATAAATTTGCTTTTTCTGGACATTTTATTTAAATGGAATAATACAGTATGTAACCTCTTTTGTCTGGCTTCTTTCATTCAACATAATGTTTTTGGGATTAATCCTGGAGGTAATGTTTCGGTAGTTTGTTCCTTTTTATTGCTGAAAAACACTCCACTGTATGGATATATCATGTCACTGGTTTTGACTTCCTCCCATGGGGTACTAAGATTCAGTGTGTTTTTACCTGGGCAAATTCACTGAGGTGATTTTTGGTGGATATGGGCAGTCTAGGCAAGACCTTTCAGGGAAATGGAAGATTTAGGGAGGGGAAGGGGAGCAGGAAGCAGGGTTTCTGTCCAGCCAGGCTTTCCAGAACTGTGGACAGGTACAGTTGCATTTGAGTAATAGGTGGAAAGTGGGCAGGTTGACTTCTGCTGCCTAACAAGTTATATATGTTTTTTTCTTCCCACAAATCTGAAATTTCTTTTTGTTAATGGTAGAAAGAAAATAAGAAATAGCAAGAACATAAAAAGCAAGTGACTAAAGTTTATGTGCCCATGAGTATATGTGGCTTAAAATTTTTTTTTTTTTTTTTTTGAGATGGTGTCTTGCTCTGTCACCCAGGCTGGTGTGCAGTGGTGTGATCATAGCTCACTGCAGCTCAAGGAATCCTCCCGCTTCAGTATCTTGAGTAGTTGGGAGTGTAGGCACACACCACTATGCCTGGCTTGTGGTTTCAACTATTAAGAGAGTTTCTAAGTCAAAACAAAAATCCCATCCTATATTGTTCATGAGACACATTTAAAACAGAAAAGAAAGGTTTAAAATAAAAGGGTCGGCAAGTTAAGAAACAAAGGAACTTAAAAAAAATGAACTTAATGTTTAATCTTAAGTATTAATATAGTTGAATTGATGCAAAAACCATTATAAGATAAAGGGGGCCATTTAAAGGTGATAGAGTATTAGACAATGAATACATTATACAATGAAGACATCAGCCATGAACCCTAATGGAACAAACAGTGTACTTTCTATTCATACATTAAATGTTGGAATTAAGGAAAGGTTGCTAGAAATTGGACATGATAATGGTTCTCTCTCTTTCCCAGTAAATATCTATAGGATTTTTCATCCAATTCTAAATGTTTCCCAAAAAAGTGAGTCTAAAAAATTTAATTTGGGGGAGAGAATATAAAATAAATAAAACAAAAAAGGAAGAAGCCTAACCTACCAGATACAAAAATATCCTATGATGCTATAATAATTAAAGCAGCATAATGCTGTTACACAAAAGATAATTAATGAAACAGAATAAATAGAAGTAGAGTCTTAGAAAATTATGAAACAGAAACAGATTGCAGGATATGATAAAGATGCTGTTTCAACTCAGAAGGAAAACAATGGATTCCTTAGCAAATGGTGTTAGGAAAATTAACCATCCATTTTGGAAGGAAATGAAGTTAGATTCCTACCTATGCTAGAGAGAAAAATAAATTCTACATAATGTAGAAAGCCTAAGTGTTAGACATACAGAAACACACAGAATTAGAATAAATTATAGGAGAATTTTCTTATAATTATTTGGTAGGGAAGGCCAGACACAAAACCCAGAAGTCAAAAGAAAAGACCAAATCATTTAACTAAATAATCTCAAAGACTTTGGTACAACAAAGTGCTATAAAAAGTTTAAGCCAGGTGCCATGGCACATGCCAGTAGCCTTATCTGAGGCAAGAAGATAGCTTAAGCCGAAGAGTTGAAGTCCAACCTGAGCAAAATGGCAAGACCTTGTCTCTTAGAAAAAAAAATTAAAAGATGATAATAAACCTGGAAAATTCACTTATACATTTTTGAAAACAAGAATTAGTATTTAGAATGTGTAAAGAACTCCTAAGATCTCTTATCTCCAACCCCATATTTATAAGAGCTTACTGGACATTTACATCTGGGTGTTCTATCACTAACCTCAAAGTTCTCTTGTCTGGAATTGAACTCATTATCTTCCCCTTCCTCCTCACTTTTCATCTTTACCCTCTAAATCTGTTCTTCATAAAGTCTCTGTCTCTTCAGCAACGAGTATTCCCATTGAACTGTAGTACCAAATTGTAAACCCTAGCATTGTTTTAGAATGATCAAGCAGGTAGTGGCCAGTTGGTGAGTCATGAAAGCAATTTAGCTGATTGTGATCAGGTGTTTTAATGAAATGAAATAAAATAGAAAATAATAGAACACCTTGGAAATGGAGTAATTACTGTTTTGTAAAATTTTCCATTTACTTATATCCACATATATTCTCAAATGTATGTACTGGATCATGATATAAAATGTGTTTCAAATTGTGATCTTAGTAAAAAAAAATATTTAAAAACTACTGATATCTCTCTTCCTCTCACTGCCAATTCAAATCAGCCACCAAGACTTGGTCAGTTGTGGAACTTTTATACCAGTCTGTTTTTCAGTCTCACTTCTGCACTCTTTTGCTCTACCTGCCTTTACTCTCCTCCTGCAAGCCTTCGTTCTTACTGTTGCTAGTATCCCAATTCCAGTCACATGATTACCCAGTTAAGGAGCTGTCAGTGGTCTTTCATTGCCTTAGAGTAAGAGCCCCTACTCCTTAGCACACCAGAAAAGGCTTCTTTCAGTTCACAGGTCTTGTCACTCCCATCGAGCTCTGTCACTCCAGACAAGCTAACTTAGAATTTCCTTTCACACAGCTAACTGTACTTGCTGTTGGATCTGCCTAAAAGGATTTTGTCTGTTTTGTTTCAAAACACTTTTTAAATAGAAAGTTTCTCTAAAATCTACTTCTTTCTTCTCAAGCATTTACCTGCTCTGTCAGCACAACTCTGTCAGCACTTTTATCTTTAGTACGTTTTTGTGTGCTTATTTATGACTCTGAGGAAATCCGTAAGCATTTGAGGGCAGCACTCCTGTTTTCTTTTCCTTTGTTTTTACAATGCCTAGAGCTGGCACTAGGAACACCCAAAGATTTACTAAATAATTTCATAAGAAAAAGTTTCTTATTAGACCTGCCTACAAACAAAGTGGCTGCCCTACAAATAGTCAACTCCTTGCCATTGAAACTTCAAGCAGAATCTTGGCTACTATCTTAGTCTTCTCAGGCAACCATAACAAAATACCATAGACTGAGTGGCTAAAACAACAGAAGTTCATTTTCTCATAGTTCTGGAGGCTGGAAGTCTGAGATCAGGGTGCCCCCATGGTCAGGTTCTGGTGAGAGATCTCTTCCTGGCCTGTAGATGGCTGCCTTCTTGCTGTGTCCTCACATAAGAGAGGTGAAGAAAGCTCTCTCCTGTCCCTTATAAGGGTGCTAATCATCTAAACATAATTACCTCCCAAAGTCCCCAGCTCCAAATACCATCACATTGTGGATTAGGGCTTCAGTATGTGAATTTGGGAATGGGGAGGGGAGACACAGTTCAGTCTGTAACAGCTACTAGAAGGGATATTTGTTATTTGTGTACTGGGGAAAGCTTGGCTCAGATTGTATCTAAGATTTTTTTAGTGTTTAAATGATACAATGTTGCTGCTGTTAACATATCCCTTTTGTTAAATCAGATAAACCTTCTAAAACTAACAAAGAAAATTTGTTATCTTCCAATTGTTGTAATGAAGTCAAACTGGCTTTTTGTGATGATGACTAGGATTCCTTGGCACTAGAACAAAGAGCTAATGACAGAGAAATCGGCAACATTGACAAAATAGATTTGGTACTAACAGAGAGAGTACTCAGTCTCAGTCAAGTGAGTTTGAAGACAGTACTGACTATGCTTCCTTAAATGAAACATACTCTATTCATTATTCAGAGTCAAAACTAAAGCATGAAAGTCTTATTCTTTTAAGTTCACAATTAGATCCTGAAATGAAGAAAAGAAAGAAGGTGTTTTTTGATATTTTGGAACATCAAGGTAATAAGACTGTTGACTTGGAAAGAATGTACAAGATTTCAGATGTTGAATATAAAGAAACTGCTGAAGATATGCAAAAGCATGATACAGATGAAGGCTCACAGCAGGAATATCACAGTGCAGAAGAACAAGAATATATAAGTAACCATTTATCTTTTGATCATACAAAACATTAAGTATATCTAATCTGGAAGTTGTTGAATTAAGAAATTCAGGTTATGAAGTTAAATGTGCTAGCAATCTAGAAGATAATCATGTCAAATTGGAAAGTGGTTCTATCTTTTCTTTAGAGTCACTTGATTTTTATGGAGAAGAAGATTCACCTCATGTCTCCAAATTTCAGAATTGTGTCATGTTAAGGGACTATTATGAAAAGTGTAAGGAACAAGAGAGTAATTTAATGTACCAGACAGTATTTGATGACAGTATACTAGCAAGCCACTCCCTTGGAAACCAGGAATCTCAATCTAAGAGTGGTTTCTTGAACCTTCAAAAGACATTAAAAACTAAAATTTATACTGAAAAAATGAAATCTCTAATAACTGAAAGTACAGATTTTTGTGGAAATACAATTGTTGAGAACAAAATATTACAGCACCTTAAAAATTCTAGCACATTACCGCAAGACAGAGCTTTGGAGACATTACTACAACCCTGTATAGATTGTCAAACTTCCTGGACCTCTGTTTTTGATGATTCAGTAATTTCTGCCTGTGAATATTCACATTATAAAAGCCTACAAAACACCCCTGACCCAGCCTTAGATTTTTCTATTACCCTGCCAAGGGTTGCAGTCAGAGATATTCAGGCAATAGGAGAAGGTTGCCAGTAGCAGTGCCACAAATAAAACATGCCTTCACAATATGGAGGGAATAAATCCTAAATCAGTGACAGATGCAGCAAGTTGCACAGTCACGATTAATCAGACTGTGGATGTTAGCACTGATTTTAGGGCTTGTTTCACAACCAGCAGGGCAGCAGGTGCAAGATCTGTAGCATCTGCATCAAGCAACAAAGAGATTACAACGATGAATAAAAAACGGCCTGGCGAATGGCAAAGTGAGCAACAAAGAAGTGTGGCTTGTAATACAGAGTGGTCATAGGGTCAAGATTGTGTAGCTCCTCAGGCGGCTGTGATAAAAAGATCAGGAAAATCTCCCTCAGTTGACAGTTTAAAACCTAATGGAAATTTTCTAAATAAGGGAAAATCAATATGATTAATAACAAAATTTTGTTTGACTTTATAAAGAGATAGTATATGCTAACAAATGTTTTTGGTTCATTGATTATATTGAGGCTTTTGTGAGAAAATGCTAGATGAGGGGAAAGGGTATATAGATTATTACTAGCTCTATCCTCTCCTGGCTGCTATTGCCACAAAGTGCATTAGACGTTGAATTTTACATTTTATTAATACTAATTTGGAGCTACAGATAGACCATGTGTTATTTATCATATATTTACAATTTAATTTAAAATAATATTTTCAGGATTCCCTGGAATTAAGAAAAACATCTGATATCACAGACTTAAAGAAACATCCTGAGAGGTACGTCAGATGTATGAGCTTGCAGATACATGTGGGGGGAAATCGAAATAGTATTTGTTTTCTGTGTAGAATATTTAACCGTACAGAATAATAGCTAAAAGGAACCTTAAGAAATCATCTGCTTCAGCCATTTGCCTTCAAACAAATAAATAAAACAATATAAAATATTAAAGTTCTTCTTTTATTGCGATTTCAGTCTCAATTTCATCAGAAACTCCTGGCATCTTAACTGTTCAACCCAAACTCATACTGATTTAATTGTCTGTTTTCTTTCATTTTATTCCCCTGTAGACAAAAACAAAGAATGTTTTTTGAAAATGTCATAAATTTGAAGTAGTTACTTTCACTGGTGCATTTTAATCTTGGTTTTAATTCATTATATAATTTGCTTTGCATTTATTAATATATCCTTATAATTCAGAGCACAATGAAGAACGAGCAAGTGGGAAGGTAGAGAAACAGGGAGGTGTCTAAGAAGCCAAATTAGTTATAATGTTCTGAAGTCATTTACTTTTTCCTTCATTCATTCATTCTTCTAATTAGTTTATTCTGGCATCTCAACTCCAGAAGCAGAAGTATTGAGAACAGCTGAAAGTGGGCTGGGCGCGGTGTCTCATGCCTGTAATCCTAGCATTCTGGGAGGCCTAGGTGGGAGGATTGCTTCAGGTCAGGAGTTCAAGACCAGCCTGAGCAAGAGCAAGACCCCGTCTCTACTAAAAAATAAAAAGAAATTAACCAGACAACTAAAAATATATATAGAAAAAATTAGCTGGGCATGGTGGCACATGAGTGTAGTCCCAGCTACTCGAGAGGCTGAGGCAGGGGGATTGCTTGAGCCCAGGAATTTGAGGTTGCTGTGAGCGAGGCTGATGCCACGGCACTCTAGCCCAGGCAACAGAGTGAGACTCTGTCAAAAAACAAAACAAAACAAAACAAACAAACAAACAAACAAAAAACAGCTGAAAGTGGCAAATGGAAACAAGGGAAGACTTCCAATAATGTCAACACTCAAAAAGATGTAGTGACTTGGGGCTTTTCGATGGATATATTGTAATAGCACAGCAAAATATTGGCTTATGTTAAGGAAAATGTAAATTGTTTTCTGTTAAAAAGATAATGTGTTTAAGAACCATTTCCATCCAAAATGCTTACAACTTAAAAAAATCTTGGCTGAAGTTTGATTTAGGTTGAAAAATACATTGATTCTGGATAAAGTTATTACCTTAGATTGGAATCCTCTTTTGGTAAAAGAAAGTATGAATTTGAGAATTGTTTACTTCTTTGACTTCTAGAAAGAATATATTTAGTCATAATTCTTGATGTCCTTGTTTTCTGAAGCTGTTATGTGTTCCTACAGCCTCTCTATCCTGAGTAGAATCGATTTAAATTTGACAGGGAAATGCAAGAAATGTAAAATGTTTCTAGAGGCCTGTCATTGCTATTGAAAAATGTTTGGAATCTTAACCTAGTCCTTTTTTTTTTATTTTAAAGGGAATTTCAACTTTTTAAAGAGATGGAGAATTTGCCATCAGTGTGCTGTCAGAAAATAATGCAGAGAGCCACGAAAGCAGAGCTGCAACTTTTAAATGTTCACTGTCAGATGTGTCATCATCATTGTTGTGATATTTACAAATTGGAATGGAAAATAGGGAGGGATTAAATAGGTGTTTATTGATTTTAAATCTGTATTTTTTAAGAAATGTATCACTACCTTTAAGTTTATTCTGAAGGTTTTTTTTAATTTTCGTTTTTGAAGGGCAGAATGAGGGGTAGATTGTAACTGGGCTTGTTAGCTGGGCTAGGGGTAATGGACTTTTCCTAGAAAAAGTAATATGTTTGAACTTTATGTAAAGTCCAAGTAAGAATGAAGTCAGGGGGTTTTTGCATGACATTCTACCACATTCTCTCTGGTTTATCTGTTGAGAAATGTTTGTACTGCCCTTAGAAAAGCACATTAATTGTGGTTCACTTTCTTTTACTCAACATTTAAAAGAAAAAAATTTAAGATCTAGGGAGTTAGAACTAAGTTTGTAATATATTAATATTAGTGTTAAATGGATGACTTGGGCTAAATAATTTTGTTTTGTGAACTTAAATTTTGAACAGGAATTTATCAAGTAATTCTGCTAAGAAGGAATTAGGATCGGCACTACTATCTCTTTTGGGAGACATAAAAGATATGTGAGTTTGAAAGAAAAAATACACAAGGGCATACCCTGGAAGAGCTGCCCCTACTGTCAGTAGAATCAAAATTGTTATCTACCTTCTCTACGTTTCCTTCCAGGGCATGTATATATATTTTAGCAATACAAATTTTACTTCATTTAGACAGAAAACATTTTAGACAGAGATTTTTCTTTTCTGTCTTTACAGCTGATGAAAGAAGAATCGTATGTGTGAGTTGATTTCATCTAATTTAGAACTCATTACATCTTTCAAATCACTTAATCCAGTTAACTTTAAATTTTCTGTTTTGGTCCCTATTTAAAACATTGATGAATTCTTTAATGAAGTGTTTATTATCTTTTTTACTGATATGTAGTATTTGTATATATTTATAGGGTACATGTAATATTTTGTTACATGCACAGGATGTGTAATAATCAAGTTCAGGGTATTTAGGATATCCATCACCTCATATATTTTAATATTTATTATTTCTGTGTTGGGAACATTTCAAGTCCTCTCTTCTAGCTATTTTGAAATATAAAATACATTGTTAAATATAGGCTGCTATCAAACATTAGATCTTATTCCTTCTAAAGTGTTTGTTTAGCTTTTCAGGAGCAGATTCTGAACTAGATAACCAGAGTGCTCAGGATGTTGATGTTTCTTCGAACCTAAAAAAGACACTCTCTCAAGTAAGACTTTTAGAAAGTTCATCTGTATAAATCTTTAATTTTATGGCTTAAGTGAACTATAATTTTCAGAGACTCCAACATTCTTCTTTTCACTCAGCTAGCTTACTTAGTATGCGACCATTTGAGAGATATAACTAGGAGGAACATAATGGTGTATTTAAGCCTAATCAAACAGATATCAGCAATATATCTTGAGTAGGGTAAGCATATAATTGATCACCAAATCAGTAGACTTTTGAGGATGAAAGAGAGTAATGTTAATCATTCACCACAGCAATAGGTATAAATCTGGACTGTCCCAGGCAAATGCATGATATATGGCCACCATCGTGCTGCCTGAGTGTAGTTAAAACTAATATCTTGCACCTTCATCTCATGAGGTAGAATAAAGTAATGTTTCATTTATTTTAGGCAGGGAAAAGTTTTAATTTCTCCTTTGTTGAAATGATGAAAATAGTTTTTAAATGCCTCTCATAGGTTTTCTCATTCTCTCTTGTTCCCCCACGGGAATCTTGGTCAGATGACAATCAAGAAAGATGGTTTAATCTATATAAGAACACCCTGCAAATTATAAAGTGCTATAGTAACGTAAGTTACATTCCATTATCAAGTGAGGAGGCAATGGGATAGGAAAGCTGAAGTTTATTTCTGTTTTTCTGACTTTGGTTTTAATCTTAAGGTTTCATTATTTGAGTGGTCTTAGGTAATCTCCCAAGATGGATTCCCAAGTCCAAAGTGAAATACTTGATTAATATATGTTCCTTTCTACTAACATGAATGATAAAAAGTAAATTGCTTTAACAAATTATTCTATTGTTAAATTCTTTTTTAAAAAACCTCAGTTATCCACAAATTATCCACAGTTAAAAGATTCATAACTAGATTTTTATGTACTTAAATTTCTTACATATTAATACTTTGCTTAAACGATTTGTACATTTAGTACTATATGATAATTCTTAAGAGTTTTATTTTCATTGTAATGGTACCAATGGTATAACCTGCTTATTTAGGGAGAACAATAAATTATTCTTAAAAGTACAAGATGCAGACATAACATAATTTTTATAATCTTACTTTTGGCTATAAAACAATATCTATTTTAAGTTGGGATTACATTTTAGTCCCTGTCTCATTAAATTAACTAGTTATGCATGCAAACCAGTATAGTGTAGTGTAGTATTTCTAAATTTCAGCTATTCATGTACCATCTTCACAATTTACCATAGTCTTATATTACCTATAATGTTATTCTGTATTTTACTTTAAATGGTTCTCCTTTTTACAAAAATTTAAGTGTGAAGAATAATTCACTCTTACATACAGGAAAGAAATATTACTTCCCATAAATAAAAGATATACATAAGCATACACTAAATATGTAACTGTTAAAGGTTAATGTTATCAATATTTATATATACCTCCCAAAATTATCTCAAGTACTTCTAGGGTGTATATGCCACACTTTGCAAAATACTAGCATTAGCACATGGTAACTATACACAGACTGGATTCAAATCCTAATTCTTGTTAACTGTGATTTGGCACAATGCGTTTCTTAGATTCAGTTTTCTCATCTGTGAAGTCAAGTTGATGTTTTTACTCTCATAGCCTTCGTTATTGTACGGGCTAAATAATGCCAGTGAAGAGTGCCTGTCACATAGTAAGAGTGAAATAATTCTTAGTCCTTATTGTTGTTTTTACTATCCTAATCCTCAGATATCTTTGTTATTTAACAACAGTCATCCTAAACAAGATACATCACCTAAGAAAGATGGTTTAAAAAATGGTGATATAAATGTAGACTTTGATCAACTGAAACTTGATGATAAAGGTTAATATAAAAGTATATTATCTTTCATAGTTGTCAGAAAACAATTAAGGTTGAAAATATCTCTAGTGTTTATTGATTAGATCAAAATAAATATTTTTAATTGACTAAAATGGCATCATTCTGATTGTGAATGTTAACTATGTTCTTATTATTTTTGCTTGACTTGTATTTAAAGTCACCTAATATATCTGATAATGTTGAATAATAATATGGACTTTTATTCTTCTGCTTTATGTTTCCATATGAAAACTCTTTCTTGTGTCTAATTGTATCTCTGTAAATTGTGTATGTTTTTTTAGTTTTGTCCTCTATGAAAAGAGATTATGGTCATTCCAAAAAGATCATTAATTTTAATGATATAAAGAGCTGCAGCACTATTTAGTCCTTTTAAAGAAGTTTTGTGTTATTCTGTATATAAAGATAATGTCTTTTTTCCAATAAAGAACAATCAAAAAATCAGAAAAGTAGCAGTTTTAATAAACTGGGAATCAGTATTAATTAAAGCGAAACTACGAAGCAAATCACTCAAACTGAAAAGAAATTTTTATTTCGGGACTGCTGAAATCCCTTCTCACAGAATCTTTATGCTTGGTTCTCTTATTTTGCTTAATATTCATCTTTAGATTTATATATAAAACAAGTAATTATTGTAGTGATTCATCAGGTTTTTAGATAACCTTTCAGAGGGTTAAACATTATAGGTAATTCATAGCTCATTGTTTTCAATTTATGAGACTGTAGAAACTACCAAGAAATAAGTGAAGACTGGTTTGATGCTAAAGAAAACCTGACAGGAGTTGGCTTCTCAGGAAGGCAAATAAATCAAATAGAACAAGATAGATGGAATCCGAACTTTACACTCTGGGCTCAGTATTCTTTCTCGCTGTGACTCTGGTCCTTTTTTTCAAAATTTCTTTCTTCCACTTTTTTCCTGTTTCCATTTTCCCGTTTTAATCTCTTCTCTCTTTTTGTTGCTTTTTCCGCGGCTGTGACTTTTTTTCTCCCACCTCCCCCCCTTACCCGCTCCCTCGCGCCTCTGCCAGCACGGCGGGAACGTCATGGTGCATGGGGTCGCCCACATGTCCCCGTCACACTTAGACACTGCGGGGCCAGCTTCGTCCATGCTATGGAAGGGTCGCCACCAGAGGGCTCTGCGGTTGCAGGTTTCTTGACTCCCGCGCCCTCCCTTCCTCACTACCTGGCCCCCAACTCGCTCGTGCCTCAGGCGGTGGAGCGCAAATGCCACGGTGTACGGGGCGACCAGATGTCCCCGTCACACTTAGACACTGCGGGGCCGGCCTCGTCAACGCTATGGAAGTGGTCACCGCTAGAGGGCTCTGCGGTTGCAGGCTTCTCAACTCCCTCTCCCTCCATTCCTCACTACGTGGCCAAACGTGTGACTTTCTTTTTCTCCAGGGCCCGCCCAGTGGCTCGCTCACGCCTCCCCCAGTGCCGTCCCAGAACCCCCTGGTGCATGGGGTCGACCAGATGTCCCTATCACACTTAGTCTCTTGGGGCGGCCCCGTGGGCCCTATGGAAGGGGTCACCGCCAGAGGGTTCAGGGGTTGCTGCATTCGCGACTCCCGCTCCCTCCCTTCCTCACTACGTGGCTGAAGGTGTGACTTTTTTTTTCTCCCCCCTGACCCCCGGCAGGCTTGTTCGCGCCTCTGCCGGTGCCGCGGAGCGATGCCATTGTGCATGGGGTCGACCAGATGTCCCCGTCACACTTCGTCCCTGCGGGCCGGCCTCGTCGACGCTATAGAAGGGGTCATCGTCAGAGGGCTGTGGGGTTGCAGGCTTCTCGACTCCCTCTCCCTCCCTTCCTCACTACGTGGCCAAACGTGTGACTTTTTTTTCCTCGCAACCCGCCCCCCACTCGCTCACGCGCCAGGACGCCATGGTGCACCGGGTTGACCAGAAGTCCCCATCACACTTGGTCTCTGCGGGGTCGGCCCCGCCGACCCTATGGAAGGAGTCACCGCCAGAGGGCTCTGCGGTGGCGGCTTCTGGACTCCCTCTGGCTCCCTTCCTCACTACGTAGGCGAAGATGTGACTTTTCTTTCCCCCCTCTGCCCCCTGCCCACTCGCTCGCTGGCACGCTCGCGCATCCACCGGTACCGCGCCCGGACGCCGTGGTGCACAGGGCGACCAGAGGTCCCCGTCAAACCTAGTCTCTGTGGTGCCGGCCTCGTCGACGCTCTAGAGGGGGTCACCACCAGAGGGCTCTGCGGTGGCGCCTTCTGGACTGCCTCTCCCTTCCTACCTCACTACGTGTCCCAAGGTGGGACTTCTTTTTTTCTCCCCCGCCCCCGCGCCCACGCGCTCGCTCGCTCGCAGCTCCTCCAGGCCCGCACCAGGAACCCATGGTGCACGGGGACGGGGACGACCAGATGTCCCCGTGACACTTTGCCTCTGCGGGCCGGCCCCTGGAGCCTATGGAAGGGGTGACCGCCAGAGGGCTCTGCGGTTGCGGCTTCTGGACTCCCTCTCCCTCCCTTCCTCACTACGTGACTGAACGTGTGACTTCTTTTTTCTCCCCCCTGTCCGACCGCTGGATCGCACACGCCTCTGACGGTGCGGTGCCAGGACCCCATGGTGCATGGGGTCAAGCAGATGTCCCTATCACACTTAGTCTCTGCTGGGCTGGCCCCGTCGATCGTATGGAAGGTGTCACCGGGATATGGGGTCCTCTCCCAGAAGCAGAGATTAGATTTTCAGCACCAGGGCTGGAGGAATTACTGTCTTCAATTTCCTTAATCATAGCTCGGCCGACTCTACGAGATGATGAATGGAGTTTCTCCCTTTGATTATTCAACCTCTCAGCTACTGGAAGGGGGTTTTGCCACAGTCAAATTGGAACAACTGGGCTTAGGGGTGGGAGTTTTGGAAAGTGTCTGGATCTAGACAACAGCTGCCCAGGAGAAATACAAAGCAACCTACATGTGGAATTATACATTTTCTAGTAGCCACATCAAATTGGGGGGAAAAGTCAAATTTTAGTGCAGAAAATGTGATGTCGTTTCAGCACTTAATCAACCTCTGAAAGTTCTTAATGGGATAATTTACATTATCTTTTTCTCATTACATCTTCAAAATCCAGTGTACAGTTTTTACACTGAAAGCGCATCTCAATTCCAATAAGCCCTATAAGTCCAATAAGTCTCAGCTCTTTCACCACACGGGCTTCCCAAAGAAAGAACCTTGTCCTTCATTCCAACTAGCACTTCAAATATCAGAAGTTCAAGGCCAGGAGTCCTTTACAGTCGTATTTATGTTGTGCTTTCATTACCTGTTACCAGGCACTGCTATAGCTATGCGTGTAAAGATTAAAGAGCCCCAGGGACTATTGTCATTCAACTCATCCAACTCTAATATCATGTCCGTTTTTTCCACAGACGGAGGCCATGGCTGAACAATTTAAAGAAGCAAGTAAATGTCTCATCTGCCTGTCTTATCTTGAAAAACCCATGCGCCTCGATTGTGGCTTCATCTGCTGCCTCCGATGCATCAGCTCACTCCGGAAGGAGCCCAGTGGGGAAGGTCTCATGCCCCTCCTGTTCCGTGGTCACTCAGAAGAATGACATCGGGCCCCATTACCAGCTGGGGAAGATGGTTTCCAAAATCAAGGAACTAGAGCTCCAGCTGAGAGCAATTCTATACCAGAACCCAAGGATGCTGAAGTTCCAAGGTAGGGAATCTGGGCCACCTTCTCTCAGCCCATCAATAGCCCTGGAAAAATCAACTGTTATGGCCTCTGAGGAACAGTTCTCACCTCTGAGCATAGATCAGGGACAGCTGGAGATTTTGAAGGAATTATAGTATTTAGGTCATGTCCTAGCCCTGTACCACCAGGGGCTACTGAGCCCTTGAAACATGGCTAGTACCCAGCATGGAAATGGGATATGTGGGCTTGTATGTTATTTAAGGCATTTTTTGCATGTTTCTTATTACTTTTTTAATATGTCTACCGAAAAATTTTAAATGCCATGTGGCTTTCATTGTATTTCTTCAGGCAGCACTGACCCAAAATACAGCTTCTTAAACTTGAACATGTGTCAAATTACCTGGAGATCTTGTTAAGATGCAGATTCTGATTCTATAGGACCAGGCTGGCCTGAGAATCTGGATTTCTGATGCTTTCATATTTCACATTATTTTATCATAAGCAGAATTGTTTTTCCATCATTCAAGATATTTCTTAGATGTCTATATTTGGACTGAGTCTGTGCTCAATTTTATCATTTTGAGAGTAAACAACAGTCATGGGCTCTGTCTTCATGGATCTTATGCCCTAGGCGAAAGAAATCTTTCATAAAATAAAAAAGTTACTGTAAAAAGAATGCCTACTATAAGAAGGGCTTGTGACAAATATATTCATTCATTCTCCATATCAAATTTGCCTTAATTAGGGAATCCTGGGAAGTTTCTTCAGGAAAATCCTGATTAAGGGAAGAAGAGTAGTTTAAAGAGGTGTAACTGAACGAGATAATTGAGTCTTTACATAGAGCTGGCTTATGGTCTGTGTATTTGCTGATTTTCCCCTTTTCTGTCTTTCCACAGTGGACATGACCTTGGACGTTGACACGGCCAACAATCGACTCATAGTTTCTGATGACCTGAGGTCTGTCTGTTGTGGACATCTCCAACAGAATCGCAGAGAGTGTGCTGAGAGATTCAAACAGGTAATCTGTGTCCTGGGCTCCCCTCGGTTCACCTCTGGATGCCATTAGTGGGAAGTGGACGTGGGGACAAGCACAGAATGGGACCTGGGTGTTTGCAAAGAATCTGTCGATCCAGAAGGGTCAGTTCTACTGTCTTCAGAACTCAGCTTCTGGACTGTGGGTTTGAGAAGGAAAGTGCTCCTCGCAGCCAGCACTGTGCCTCTAACCACCCCCTTGGTGAGTCCCCAGTTACGCCGAGTGGGCATTTTGCTGGATATGGATATTGGAACCATTTCCTTTTATAACATCAGCGATGGATCCCACGTCCTTACATTCATTCAGGTGTCTGCTGCAGAGCCACTGCGCCCGTTCTTTGCTCCTGCAAATTCAGTTAACGATGATCGAGGTCTCCTGAGCATCTGTGCCGTGATAAATTCGGGCACTGCCAGATCTCCAGTTCATCCTGAGCAAGGCAGACAAACTCTTAGCCACAAAAGCCATGTAGAGAAAATCGCTTTGTGCTCGAAGCTAAAAACATTTCTGCTTGGTTCAACACATGGGAGTAAGTTATAGCAGAAAAATATGGAATGCTTCATGAATCACGAATATAAATTAAGTAGACATGTCAAATATTCTGGGTGAGGCAAATGCATTACATGTAACCAAAATGTTTTTATCCCCATAATATCCTGAATTAACAAAACAAAACAAAAACAAAGAAATATCACCTCTCAACACACATGCTCTTCTCTCTCTCTGCTCTCACTTCCCAGTTAATTCCAAATTATTGTTTAAAGCTCATTTCAAATGAGCTGAGCTTTATCCAAGAAAACTTCCATGCCTGCCCTCTCCATGATCTAAGTAAGGTCTCGGTCCTTTTAATCTCTCCTGTCACTATTTAATGTTTCTCTGCAGTATTTATCAGTGCCTTGTGCTTTACGGTTATTGGTGTGACTAGTTAGTAAATTTCTGTCTCTCCCATTGAAATCTAGGTTTCCTGAGACTGGGGCCTGGGTCCCTTTGGTTGTCTGGTGCCCAGAGCTAACCAAGTGCCTTTCCCCAAGGAAAGGTTCAAATACTATTTGTTGAATGAATCAAATAAAGGAAAGAGTGTCTTTTAGCCATACACAGCAGAAAATGGTTTCATGTATTCATTCAACAAAGTTGAAGGTGTCAAAGTCTGTTAGAATCAAATGACAAATCAGATATAGACTCTTTCCTTCAAGTTCTTGGAGTCCAATGGGAAATAAAAGATATACATTCAAATAACCATTATAGTATAGGTTAGGAAGGGAAATAATAAACGTTAGTAAGGTCAAATTTTAGTCCTACAAAGTTGCCAGAGAAGGAGATTCTCCACGTCAGAAGAGTTGGTCCCTCACTGCCCTCAGCTTGTGCGACACTCTAAGTCAGCTGGATTGGAATCACTGGTGTCACAGCTTGGATGCTGGGCTTCCAAGTATTTACCCTGTTTCTTCAGCAGTCCCCTGGTCTGTGAAAAGGTCAGTTTTCTAGTGGAACCATGTTTTTACACAAAATATTTTTAGCACAATACTGTAAGTGCAATAATATTGAAGAATTTAGATGGTGAAAAAGCACATGGAAAGATAGATGTTCAGCATCATTAACCATCAGGGAAATGCAAAGGAAAACCACAAGGTGATACCACTACACACCTATGAGAATGGCTGACATAAAAAAGAGGACAACACCAAATATCGGTGAGGCTGTGGGGAGTGTGGATACTCATACAGTCAGGGCTGGTAGGAATGCGAAGGGTATCGCCACTGTGGAAAATAGACAGTTTTCCAGTTTTGACAGTTCCTTTAAAAACTAAACATGCAACTACTGTACAATCCAGAAATCACACTCCTGGGGATTCATTCCAGAGACATGACTACTTATGTTGATTCCACAACTTGCACACAAATGTTTACAGCAGCTTTAGTTGCTCTAGGCCCAAACTGGGAACATGCCCCACATCCTTCAACAGGTGAATGGCTAAACAAACTGAAGGATGACCATACCGTAGAATACTACTACACAATTGAAATAAATGAACTATAAATACTGGCCCCAATCTGGATGAATGTCCAATTATGCTGAATGAAAGAAAACATCTAAAGGGTTATGTATTGTATGATTCTGTTTATAAAAAGGTGAAATTACAGAAATGGAGAACAGATAAGAGGTTGCCAGGAATTAAAAAGATGGTGGAGGTGGGAAGGAAGCTGGTGTGGCTGGAACAGGGGATGTAACAGCTCCTCGTGCTAATGGAAATGTCCAGTAACTGGATTGTGCCCATGTTAATATCCTGCTTGTGATATTATACTCTAATTTGGGGAGATATCTTTGAGAGAACTGGATAAAAAGTTGATGGAATCTCTTTATGTTAGCCCTTAACACTGCACGTGAATCTACAGTTATCAAAAATTTCAAAAGGATACAAGAAGGTAGCAAATCAAAGCAGCCAGTCTGTCAGTTTGTCGGTTATGGCATGAGCCTTAGAACCGTGACATCATAATGGTCAGTGGACCCGACCACTGAGGAGTCCTCGGGCTTCACAGATCTGTACTGCTGTGTGAAGTGCAGAGGTGAAGAGGTTTTGCTGCCACAATCGAAGGTAAAAGGATGTTCACATCAATCGAAAAGCACCCCAAGCTTTTGGGGGCTGATTCAAGCCCTCACAGCACGAGGCAGTCTCTTAATATACTGGTTTGGGTCATCAAAACAGACCAGTGGTCCCAACAAGTGTCCTACCTTGTTTCCCCTAAAACAGAGGAACTGCTTGTCAACTTCAGCACTGGCTTCACAGAGAGCTGCTCAGATTCAGCAGATCTAGTGGTGCTGAGCTCAAGAGAGCAGGCTTTGCATTCTCAGGGGAAACACTTTCTTGGCTCTGTGGGAGACAGTTTTCTGTACATCTGTGAAAATGTCTGCCTAATTCTGAGAGTTTCTATGTTCTATTCAAGCTAGTTGGTTTCACCTAATATGACCACGGAGTCCTGTTGGAGCTTGGGTATAGCTCAACCAAATTATATCTAAGTACTTGTTTTTGATTAGAAACCTTTTGATGTTTCCAATATTATTTGGTGTTTGTTAGCAAGATTTTCCCCACAATTTAATGTCATTTACATAAGGTTGGAGTCAATTTTCCACACTCATCAGTTATCTCAATTTTCATGCTAATGTGAAACCAAATTGTCATTATTTCTTTGCAAATCTCCATGTCATTTTGTTTTATATATGTTGGGCTAGAAATTGTCTTGTGTTTCCTTTTTCTTGGCTTTTTTTTACTGGATTTTAAATGCTTGGTGAGTAAAAACTGTTAGATTTTATGTGAGACTTCCTTGCAGAGTGTAGCATAGTGTCTTAGGTAGAGTAAAAATTAAGTTATTCAGTGAAAACAGGAACATACTTCTTAGAGAAGTGTATAGATTGATTTAAAACATCACAGAAACGCTATTTTTTTTTTCAAAAATTTGGTGTTACCTTTTCTCTAAGGGTGATGTATCTGTCACTCTTATCAGAATTAACTAGCAGCAAATATTTAGGGAGAGCCTGAGAGTTTAAGAATGCTTTTGCTGTCTTACTTCATTTTAAGTCTCATTATGACGTTATAAATAGATAGTATTTTTCCGGGTTACTGTTCTAGTTCATTACTGTCATTGACATTTTACCAGATAGGAGACTGGGTAGTCTAAATTTTTAAACGGTCTTTGGAGATATATTGTATATACAAGACATATCGTGTATTGTAATATCAACTGTGAGAGAGGATCCCTAAGGACACTTGCAACAAGTCCTCTTGGCTCTTGGCTCCACCCTTTGGGCCTCGGTTCTGCCCTCTGGACTTTTGTCACTGCTTTCTGTGTCATCCTTACCTTTCCATGGAAAGTGGCACATGTTTGCCACTGAGTAGTTGTATCGGTCTGATTTCTGCCAGTAGGATTTGGGTATCTGACAACCTTCTTTCCTTCTCAGCTCTTCCTTTCTTTCTCAGTCCAGTCTGACAGTGTTTCTGCAGATAAAAAAATTCTCAAGAACTTTGTGGGTCTCCCCACAAGTTGGTTGTCACTGGCATTCACTTCACTAGATAGGACTCAGGTCCAGCAGTCTGTCCAAGATAATCCACTGTGTGCTTTTGTCTTCTGCCAAGGAGAACACCCAGGCTAGAGTGCGATGGTGCCATCATAGCTCACTGCCACCAAAACCTCCTGGACTCAGGTCATCCTCCTGCCTTTGCCTCTGGAGTAGCTGGGACTATAGGCGTTTGCCACCACGCCTGGCTAATTTTTTCTATTTTGTTGTAGAAACTTGTTGCCCAGGTTGGTCTCAGACTCCTGGCCTGAGTGATCCTCTCACCTTCGCCTCCCAAAGTGCTGGAATTAGAGCCATGAGCCATCACACCCAGCCATAAAATTCCTATGTCTTTCCATAGTTTGTTTAGGATGATTTCAGTATGGGCTAAGGGACATTAGGATAGTTAGTAAATTTCTGTCTCTCCCATTGAAATCTAGGTTTTCTGACAGTTGGGCCTCTGCCCCTTTTGTTTTCTGCTGCTGAGAGCTAACCAAGCGCGTTTCCCCTAGGACAGGTTCAAATACTATTTGTTGAATGAATGAAATAAAGGAAAGAGTGTCTTTTCCCCATCCATGGCAGAAAACTGTTTCATGTATTCATTCAACAAAGTTGAAGGTGTCAAAGTGTGTGAGAATCAAATGATAAATCAGGTACACACTCTGTCCTGGAAGTTCTTAGAGTCTAGTGGGAAATAAAAGATATGTATTGAAATAACTATTACAGGATACTGTAAGGGAAATCATAAACTTTGTTAGTAAGGTTGAATTTCAGTCCTACAAAGTTGCCAGAGAAAGGAGATTCTCCATGTCAGAAGGGTTACGTGGCCTCCCTGCCCTAGGCTTGTGTGACACTCTAAGTCAGCTGGATTGGAATCCCTGGTGTCACAGCGCGGATGCTGGGCTTCCAGGTACTTACCCTGTTTCTGCAGCAGTCCCCTCGTCTGTGAAAAGGTCAGTTTTCTAGTGGAAAGGGAACCATGTTTTCACACAAAATGTTTTTAGCACAATACCGTAATTGAGATAATATTGAAGAATTTAGATGGTGAATAAGCACATGGAAAGATAGATGTTCAGCATCATTAACCATCAGGGAAATGCAAATGAAATCCACAATGCGATACCACTACACACCTATGGGAATGACTGACGTAAAAAAGAGGACAACATCAAATATCAGTGAGGCTGTGGGGAGTGTGGATACTCATACAGTCACGGCTGGTAGGAATGCGAAGGGTATCGCCACTGTGGAAAACAAACAGTTTTCCAGTTTTGACAGTTCCTTAAAAAACTAAACATGCAACTACTGTACAATCCAGAAATCACACTCCTGGGGATTCATTCCAGAGACATGACTACTTATGTTGATTCCACAACTTGCACACAAATGTTTACAGCAGCTTTAGTTGCTCTAGGCCCAAACTGGGAACATGCCCCACATCCTTCAACAGGTGAATGGCTAAACAAACTGAAGTACGACCATACCGTAGAATACTACTACACAATTGAAATAAATGAACTATAAATACTGGCCCCAATCTGGATGAATGTCCAATTATGCTGAATGAAAGAAAACATCTAAAGGGTTATGTATTGTATGATTCTGTTTATAAAAAGGTGAAATTACAGAAATGGAGAACAGATAAGAGGTTGCCAGGAATTAAAAAGATGGTGGAGGTGGGAAGGAGGCTGGTGTGGCTGGAACAGGGGATGTAGCAGCTCCTCGTGCTAATGGAAATGTCCAGTAACTGGATTGTGCCCATGTTAATATCCTGCTTGTGATATTATACTCTAATTTGGGGAGATATCTTTGAGAGAAACTGGATAAAAAGTTGATGGAATCTCTTTATGTTAATCCCTTAACACTGCACGTGAATCTACAGTTATCAAAAATTAAAACAGGTAAATTTCAAAAGGATACAAGAAGGTAGCAAATCAAAGCAGCCAGTCTGTCAGTTTGTCGGTTATGGCATGAGCCTTAGAACCGTGACATCATAATGGTCAGTGGTCCCGACCACTGAGGAGTCCTCGGGCTTCACAGATCTGTACTGCTGTGTGAAGTGCAGAGGTGAAGAGGTTTTGCTGCCACAATCGAAGGTAAAAGGATGTTCACATCAATCGAAAAGCACCCCAAGCTTTTGGGGGCTGATTCAAGCCCTCACAGCACGAGGCAGTCTCTTAATATACTGGTTTGGGTCATCAAAACAGACCAGTGGTCCCAACAAGTGTCCTACCTTGTTTCCCCTAAAACAGAGGAACTGCTTGTCAACTTCAGCACTGGCTTCACAGAGAGCTGCTCAGATTCAGCAGATCTAGTGGTGCTGAGCTCAAGAGAGCAGGCTTTGCATTCTCAGGGGAAACACTTTCTTGGCTCTGTGGGAGACAGTTTTCTGTACATCTGTGAAAATGTCTGCCTAATTCTGAGAGTTTCTATGTTCTATTCAAGCTAGTTGGTTTCACCTAATATGACCACGGAGTCCTGTTGGAGCTTGGGTATAGCTCAACCAAATTATATCTAAGTACTTGTTTTTGATTAGAAACCTTTTGATGTTTCCAATATTATTTGGTGTTTGTTAGCAAGATTTTCCCCACAATTTAATGTCATTTACATAAGGTTGGAGTCAATTTTCCACACTCATCAGTTATCTCAATTTTCATGCTAATGTGAAACCAAATTGTCATTATTTCTTTGCAAATCTCCATGTCATTTTGTTTTATATATGTTGGGCTAGAAATTGTCTTGTGTTTCCTTTTTCTTGGTTTTTTTTTTACTGGATTTTAAATGCTTGGTGAGTAAAAACTGTTAGATTTTATGTGAGACTTCCTTGCAGAGTGTAGCATAGTGTCTTAGGTAGAGTAAAAATTAAGTTATTCAGTGAAAACAGGAACATACTTCTTAGAGAAGTGTATAGATTGATTTAAAACATCAGGGAAACGCTATTTTTTTTCAAAAATTTGGTGTTACCTTTTCTCTAAGGGTGACGTATCTGTCACTCTTATCAGAATTAACTAGCAGCAAATATTTAGGGAGAGCCTGAGAGTTTAAGAATGCTTTTGCTGTCTTACTTCATTTTAAGTCTCATTATGACGTTATAAATAGATAGTATTTTTCCGGGTTACTGTTCTAGTTCATTACTGTCATTGACGTTTTACCAGATAGGAGACATGGGTAGTCTAAATTTTTAAACGGTCTTTGGAGATATATTGTGTATACAAGACATATTGTGTATTGTAATATCAACTGTGAGAGAGGATCCCTAAGGACACTTGCAAGAAGTCCTCTTGGCTCTTGGCTCCACCCTTTGGGCCTCGGTTCTGCCCTCTGGACTTTTGTCACTGCTTTCTGTGTCATCCTTACCTTTCCATGGAAAGTGGCACATGTTTGCCGCTGAGTAGTTGTATCGGTCTGATTTCTGCCAGTAGGATTTGGGGATCTGACAACCTTCTTTCCTTCTCAGCTCTTCCTTTCTTTCTCAGTCCAGTCTGACAGTGTTTCTGTGGATAAAAAATTCTCAAGGACTTTGTGGGTCTCCCCTGGTTGTCACTGGCATTCACTTCACTAGATAGGACTCAGGTCCAGCAGCCTGTCTGAGATAATCCCTCGTGTGTTTGTGTCTTCTCCCAAGGAAAACACCCAGGCTGGAATGCAGTGGTGTCATCATAGCTCACTGCCACCAAAACCTCCTGGACTCAGGTGATCCTCCTGCCTTTGCCTCCGGAGTAGCTGGGACTATAAGCACATGCCACCATGCCTGGCTAATTTTTTCTATTTTTTCTGCAGAAACAGGTTGCCCAGGTTAGTCTCAGACTCCTGGTGCAAGTCACTCTCTCAGCTTGCCCTCCCAAAGTGCGGGGATTTCAGGCATGAGCCATCACACCCGGCCATAAAATTCGTATTTCTTTCCACTGTTCTTTCCCATGATTTTGGTACGTGCTAAGGCAAGTTAGGCTTTCCCCACACTGGTCCTCAGCGCCTTCTGCGCCCACACTCTCAGTCTTTAATGTCCAGTTTTTTCCTAACAGTCTTTTCAAGACAATCTGGGCTTTTCTTTCTATCACGCTTCTCCAAATTCTTCCAACATCCACTCACTACTGATTCCGAAACCTCCTGTGAGTTTTTAGGTGTCTATTACAGCAGCCCCCACTGCCAGGGACCAGAATCCGTATTTGGTTTTTATGCAGCTATAACAAATCACTGCAAACTTAGTGGTTTAGAACAATAGGAATTTATGGTACAGTTTTGTAGGCCAGAATTTCAGGTGGGCTTGACTGGGTCCTCTGCCGAGGGGACCCCAGAAGGCTGGTGGAGTTGTGCAGAGCTGCGCCCCTTACTGGGGCTCTGGGGAAGACTCTGCTTCTGAGCCCAAGTGTGTGGCTGCATTCAGTTACTTGAGGTTGGGGTATTGAGGTCCCCCCTTCTTTGCTCGCTGTCCCCTGGGGGCTGGTGTTTGCTCCTACCGGCTGCCTGTTCTTCTTCCATGTGGCTCCCACCAGTAGCGGGAGATCAAGTATAATTTGTAGATTTTGTCGCCGCTGCAATTTGGCATAAAGCGCTGTCACATATTTGACCACTGACTAGTCTGTCGTGTTTAGGGTGTTGCAGGAGAAGCTGTTTTCCTGAGGGGGACACCCAGCGTGAGAGCATGATGTCACTGGAGGCCACCGACCATGTGCTGGTGATGGAGGGCCCGGTGGAACTGAAGAGAGGCTGGAAGAGGCAGAAGCGCCACCTCTTTCTGTTCAGTGACATTCTGCTTCTGTCCAACACAAGGTATGTACATGCTCCATGCTCTCGTGATTAGCATAGAACACATTTTCACTAACAAATTGCATTCCCACCAGCTCTTTCTATAAGAAAATATAAAGTAATCTTTTCTTCTGTTTGTGCAAATGTTTTGATCATTTATTCAACAGATATTCACGGAAGTCCTGTTCTGTGCTGTGGCCCCACAGAGAAAATAATCGAGAATGTGACAGGCAGGTCCCTCTTGCTTGGGGTGACGGACAGATGATAAGGATAAGGGAGGGGAATTGTAGACTGTGACTAGTGCTCCTGATAAGAAGATAGGACAGGGTGCCATGTGGAGAGGAGACGGGACAGTGTTGAAGAGGAGTCCTCCAAGAGGCCCTCTGTGAGGTGACATTTATAACCCAAGCCACGGGCTGGGAAGCAGCCACCATGTCTAGAGGAGGGGACTGAACCTTCCAGGCTGAGGAACAACAGGCCGAAGGTGGGCACAGCTCGGCCCTCTGCAGGGAGGGGCCCGGGGCAGGCCAAGGCGACAGGAGACTAATGCAGGGAGCGTGAGGTCGGGTGGAGCCTGGGGAGCTGTGGAGGCTCTGGTCACACAGGGTCCCCGTCGGCCACAGGAAGGGGTCGAATACTGTGCGGAAGGGCTGTAAACTGGAGAGTGACCAAATCAGGTGAGTCTTTTAGCAGATGGTTCTGGCTGCTGGTAGATTTCTGGGCAGGGACGATTGGAAGCAGGGAGACCAGTTAGGGGAGGCAACAGCCCTGACACATGGTGACAGGGACTCCCTCTGCAGAGGGCCAGGAGAAATGAAGGAAGCAGCAGACAGACTTGGCGTACAGGTAGGAGACAGAACCAGCTGGGTGCACTTTCCTGTCGGCGCCGACACAGGTGCGACCCCAGCCCGGCGAGTGCTGGGTGCCTGGCGGGCAGCTGAAGGCAGGGAGGGGGAGGGAACAGAGTGGCCCGGCCGTCTGTCTACCCGTTCCCGCGCTGACTGTGCCATTTGGGAAATACCATGAGAGACAGAGAATATTTTAACAAACAAAATCTTATCAAGAAGCTTTTCTTACTAGAGCAAAAGAAAACTCTGCGTGCTGCCCTCACCCTGCCTCCCAGGTGTGTGTGTCATACATGAGACGCGCAAAATTCAGTGGTTATATTTTTAAATGTTACATTTAATCTGAGTGGCGACAATAACGGGTCTGATTTATCAGGAGCGTGTTACGGGCCAGGTATTAGGCTGAGGACGTTATGACCTAATCTTGCCTATCCCTGACAGCTGCCGTGTGGGACAGGACTATGTCTCTGGTGTGCGGAGGGCCCTGGTGCCCGCAGGTCCCTGGCTTCCCCCAGGTGAGCACATTAGGGTCAGTGACGTCCACGTTGGAAACCAGATCTCTTCAGTTCAAAGCACAGGCTTTTTACCCAACATGTGGCACTGCCACCTCTTTTCGTTGTTTTTGTTTTTTTTTTCCTTTTCTTTTGCATTGCATAGAAGATTCCACAACTACTTGGCTTTTCTTTTGCCACTGAAACCAACCTTTCCTTTGCGGTGAGTAAAAGACCAACTCTCGTCTGCTTGGTATCTAGTGGAAAATGGGACAGGAGGCTTAGCGAGTGGAGCAATGAATGAGAAGCCCAGCCAGCAAAGAATCAGAGACAAAGATAGTAAGATACGCTTTGGGTGAGAGAAATCGCCTGCAGAGGTCGCTGTAGAGGTGCTGATGTCATCAAGAGGACAGAGAGAGAAAGACCGTCCGGGCCTTGGCATGAGGTCCACGTGAAGTGCCCGAAAGAGCCACTGATAGAGGACAGGTCATTATTTCAAAAGAAATTAAGACTAGTTATCATTTTCTTTATTTAACCAGGGTAAGTGCATATAGGAAGCTCCAATTTGTTGGAGGGGTTCTCAGGCCGTACTAGAAACATCACAGATGTCTCACGGAATTTTCCTCACTGCCCTCAAGGCCAGTATCAGTATCTTGTTCAGCGTTTAGACAGGAAGCCAGAGGCTGAGAAGGCCAGTGAGTGGCCCAAGGCCATACACTGGGACACTGTGGGAGGGACTCGAGTCGAGCCAGCCTTTGTCCCAGGGCTGCGCTCTTCCTGCCACGTTTCCTTGTACCCAAAGGGGCTCAGCCCGAGCAACCAACAGTCAACAACCACGCTCTGCTCTGTTTCCTAGGACCTCGCAGACCACCCACCTTGCATTTGTAAGGGGAACGTGTTTTCCTTCGCTTCTTTTTCTCTCACCCTTTGTTACTGTGATAGCATTTAGGGAGAGGAGACCTTTGTTCTCTTCCCAGAAGCTATTTATTGTCTCAGATGCTGCTAACATCTTAATGGGTTTTATAGAATCTGCAATACTCTGCTAGAAGCAGTTTATGTAAAGACAATGTTTCCTTTCTGCTGGAACATTCCATCTATTCAAGAGCTGAATTTTTAGTTCGATTGACCCATTATCAGGGAAGATGTGCGACATTTCTCATTTTTTGCACTCTGCTTTTGAGATTGTTCTTTGCATACACTGGAAGCTTTTACGATGTCATAAAATTTATAACAATTTAAGAATGTCCTTGTTTAAGACACTCGGTGTCTGAAAGATTGTCTTACAGACTTCCTACATCCGCTGAGACTACTAGAAAGTGTCAGTGATCTAAGGCATTTGAACTTGGTTTATAAGCCCAAGGCCCTTGAAACAGACGAAACAGATTTTCTTGGGAAGATGCAGGTAAGTGCTGAATGCTGACACTGTGTACAAGTTTTTACCACAATTTTTAGGCCGTGAGCTATAATCATTCCCATAGTAAACACGTGGGTACAATTATGATCACTGTTCACATGAGATAATTTTTTTTTTTTTTTTTTTTTTTTTTTTTTCAGAAAGAAGCACCTACTGGAATGAAGTAGCCCCCTGCAGTAACAAACTTATTTCTTCCCTGTCACGTCTCATTCTCAGATGCACACGCTTTGTAAAAGTCCGTCTGAGCGCCGCTGCGCTGTGCGCCATGGTGACAGAGATGACCGAGGCATGCCGTGCCCGCAGCAGGGACAGTAGGATTCTTAGCATAAGCGTGGCTGCTCTCACGTGTAGGAAACTAACAGACTTGCCTGATTATCTTTTTAGGTATAAAAAAACATTTAAAATTAAACATGAGATACCACTGAGAAACCTGTGGATGGCCGACCGTGTGGAGAAAGGCCACACCGGTGCCGGAAACTCGTTCATCTTGGGCTGGCCCACAGTAAACTTCGTGGCCACCGTCCGGTAAGACCCACGGCGGGGCCCGTGTTAACGTGGGTTAGCTAGGAAAGGACACATAGAGTATGAGTCACCTTCATATGGTCTAGGACACATTGAAAGATGTAATTAATTTTTTTCTCTGAATCTTCTTGAAAAAGAAAACACTTTAATATGATGTATATTAAGCCAGTAACTCACTTCTTGGCCTTCCCTATGACACTTGTACGCTATGTGCTTTCCCCAAAGAGGTTTTTATGTGCCAATATGTACAAATGGATAGTTAGAGAGTGGGAACTATTGGAGAAATTTCCTTTGGTTTTGACTAGTGGTTTTTCTACAGGGCTCTTTGAGCTACTTGGCAAGTGGGTGTTCAGGGGCTGAGGAAGGAGACTTGGAGAGGAGCAAGACTCTAGGGCTGTGATCCCCAACCCCCGGGCTGTGGACTGGTACCAGTCTGTGGCCTGTTACTAACTGGGCCGCAGAACTGAGCCTCCCCACCCCCACGCCCCAACCCCCATCTGGGGAAAAATTGTCTTCCACGACATTGGTCTCTGGTTCCAAAAAGGTTGGGGCCCGCTACTCTAGGGCTTCCTCTCCAATGTCCTCCACTCCCTGCCCAGGTATTGTCTGTGTTTTTAAACTGCTAGAATAGATCTTTCTTCATCAAGTATTATTCAATCATCCAATTATGCTTGAGAAGTTGCTTTTATACTCCCAAATTAATTCCCTAAAGAAATAGTATTTAATGATACAAACACTATTCATCATATCATCAAATACTAGGTTGCCTTCATTGTTGTGTAGCAGATCATCCTATTTGGTATCTATAGAGAGGCGACAACCTGAAACAAAGGTGTGATCCATTCCGTGCAGGTTAGCTTCCCAGTACACGTTCCTAGGCTGGCATGGGGATGGGCACCGTGGCTTCCTGCCCTGAACACCCCGAGCCAGCATTCTTGGCCTCACAGAGATCACGCAACAATGTCTGCTGCTCTGAGGAACCGCACCCCACGTCCCTCACTTGCTCTACTCATTGAGAGTTCATTGCACGCTCTCAACACCCTCCTTTCCTGTCCTCCTCACTTCACCCCGCCAAACTCTCATGCACCATCATGAGGTTGAGACAACTGAAGTGTTTCCAAGTTGCTAATTTACAAAATTGCAATAATGTAACCATTGACTTAAGGAAAACATTTTCAAAGCACATTGGGAAGAAATACATGTTTATTTCATTCCCTGCACGTCTTCTTTTCCACAACAGATTTCTCTAAAGGTTATCAGTTCCTGTTGCTTTACATCTTCTCCATGTTGCAGGTGAAAGGAAGCAGTTTAAATTGGGAATGTATGAAGTCTTTGATGAGGGAGTTTCCAAGAAACGTTTTATTTTAACGAGGGGGAAATGTGGACACCGGGTTTGCACATGTTGTATTGGCTATAAGGCTATGTGAATATGTGCGAGGCATTTACAGCAATGTCTGGCACCTAGTTCTTTTGCTAATTGCCATTATTGCTCTTCTATACATTGGCATGAGTAGTTAAAAGTGGTCTCCATGCGTATGTAGGTTTGGGGCAAGTGGGTGGTCCACTCTCCCGAGAAACAGGTCCCGGGATGGTGTGGAGGTGGGAATTGGAGAGCTGTTGCTGGTAGATGCATAAAAGGTCACAGCCCATGCAGAAAAGTTTGCTAGTTCTATAACAAGTGACTCGTAGAATTACCATTTGACTCAGCAATTTCATATCTGGGTGTAGACCCCCCAGAGAAGAAAACATAGAACCACCCAATAATTTGCATGCAGATGCTGATAGCAGCATTGTTCACAATGGCCAAAAAACAGAAACAAACCAAATAGTCACCAACTGAGGAATGGATAAACAAAATGGGGCATGAGGGCTGGGGACAGCGGGGAATGGAGAGTGACTGCTTAGTGGGTCCGGGGCTTGCTTGTGTTTGCAGAAAATGTTCCGAAACAAGATCATGTTGCTGGTGGCACAATATTTTGAATGTTCCAAATGTCACTGATGGTCAGTTGTATGTTACAGATCATTTACCATAATTTTTAAACAATTATTCAGTGATAAGTCCATGTATGAATGAGCCTTCAAACATTTATGACTCAAATATTAAATGCTGCAGTGAAATGGTAGAGAAAATATTGATCATTACTAAGCAGGAGGTGAATTGATCTTCATCAGAGGGTCACAGTGATGAAGAAGAACTTTTTTAGGAACTGATTTAACACCTTGAAGTTTGCTATGTGTAGAAAGAAAGAAAATGTTGTGGAGGATTTTTCCTCTTAAAAACATTCTGGTTTCTGGGCCAAGAGTGTTCCAGGCAAATGCTGAATTTCTTAACTATGATTTAATATGAATAATAATGCTGCTTACATTAGAACAGCACTTGAAGCCGGGAGGACACAGTGAGGTTTATTAACCCCTTTCTCAGCTGTGGAAACCACAGCTCAGAGTGGCTGAGTGACTTGCCCGTGACCACACGGCTTGCATCACACAGTTGCAATCAAGCGTTTCAGTTCCAAACTGACCTCTCTTCTTCTCTGAGATCCACTTCCCCTCCCCGTGTACTGCCTGTGAAAGAGCAGGGTCCCTCCAGTGCCCAGCTGTGCGGAAGGCACAGTTTATACAGGCACCCCCATCGGTGACAACTGGCCGCTGATGCGTCTGTCCGGAAAGACAGTCTTCATGTGTTCGTATAAATATCTTATGTCGTTTAATTTTTTCTCCCATTTGTTAAAATTGCAGTTCTTCAGAACTAAAGAAGCAGTGGATCTCTTACCTTCAAAGGTATTTTGTCAGTATATATATTTAAAATTTTTAATTTGTGATGGAAAAATGCAAATCTCAGCAAAGCAGTGTGCCCAAACTATTGCCCGCTATCTTAATGGAAATCGTTAGACTATCCTCAAATAACGTCTTGTTTAGATGTGCCCTGTTTGCTTCTGTAAATAAAGGTCTCTCAGTGACATCATGTTTTGTTTATTTCTGAGGAAGTTCTGGTCACCACTTTCATCCTTCCCTCCTGTCCGACCTAGGAATGGGAGCTAATATTATTCGCAAAACATATGTTAAATTTCCACAAATGTGAGTTACTCTCCTGAGCAATTCTCAACGCAACTGCTCCTTTCTACCCTTGGACCCAGGAAGGTTCTGGGCCCTCCAGTCCAGGCAAGAGTGCTTGAGAACTGGATCTGCTGCCCAAATCTCACATCACAGGGCAGCCTGCTGTTTTCTGGGCTATGTCTTATTTTTCTGAAACATCTTGCATGGTTTTTCAATGCATAATTTTACCTTGCTGAGTCTATCCATGTTTTTTTTAAAATAACATATAGTATATTGAACATATTAACAACATAGATTGATTTGCAAATAAGCTGTTAGCTAATTCATCCTGCTCTGTTTTGGGTTATTATTGAATTTGATTAGGTACATCAGTCTTGCCAAAGAGAAGGAGGAACCAAAGACCATTCCCCTTCAGATCCTCACTAAGGACGTCAAGAAGTATTCCCATGTAAGTGTGTCCAAGACCCAGAATTAAATTCCAGGTTCCTGCCTTAGGCAGAATGAAGGAGAGAGAGAGGAATAGAGATGGAGGTGGTAGAGATGGGGGAGGAGAGGGAAGGAGGGATAAAGGGGAGGAGCCGAGAGAGGCAGGAAGAGCATTTAGAAAGTGCCGTGTGCAGAAGTGTGTTCTTGTGTGCGCATGTAGGTCTCTGTATATAGAAAAGGTAAATGCTGGGCAGTATGAAGCAAGAGGAATCCACGTGAACCACAGCGCGACAGTGTGGAAAGAACATTGCATGTTAAATGTCCATAAGCTCTGTGGCTTGTTGCTATAAAGCGATTTTCACAAACACGTATTTCTTATTATTCATAGAATGGAACTTTTTTTTTTCCAGTTGACACTGTTTACATACAGAATGGTTTGGGTTGTTTCCATGGTTTTTAAAATGTTTATTTATTTTATTTTTAGATGTTTTTACTTATTTTGAAATCATTGTAAACATACAGAAAAGTATAAAATAATACAAAGAACACACATATACCCTTTACCAGATTTGCCTATTTGGTAACATTTTACCCCATTTGCTTTAACTTTTATTGTCTTTCTCTATCACTGTCTCTTTCTCTCTTTATGTGTGTAGCTATTCTTGAAGGTCAGTTATAAATATTAATGGTTATATATTTCCCAAAAATAAGGTTATTCTCTTATATAACCACCATTCAGCTATCACCTTCAGTCAATTTAACACTGATATAGTATTTTAATGTACTATTCGGGTTCCAGTTTTGTCAGTTGACCCCGTTAATGTTCCCCTTCCAGCACGGACCCACTCTAGGGCCAGGGGTTGCTTTTAGCTGTTATGTCCAGCGCAGAGGAGTTTTGAAGTCTTTCATCCTGAAGGATGTCAAGATTGAGTTGGGCTGAGGGTGATGACACTTTTAAGTGATCAGTGTGTGTCTATTTTTTTTAATGATATGGGGTGGGGAATTAAACCTTTCGCTTCAGTTATTGAGTACACTTTGATTTCTGAAATTGTAGTGCAATGGCCAAGATGTTCATAATGATGAAGATATTCTACATATTTTTATAGCACTTTATTCTTTATGGCAGTTCCAGGTCATACAAAATAGTATTTGCAGGAGGAAGAGAGGGTAGTTAAAAAGAGTTATTTCCTGCTCAGCAGCCAAAGCCGTGCCAAGGTTCTGAGTGACTGAAGCACCAGGCGCACAGCTGGAGGGAGACGAGGCTGGAGAGTCCTGTAGGAAGCACACTCTCGCCTGCCTGCTTCTACTGCAGTTGTGGCAAATGGTTATAGTCAGAATTTTTCATGGAAAATTACTTTGAGATTTTTAAAACTTAATTTTATGTAGATATAATTTATATAAAATAAACATTTCTAATGTTCATCACTTATTCTTGAAGATCCAACTTTCCCTCCAATAGTGTTTCTTTTGATCCTATAGAAACTTTCTTTGCCATTCTTGCGGTGTAGGTCTGGTGCCAACAATGTTTTTTAGTTTCTTTTCTCTGAAAATGTCTTTATTTCCCCTTCACTCTTGAAAGATATTTTCACTGAACATAGGATTTTGTTTGCTAATTTTTTCTTTTCAGCTCTTTAAAGATATTTCACTGTTTTTTTGTTTGTTTGGTCTCTGTGCTTTCTGATGAACAGTCTGTTATCTCTCAAAATTAATCATCTGTATGTGTTTTTTTTTTCATTTTATTTTGACTGCTTTCAAGATTTTCTCTTTATTTTTGGCTTTCAGCCATTTGGCTATGATGTGTCAAATCATAGTTTTCTTTGCATCTATTCTGTTTGACATTTTCTGAACTTGAATTTGTAAATTCAATTTGCAAATTTTTATCTTTTTCCAAATTTGAGAAAATTTCAGCCATTATTACTTCAAACATTTTTTTTCTTCATCATTCTCTGTCTTTTTTTTTTTTTTGAGACAGAGTCTCGCTCTGTTGCCCAGGCTAGAGTGAGTGCCGTGGCATCAGCTTAGCTCACAGCAACCTCAGACTCCTCGGCTTAAGCGATCCTACTGCCTCAGCCTCCCAAGTAGCTGGGACTACAGGCATGCGCCACTATGCCCGGCTAATTTTTTCTATATAGATTTTTAGTTGTCCGTATAATTTCTTTCTATTTTTAGTAGAGATGGGTTCTCGCTCTTGCTCAGGCTGGTCTCGAACTCCTGACCTTGAGCGATCCACCCGCCTTGGCCTCCCAGAGTGCTAGGATCACGGGCGTGAGCCACCTCGTCCGGCCCATTCTCTGTCTTCTCTCATTCTGGGGCTCCAGTGACACATATATTAAAACTTTGTAAAATATATTTTCTATTTTTATTTTTATTTAATAATTGTACATATTTGGGGGGCACGTAGTGATATTTGGATACATAGAATGTATAGTGATCAGATCAGGGTAATTAGCATATCCAGCATCTCAAACACACATCATTGAGCATTCAATATCCTCTCTTCTGGCTACTTGGAAATATGTATTATTTTTGACTATGGGCATCTGCAGCGTATAAAACACTAGAACTTATTCCTCCTAACTAGCTGTAATTATGTGTCCTTTAACAAATCTATCCCTGTCTCCCCATTCTCCATACCTTTCTCAGTTTCTAGTAACCTTTGTTCTACTTTTTACTTCTATGAGATCAACTTTTCTTAGCTTTTGCATATGACTGAGAACATGCAGTTATTAAACATTTTGATATTGTCCACTGGTCCCTCAGGCTCTGTTAATTATTTTCAAAACTTTTTTTCCTCCTTCAGGCTAGGAGTACTTTCTACTGACCTATTTTCAAACTCACTGACCCTTTCATTTGTCATCTCAATTACGCTATTTAGCCCATCCAGTAATTTTTTTCTTTCAGATATTTTTCAGATCTAAAATTTCCATTTTTAAATATTTTCTATTTCTGTGCCCATATATCTATGCTTTATGAGCTTATTTTTCTTTACATCATTGAGCAGAACTAAAACAGCTGCTTTTTGTCTCATCGTTTGAACATGTAGATCATTTCTGAGGTTGGTCTCAGCTCCTGAGAACTGGTTACATTTTCTTGGTTCTTCATATATCAAGTAACACTTCAGCTGAAATGGAAAAAATAGTTTTTTAGATCATCTGTCATGTCAAGCAGATAGCTCATCTGAAAGAAAAACACAATGAAAGGGAAAGTAATGAATTATAAAAGCGTTTCCTTTAACTTCATTTTTCATGTCATATGTAAGGCCTGTGGGTGTCCACTTCTCTATTTATTTGTCCTCTTTAAGTACTATTTATCAGACGACACAACCCTCATTGTGGATTTTTCAGGTATTTTAACACCTATATGCATATAGTAAATGTTTTTCATTGCATATTGTCTTCTCTTAAAATAATGTCTTTTGAAAATCAGGGAGTTCAATAGATATTACCTCAGCATTGTATTAATTCTTACATTTTCTACAATTTGTCTTTCTATTTTTATGGAGCAGTTTCTCAACGTGAGGGGCAGTGGATAGTGTATTTTAGATCCCCTATTCCCTGGCAGAGCTGAGAATGGAACCTAAATTTCTCAAATTTTCAGTCTTGAGTCCTAGATTCATTGGTTTTATTTAATGGTCTCAGTAAATTTCAACAATGAAAGTCTTAGTAACCGTGATGACTGGCACAGAGAAAGTGCTAGCTACACAGTGGTCTACAAATGTACTTTATAGCCAGTTCTTATTCTGCTGTCACTAGAACTGAATGTGTGATGTGCAAAGGAATAAAGAAAAACACAGCTCAGGAGGAGAGGGAATGGGTCCAATTTCTCCCTTTTAAACTGGCCCCTCCATCATGAAAATAGCCTCAGGATGTTGAGGACTAGCCTCTGCGTGCTCTTTGGAGTCTCTGTCTTTCTCCTTCTTACCTAAGCTGTTATATTTTGAGTGCCACAAATCCCTTCTTTTTAAGAGAAATTTGTGTTCTACTGAAATTCTTTCTACTGGCTTCATGTTATATGAAGCAGGGGTCCCCAACCTCTTTTGCACCAGGGGCCGTTTTCATGGATTTCCAGGGGGAGGGGAGGGTGGAGGGGAGGCAGGGAGGGGCGGGAAGGGAGGAGGAGGGGGCGGAGGCAGGGAGGGGTGTGATGGGGAGCAGCTGTGAATACAGATGAAGCTTCCCTTGCTCACTGGCCCACCCACACTCAACTCTCCCTGTGCGGCCGTTCCTAGCTCATCTCCTGCCGTGTGGCTGCTTCCTAAGATTCATGGAAGACGATTTTTCCACCCGTGGGGGTGGGTGTGGTTGTGGTGGCGTGGCCTGGATCCTACCAGGCCTCGGGGGCTGGGGACCACCGATACAAGGGAATGGAAAGAAATTACAATGAAGAGTTTGAGTTCTACATGTGCTTTTACTTTGTCATTACCTGGAAACAAGCTTTGCCTTTAGAATATGGGTAATAATTTGATGATAACTATGTAATCATATGCTTTAAAATTTGTAATTTATAGAAATTTTTCTCATTTATTTTTTACAGTCTGTTACAGTACAAGTGAAAAATTCAGACACTGTAAATGACACCATCAATATGTCACTAGAAATGCTAGGACTCACTGTAAGTTACCTACAGCTATTTTTAGTTAAAAACCCACTTTGACTTTTGAGATTCGTGTATATTAAAATATACATATGTATATACACACACGCCTGTGTGTTTGTATAGTGCATCTCCCATCTTAAGGCAGCTGATGATTATAGATATGAAAGTCATATTTTGTTACCTGGCATTTAGAAATTAAAGGCAACAGAGATATTAGTTTATATACGGGTACTATTGTTGTATGCTCATTTTAAATGTGTGAACTGGAAGTCATAGCCTAATGAAATTGGGCTATAATTTTAGAGTGCTAATAACATGCTTTTTGTATTTTTGTTTTTTGTTTTTTTTTTTGAGACAGAGTCTCACTTTGTTGCCCAGGCTAGAGTGAGTGCCATGGTGTCAGCTTAGCTCACAGCAACCTCAAGCTCCTGGGCTTTAAGCGATCCTACTGCCTCAGCCTCCCGGGTAGCTGGGACGACAGGCATGCGCCACCATGCCCGGCTAATTTTTTCTATATATAGTTTAGTTGGCCAGATAATTTTTTTCTATTTTTAGTAGAGACAGGGTCTCGCTCTTGCTCAGGCTGGTCTCGAACTCCTGACCTCAAGCGATCCACCCGCCTCAGCCTCCCAGAGTGCTAGGATTACAGGCGTGAGCCACCGCGCCTGGCCATGCATTTTTATTTCATGTATTTTACACACATCCAATAAAATGTTCGTAAAATTCTTGATAAGAAAGTTCCAGCCTCTTCTGGTAGACGGTTCTCTCAATATCTTCTCTCCTGGTTCCACCCCCACCATACCCATTTACCCTGATCATCACCCCAGGACTCAATGTCAGTACGAAAATCCACTTTTTGTTGTAAGTTTTGACATGAAGAAAGCCTGGCTAGAAGCCATATCACTGGATGCTGGTTCTGAAAATGAGAATTGGGAAAGAAGGAGACAAGATGTGAATGAGACCACGGATTTGAGGCACTGACGTGCACACCATTCTCATCTTCTTTTACTTCTAAGTGTCTGTTCCTTTACGTTTTGATGGGGCTGGTAGAGGCTGTTGAGATTTGTTGGTGGAAGAGACGGGCATATTTGAGGATCAGGCCGAGGACCCTTTAAGGGGGAAAAGGAAAGTCGACAGACTGAGAACTTTTACTAAGGAAAGTGACATTCAGGTGGACAGAAACTGAAGGAAGCACTTGCCTAGCATGGCTCCTCCTATAAAACTCCCTGGAAATGTGAAAATTTCTTGCTATTGTGACATGATGTCCAAGATTTGCATTTAAATTATGTGTGACTGAATGGTAAAACGAAGCCCCTTAAAAGCTCAGGGCAACCAGAATTTGGCATGAGAAATCAATTATTTCTGGACTAATGGAATTTAATAGTATGTTTAAAATAAAATTGGATTTATACATACTGAGTAAAGCAGATACCTCTGTGTTGCTTTCTAACCTATATCACATATGTGCCCTGAATGAGAATTAAATAAATCTTGGAAGCGGGTAGTTTTAAGGATGAGATTGGGGAAATTAATTTAAAATAAAATACAGCTAATTTTATTTTAGATCTATGATTTTCGTTTGCTTCAAGTGATCAGTCTCACCAGACAAGAAGTAATTTCCATTTTAATGACGAATTGAGGTTATTTAGTTCTATATGTATACCTGATTTAAGGGATTCCAATACGTTTTCAACCCCAACATTAAAAAGAAAAGGTTTTTATTAGATCTCACTTGCTATTTGCAAAACAATGTTGAGCAGATTTAGTGCTGGGTGCGAGTGTGTGTGCGTGAGTGTGTGTGTGTGTGTGTGAGTGTGTGTGTGTGTGTGTGTGTGTGTGTTTGAGAGCCTCCGTAGCTGGGACACTCCGTAAGGACAAGGCCATGGTTTCCAACCAGGAATGAAGGGCGATCATAGTCTCCATCACCAGTAACTCTACTTGAAACAGGTTTTGGCTTTAGCCTTTCTTGAAGGACTCTTTAAAATAACTCAGCAGAGTCTACATAACTTAGATTTGTTTGTTTCCAGTGGGATTTCCCGTATCTCGGGGTGATGATTCTGCGGGGGGTTATAGTTTTCTGCATGTGGCCTGTTCCCCAGGTGAGAGTCCTTGTCCCTCGTTGGCATGAAAGGCAGCAGCTGACTGCACTCTGCCAGCTCCTTGAGGCCCCTTGGGCACTTGTGTCCTTGTGCTCAGGGTTGTGGCCTTATGCTGCCTTCCATTGTGCTTTGCTCGGGCGTAGTCATGTGGGCGAATGTCCCTGCCCAGACGACAGGCTCTGCTGGGCAGAGACGCGTGAAGGCAAAGCTCAGCATTCTACAGAGTCTGGGACGGCAGGACCCTCCAGGTTAACCTTCCCTTTGTTAGCGAAGGAGCATGTCTTACTCCGTGGGTCACTCGGAAAGAAAGGGGATGACTGCATTGTGGTTCCATAGACCCAGGCCCATCAGAAGGGACAAGGCAGGAATCTGGGGTCGTCTGTGGGAGGCTGGGAGGGGCCCAGGGGCACTGACATTGGCACCGTTAACCACCTGTGGGTTGAGTGGCACTTCTGCGGGTCCCCGTTGTCTTCCTTTTTGGAAATGTGGAAATGATAAAGCAACGTGCTCTTCTTCAAGCATTTACTGGGAAACATTTGTTGTAACGCTTGGTTCTTTGTGTCTGCAAGGGCTCTGAGAAAGAATATCAGCTGAGTGTCAGCCGTGGCAAGAAAGGAGCCCCACAGCCACTCGTTGGTGAGTGTCAAGGACAATCTAAATGGGGTCAACACTGGAACCCTAAAGTCTCAAGGTATTGGTTGTTTAGTCTTAAGCTTAAATACCCAGAAAAGTAAAAGATCTCATGCAGTGTTCATTCATACATTTAGTAAATAATTACTAGGCACTTCCTCCATCCCAGGGACCTGACAGCATGTCTTTCATTCAGCAGCTAATGGTCTGGTTGGGGAGAAAAAGATGAATTTTTCCTGTCTGCTTTTTCACTTGACATACAGCTTTCTTGACAAATTCTCATTTTTCGTTATGAAATTAAAATGGATTAGGATTTCTTTCGCTCTGTGCAATTATTTTTCATATTTCAGGGCTGAAGACCTCTGTTCCATTTCCTATTTAGGTAACCTCTATTTTGGAAGCATCTTATAAAATCCACTCCTGCCTCTTAATCCAAGTACAAACATTTATTGAACACCTGCTCTATGGGCAGAACTTTTCTCAGCATCATAAAGATAATGCGTGAATCACATTCAGAGTCCTGAAGTCCTCCCTGCCTGACCAACCTGTACTTTGCCAGTTTTTAGGTGGAATTTTCTAGCATTTGTTCTTGAGGTTATTGATAAATAGATTATATCTCTCTCAAAATAGTGATCAGAACACGCTAGCTAAGAAAAAATAGTTATTGCATCCGCAAGTTTGTTTCGTGTGGCTACAGACACAGAGAGATTAAAACAAGGGAAGGACAGCACCGTGAGGGGGTGGTTTCTGTGGGAAATCACGGAGTGGTCCCTTTACCTGAGTTAGCTTTTGTTTTATTTCTTTCAACAATCCTATGAGGCCATTCCTGGTAATTCAGGATGTTTTCAGGGGATCTGAACATTCTAAAATACCAAGTTTTTTTCTATGTAATATACATCCTAGTCTTAGAATACAGGGAGTAACCAAGTATATAGCTGAGGACAAAATCCACCCATTTATGTCATGGGTGTGTTTGTTTGTTTCTTTTTTTCTCTTTCGTTAATATTGACATCTTTGTAAAAGTGTCAGCAAGAAAGTGGGAAAAAGAAAACAAATGCGGGAAATATACTTATTTTAATACAGTGCACTAATTTGGGTAAAACATTGTCCAGATGGTAGATAACGTTTAGGCTTAGAACAGCTCCACTGGTCGTGGCCAGCTCTAAGGGACCCTAAGAGCCGTCACTCACGGTGGCCCCTTAGCCATTCTGAATTCTCACTCATGGATTAACTCCTGGTCATCCTGATGATTTGATTTTATTGTCTCACTGTCATGGAAGCTTCTGTTGCCCTAAAAAGATGAAATTGTTATAATTTTGTTCTGAATGAAGCATGCCAGACACAAAGGAAAAGCTAGAGCTCACCGAGTTACGTGCAGTGATCAATCAGAAGTGGCAGAAAGGGAACTTTTACTCTATACTTAAAATCTGAAATCCACGTCACAGCACGTCATCTACAGAGAGGAAGCAATTTAAAGCATGAAAGTGCAAAACAAGTCCCTTGGCAGGCAGCTCCCGTTGACGGCTGTGGTTCTCCATCATAAACACTGTTTCGCACGTTCCTTGCGGGCTGCCAATGTCCTGCAGCCTTCCCTCTGCTGGTCCCTCTGAGGACCCCCAGGAGGGCAGCCGTGGGAGGGAAGGTCCATGGCAAAGGCCCGCTGCTCTCGGGGAGCCCTGGACACAGAACTGACAAAGGGAAGTGAAATCTCTAGTAAACCGACACCACGTGAGAGGATGGTGATCACAGTGATTCTTGACATGCATAGTCCAATTATTCAAGGAATACCAACCACCAATGGTTATTGCTGTGTTTTCTTTTACCCTCTTAAGTCTGTGTGATAGAGAGGGTAAGTGTTTAAGATGATGAATGTCAGGCTAGAGGGGTCAAGTAATGTGCCTAAGATATAAAAGTCTAGTCATTGTCAAGGCAGAACCTGACGGCCTTAAATATTCTCAGATGGAAGCACAGCCACAGTCACCGCTGTGCAGTGCACATGGCGTCCAAGTGAGGCAACACGTTGGCATTTTTCTCCCTTTACTTTTTAAAAGTCTTCTGCTTGCGCACCTGCTTGATGCAGGGTCTCCCCAGCGAGAGTGCACACGCTGCTCACTCGTTCCAGAAGCCCCAGGAGTGCAGCCTGCTCTCGTGTGGTGCACGTGCTCAGGGTGTGGTAGGTTTGATCACACCCATCCCCACCTGCGTGATCTATATTTCGACTTTTCTCTACGTAGGGCATGAACATCCGTACAGCATTGCGCTAGACTGTCTTCAGGCCGCTGTGCTCCTGCCACAGGGACCAGGGAAGGCGAACTCTCCTTCCTTCCCGGAGCGGCCGTCCGCAGACGTCCAGGCCCGCTTCGTGCTGAAGCTCAGGCACTCAGCCAGACAGAGGCGCAGTGAGTCCCTTCCCTTCCTCCAGGTGCCTGCTCTGAGCTCACTTCTCCATTCCTGAAAAACACGCATGACACAGAGCTATTCTCCGTGGAGGGGGAGGAGGACAGTATAGGCAGGCACCCAATACCTGCCCAGAGTCAGGCTCAGAGGAACCTCAAAGGGCTGAAGTCAAGACCTAACTCGCTTTTGGGAAGATTTTTGGCATTCCTTTAGGCAGGTGGATGCTCTCTTCTCTGTACCCCCGGAGCGCTGTGCACATAGAACCACGGTGTGCACTCTGCGGGTCTGGGTGCAGCGCGGTTGCTGAAGGCCTGGGAACTCGCACCGTCCCCATCCCAGGCTTCGCTCAGTGTCTGGGGCACAGAAGGTGGTGATCCAATGACCGCACGACTTAGACACACCCAGAATAAAAGATCTTGATCGGAGCAGGGTTGTGGAACTGGATTGGAATCTCTTCTGTGCTGGGGCTGAAGTGCCCTTGAGGTCCTGGCTTGAATTAAGCTCTCAATGCTACCCCCTCCCCAAGGCCAGCTTCCTTGACAAGTGTGCGTCAGATCCAGGTGTAGGCTGGACCTGGCCTGAATGTTTATGGCTGGGGTTTAATTTAATCTTCCTTCTCACCATTTTTTCCGTACCATCAGAGGATTCGCCCATTGCTACTGCTTTCTCTGGAGAAAATGTCTTACTAATTTGGGACACATTTTGGCAAGAATAGAATTTCTACTTGAAGTCTTTTTATTGTTGTGACTGTCAGTCCATAAGCACAAAGTTTCAAAACTTTAATGTTTTAACATTCATACCCTAATTCACGCACGAGCAAACCACTTACCCAAACCTTTCCAGGACTGTTGAAGGAAGGCTAGGTTTCTATTTCATCCCCCCATATTTTTCATCGCAATAACATATGTTTTCACTGTTTACAGAAGCAACATGAACTCTTGTACCAAATAATGTACATTTCAAAAGGCGCAGCTGAGCCTGAAAATATTTTTTCAGAAAGCACAGGACTCAGTGTCTCCTTTGCTCTCTGGCTTTGTTCATAGAGCAGCTGGATACACAGCTTCATGTCAAGGGATAGAACGTCCTTTTTAAGAGCATTCTTTTACTAAAGCTAAATAACAGAACACATTTGGATAGTTTTAGAAGCAATAAAATCGGGTTCAGAAGAGGGAAACCAGGTTGCGTACAACAACTCAGCCTACATATTCACATGGATTATATTAAGCATTTGTACGTGCTGACATACAGAAATATTCTTGTGGATTTAAGAATGTGTTTGTTGTCATCCTTATGTCGTTATGAAACGGTAGCGGTATGAATGTCAGGTAGAGAGGTAGCCTCCTTGGTGACCGCACACCTCCTGGAACCCACTAAGCCACATGGGGAATGGGGACAAGGTCTGCTCTGTGGGGGGGAGACTGGTGTCCAGGGTGCCTTAGGCCATCTGAGTGAGGAATAAAATCACTTTTATCAAGAATGCTATGATCCACGCTTTGTGCTGAGTATTATGTTACATTACTCCGTCCAGTGAGGCACAGATAGTATCATTAGTGACACAGTTGGGCAAACTGAAGCTCAGACAGGTTTGAGTCACTTGTCCAGCTGAGTAGCGCAGCAGGAGTCCGTCTTGGCCTCTCTGACCCAGCGCCACGAGCGTCGCCCCAGGCAGATGCACATGGCAATTCACCCAATGTCCCGGAAAAGCCACGTGGACAGGAGTTGAAGGACATTTGGTGAAATGTTGCTCCTGTGTTTATCCTTCTACAACTTGGCTCCTCTGTTGACTTTTAGTATTTGGTACAAGTAGGTTATTTAAGACAGCATTCAGGTATCTTCTTAGGAAAGCATTCACAGCTGAACAGCAGAAACTTTGAACTCAACTTTTTCTTGCTGATCACCTTCTCTTTGAAAAATTCTTCTTTCTCAGCATTCCTTTGGCAGGGCTGTTGGGTAGATAGAAATCATCTTTGGGTAGGTGGCAGGGTGTCACAAGGCACAAGTCCACCTGGGATCTTACCGTACAACCAAGGCTGACTAGAGAACAGGGAGTCGAGTCATGCATGGAGCTGCCTGAGAGCTGCAGCCTCCACAGTGAAGGGGCCAGAGGCCCGCTGAGAAGTGGGGCCAGGAAGGTCATGTCATGCCGGGCAGATAGATCCCTCTGATGGGAGAGAGTTGACCACCGTTGGGCACTCCGAAAGCCAAACAGGAGATGTGAGTGGCAGGGGACTCATAGATGATTATTAAACTCTGCTTGATTTGAATACCAATATTTTTAGCTTTTAAAGTGGGATCTGGCACCTGAACCCACTGGTCATACTTAACACAGAAATCTCCTACAACTAGATAGTAAATAGCTCATGATGCAATGCAGCAGACAGCAGACAGCACCGTCTGAGGAGTGTTACCACTGGAAGAATGGAACCTCTGTCTGATCAAGCCTCTAGGTTTAACTACCAGTTGACAAGGTGTAGGGAAGGGGAACACGCTAACACCACGAGGATGCAGTTAGCCAATGTCAGAATGTGGGAGATTCTACACAACAAATGCTTCGGTTTCTCTCTCTTCTCCCCATCGCAACAGACATGCTATCCAATGGCAACGGTGGGAGTAAGGTTAGTGAATTTAACTGCTGCATCTACTGATCTCACTTCTTGCTTCCTTGTTCAGACCAGGAGGCAGGTCCAAGCAGACGCTCTGTCATGAGCTGGGCCTTTTGCTGGGGCTCCCGCCCTTCCCAGGACGAGCCGTGCACGGCTCCACCAGCCCCGGCCCCGAAGCCGGGACAGCTCTTCGGAGTTCCGCTCACGGAGCTCTGTGAGGATGGCAGCCTGCCCAGCGCTCTTCTGGTAGGTCTGCTTTGGGGGGTCTGCGAGCCCTTTTGAGGAGACAGAACTCTGGGGGGCAAGTGCTGTCATCCCAATCTGTGTGCATGAGACACATGCAATCATGAGACAGCCCCTAGCTTTGGCTGGGAAGCTTTGTCAATGGTACTTCCAAGAATAAAAATCTGATTTAGGCATTGAAGAAGCACGAGGCAAACACAGCAGGAAGAGATGGTCTTTTCCTGGTTCCAGAGAGGGCAGGTGCCCTGGCTCAGCCGCGTCAGGGTGGGCTCAGTGTGTGACGCTCCGAGAGTCCAGCTCCTCCCGTCCCCTTTCAGCTTCTGCCTTGACCCCACACCAGGCTCGAGTCTCCTTTAGTCGTGTCTTCATCGGAGGCCACTCAGCCTCACGACTCACAATATCCCACGTGTATTTGATTTGTATTCCAAGGACTTAAGCATAAAAGCCGCTCCTTGGGCCTGTGTGAATCTGTTAATCCTAACACAATGTTTCAGATCGAAGCCACACAGTTTGGGCTGTGTTATTTCAAATTAGTGTATACAGTTGTCAGTGGTGACACTTACTGCATGTCCAGTATCTCTCCAAGCACCGCACGAGATGTCGGGAATTTTATACTAGATGTGAAAAGATTGTATCCTTTGGGGTGCACGCTAGATACTACCCCAGCCCTGCACCTGTCACTGCCAGTAGGCAGCCGTGACTGTCATCCCCACTTCACTCATGAAATAAAGCCCCAGTAAGAATGTCCTGTGCCCACGTCACACAGCAAATAAGTGGCATCATAGGTCATAAATCCCTCCGGTCCCCTGACTGTGACGCCTGGTCTGTGTCCACACTGCAAGCAAAGGACATGAGGCCAGGGCAGAGAGAAGTGAGAGCTGGCGAGGAGAGAACGTGCTCACAGAAGCTTCCTCGTGGGGGAGGCAGGTCTTCAGCCTGGTTCCAGCAGAGCCTGGGAAGTGCAGGAAGGAGGAACGGGGCACGCAGTCGCCCAGGGGAATGAACAGATGGGACGAGTGTGGCAGGAAGGGTTCCCTGCGTGGGGAAGAACGCCCGTGTGAGGAAACAGCCAGGAGAGGACGGTGAAGTGGGAGAGGGCGGCTCAGCAGAGGTCTTGAAGCAGAGGACTTTGATGTCACAGCGTCGATTCACTGACAAGAAACATCTGGTTAGAATGTTCAGTGTTTGGCTATAGAGTGCATTGATGGGTAGAAAATATATTGACACCGAAAAGCAAAACAAAATTCAAAATAGACTTCATTCCTTCAGCCTCGGCACTGCGCCCACAACCTTGCCCAGCGCGGCTCTGTGCTCAGAAAGGCCGCAGCTCGTCCTCTGGGCGCGGGCATCTGACACGCCGTGGACTTTTCCTTCCTTTTCTTCCCGTAGGATGTGCTGTCCTTTATCAATGACAAAGGGCCGCCCGTGGAGGGCGTCTTCCGGATACCGCCCAGTACAAAATCATGTCGAGCCCTGAAGGAAAAACTAGATTCTGGAGGCAAATTAGACTGGGACAGTGAGTCCGTTCACGTGGTGGCATCTGTCTTAAAGGTGGGTAACGTTCTGGCGTCATCCACTCACAGCGCAGCTCTGATGCTATACGATTGGCCCCTTCACCACGATCGCCCAGGAACAACAATAGCTGTGACAGAGAATCTGAAACACTGGAAAACGCATCTCAAAGTCACAATTTCAGGAAATTAGTTTCCTTGATTGTTAAAAAGCCCCATACGTTAGATGTGCTTTCCTTTCTCATCACACCCCCCCCTTCTTCACTCCTGAACACTCATACAAAATGATAATAATGATAATTAGTAATAATAAGGAATTTTAAAATACACACTTACACATACAGAGTGTTCACCGAATCCAGCATCCTGCATTGGATGACTTCCCACTGCCCTCCTGATGAAGGAAACATTCCCAAAAGTAAATTCTTACAAAACTAAGGAAAATAGTTCTGATAGTTACAGAAGTTTTCCATAGTCAGCTAACATTTACCTCATGATGAATCAAAAGAAAATGCTCACAGGGGTCACCAAAAGCTCCGTTCGTTTCTCATCGTTCCTTCTCCGCTGTCTTAAAGCCTTTACTTTAAAAGTGAGGTAGGAATGACTCCACTGGTTCGTGGCTTCTGTCACCTTCTCGCCCTTTGGCATCCTTTGTTAATATTTGTTTTGCTGAACCCACCACCCACAGTGACAGTTATACAGCAACCAGCTCCTACCACAGTCCTACCACAGGCCTCCTAGAAATCTGACTTTTAAAATGTTTGGAATTCCGAAAATCCAATCAATTTATAGGAAAAGCAGGTAAGTTTTGAATGGATACCACTAAATCACAAGGATCCAGGTACATTTCCATAAGGGGAAATAATGGAACAGAAAAAGAATTTAATAAATCCATCTTGATTCCTGTTGACAGCTCTGAACAAAAATATGGTAAGGTGGTAACCACTACTAACGGGTTTTTAAAATTGTCTTCGAATCTCAGTTACACTTGGTCTTGATATTACCATGTCAGATAACTGGAGTGTTGGCCTAAACCAGAAAACAAAACATGATCAGCCCCGCATTGTGTTTGCCACTGAGCTGTCTATGAGCAGAGGTCAAACAGCAAATGCCCTTGGCGTCCTCTGCTTGGGTCATGCTCTGGCTTCGCCACGCAGCTCCCCCGATGGACTCTGCAGCTCAGGGTCCAGGAAACCAGAGAGGAGACACGTGCTCTGAGTGCCTGCAAGTTCCATACACATGAGGCCAACGTGTTCCTCACCCTCCCAGGCTCCCAGAGTCAGCCAGAGTCTCTCCAGACACACTGGGACCACCCCATGGGAAACACAGTGAAAATCCCTAAGTACCATGGGCGGGTTTTGTACACCAGTGACATAGCAAAGGTGTACAAGGACTGAGACTTTGTCCATTTTCTTCTAGCACAAACAGCAGCTCCATAAATATTAGAACGAGTGAACCATTCCTGCACTATAGTCACGACAGCTGCCTAGAGGCATTTCCTGAACTAGTTACTGTTGAGAGGAATCTTGGGCTATTTAGTGAGACCAGTGCAAACAAGGTCTGCCTTTTAAGCTAGCAAGGTGCTATGACAACCTTCCCTCATTCTTGCACCCCCCAAATTAAAAGCTTCCTAACTTTTCAAAGGCCAAATTTTGTAGTGTTAAGACTTGTTTATCAGCCATAGAAAGTGACAGATTCTCCAGGCCACCACAGGGGAAGGTTGCGTCTGCATGCCTCTAGCTCTGGCACTCAGAGACCCGAAGTCGGGAGTGATCTCAGTTTCGATGAGGCTTCCTTTGTGTGCCCGGGGTGTGTGTTCCAACCCAAGGGGTCGTTAAGGAGTAACATGAAGTTACCCATTCACTGGGGCTTTGTGTGTGTAGCCAGCAACTTTATACTTACAAGTTTAAAGAGCTGATTTTTGTATACAGTTAAAAGAAATGAAGAATGAAGCTATAATATTAGAAACATTTTCTCTCGAGGAGCTCACTTAGCCCAAGTCAGAAGTCCCCGTCCTCTCATAACATTTGTGCTTGAGCGCATAGGTATGTGTTTAGCTCATTTGTCTCAGAAATTTTCTTGCTAGAAATTAAAGGCACTGTGTCTAAATAAACAAGCAAAATGTGTATGTTTATTTCTTTTCATGAAATAATAGCTTTAAGGATGATTTATCGCCAGGCCTTGTCAGTTGGTACTAGTTTGCTAAAATGTACATCAGGAATTTTCAGAGGCTGGGAGGAAACTCCGTCTTCATTCCCAGCACTGCCCAGACTCTCCTTTGATGCTTCTACTTTGAGCTGCAAAAAATCCAGGCATGTGCCTCTGGGTGTGCATGTCAGCAGAGTTGGAGCCCGCCTCTGTGTAGGTCGCAGGGTAGCTGGGGAACAAAGTAAAATACATCTTGGAATGCTGAAAAATAAATTTTGCAATTAAAAATTTTCAATTAAAACATTTTTCAGTTAGATGTTTTCTCTGTAATTTCCCCAACGTATTTTGTCATACGAGTAATATTTTTTTAAATCTATGTAAGGATTTCCTTCGGAATATCCAAGGGAGCGTATTTTCATCCCATCTCTATGATAAATGGCTGGGTGTTATGGATCACGAGGACAAGGAGGAGAGAATAACTGCGATCCAGAGGTAATGATGCTGCTCTGCTTACAACACTACGACCCGAGTGTTCCTTAACACACATCAGCTTGCATTTTACAGTTGTGTTCACTAAAATGGCGACCAACACCAAAGGGTTCCATTTGGTCCCACACACAGAGGCCAGTTTAAAAATAGAGGTATATGTTAGTATGTGTCTTGCTTTTCTCCTACTATGAATATGGAATCCTTGGTAATTGTACATTCTGAATATATGGCATTGACAGGAGATGAAATCCATTGCTCCAAGAAAAATGATAAAGGACCGATCTGGCAGCGGTATGATCTTAACTGTGTGAAACAGTGACCTAGCCAGAGACGTTCGTATCTCATGCAGGAATTGCATTCAGTGAAACATTTTTGTATGCATCTGTGCCTGGGATGAGTATCTTAGATAACAAATAAGCACTGGGCTCTTAGCACAAGACAGCATTCCTGTATTGCCACCTTAAAAAAAGAAGTTTTTAAGATTAATTGTGGTTTAATTTCATCACTAAACCCTTAGTTGAGCACACATTGAAATGTTACATGAGTTTTAAATATATTTATATGAGATATTAATAAAGTTTGTCCAAGTGAAAACACATTGTAGTGGTTTCAGGGAAATATCTTCAGCAGTGTTTTTAAGACCTATTTCTCCATTCTTTTGTATTTTCATTGGGTTGTATAAATGGCATACAAAAAATGTACTCTGTTTCCTTCTCTGTCTTTACAACTTCTTAGGTAAAATTACACGCTTTAAGTGTGCGTTTTTCTGTGTTAGCCTTTTAGAACAGCTGCCGAGAGAGAACATCGTCCTTTTGAGACACCTGTTTGGAGCGCTGCACAGGATTGAAAAGCATTGCATTTGTAATCTCATGACACCGTATAACCTCGCAGTCTGTGTAGCCCCAAACCTCCTGTGGCCGGCTGAGTCCTGCGGCTCTGAATCCCAAGAGGAAGTTGCAAAAAAGGTAAGATCTCTCACGTTCATGCCCCAGGGAGCAGAGTCCCCACTTGGAACAGGAAATTCAGGAGAATAACTCTGACAGACGTTGGTTTTGTTTTTAAAGTGCACACTTTAATTACACTCCTCCGGAGTGACAGAGCCATTTATCCTTTGCTTGGGGTGGAGGTGGTGTGGGAAGGTGGGCTCAGCAGGAAATTAGGAGCAGCGAGTCATTTATTCTTTGCCATCCTGGAGACAGAGCACTAGACTGACTGAACCATAGAGATAAGAAATGGGTGTGATATGACAGAAAAGAAATTGGGGCTTCAGAATTCGACAAACCAAGGTTCAACTCTTGGTCTCAGCACTGAGGGATGTGGAACCGTGGACAAAGATTCCAAGCCACGGTTCCTCCTCTAAACCATGGCAGTGTTGGTCACGCGCAGCTTCTCTGGTCATGACCGACACTGCCGAGATGGTCTGGGTGACAGGAGCACCCGTGGCTCCACATGTTGCTGTCCCCTGTCAGTTGTGGCTCACAGTTGACATTGAGAGAAATACGTGGCTGCTCTTTGGTCTCTGCTACTGCAATGAGAAAACTAGGGAAAGATTCCAGAACATCCCCATGGAGCCGCAGTGTGCCTAAATAAGATGGCGGCTCTTCCCCAGCTCACCCAGAGAGCCGTCCTGAGGCAGGGCGGTGCCTGGGCAGGGACTCCTGCTAGACAAGAAGACCTTCTCTCTTTAGCCACCTCCTTCCTGCACAAATGACCACAGAGCAGCTCTGCTTCCCAAGTTCATGATATCTCACTTAAGAAGTGAACTTCACAACTTTCCGTCTATTTGGTTGCTTTATCAATTTTAGTTAGAGAATATATGTCTTCCCCCCAAACATCCTATGTGAGTTACTTGAAAATTGTCCTACTTTTAAAGATGTGGCCATTGATATGAAAACGTTGAGCTAGACCACAAGTTATAACTCTAGTCCACTGATGATGAGTATTTTAAGATCTGTGCTCCAAATACTCATTCAAGCATCATGTTTGTTTCTGTGAGAAAAAAAATTCAGATGTTTTTACATCAACTCTGATTTTTTTCTCAGAATTCTGAATTTCATGTTTTGTGTAAGCTCCAAGATTCGTGTATGAAATGTGATTTATGACTACGCCAAGTGAAAAAGAGCCCCCTGTTTTTGCCCTTTGTGTTACAGATTTCTCTTATACAATTTGTCATTGAAAACTCCCTCCGGGTGTTTGGAGCGGACATCGCGTGCCTCTTGGGAAACAGCCCAGTGAGTTGTGACGCCAGTGAGACGACGTCAGGTACCTTCACTAATGTGACTGGCTTTGGTGACACACAGACAGCAGGGCTGCCAGGGACCTTAGGAGAGATGCTCAAGCGGTGGCTGTCTGGAGCCGAGGGCCTGGCACCCCCCACGGGCGGGGACAGGACCCCAGACAGCGTCCATCCTTCTTCACAGCATTGGCTCACGGGTCAGGGGAGGTTTTCCAGTATGACGAGACCAAAGACAGGATAAGACAAGGTTCTTGACTTCAAAAAGTTGCTGGTGCAAATTATACCATCGAGAGACATCACGGTGTGACCCAGTGTTTGACACTTTCTCAAAGAGAACTTGAAGTGGAACCTCATGTAGCTGTAATAGGGCCACTGTGGGTGCAGCTGGCGTGGGGGGCCTGTTCTGTTTCTCTTCCCTCTCCCCGCTCAGCGGTCCCTCAGACCCCACGGCGTTACAGTGCTCTCTGAAATGGTTAGAAAAGAGCCGGCGTCATTGACAAAAAAGGATCCAAGCAGTCTTTCCCAGTGTAGACCCCTGTGCCCCCGTTCCCCAGCTGTGTTCTCTTTGGCTGACTATTCTAGCTCAGCCCGTTTCCACATCTCTAAAATATGGTTCAAAATAACGTCTACTTTAAGGATTAAATAAGATAACGATGTAAAATAAATTTGGAAAAAAAAAATTAAAAGGGCTAGAAAAGGTTTCCCTGAGACTAGAGCTGGTATTCATTGGACTTGGCTAATCACAGCTCACTGCCAGCAAGCGGTTTAATAGGGCAGAGTTTAGACCCAGAACCTGGGGCTGTGTGTCACGAGTCCCTTCATGTTTCTGCCATTTCCTATTTTTATGACATTTACACGTCATTGCTTTGAGGACATCTTTAGGAAAATTGATTTCATCAGAAACTGAGATGAGTCTAATACCTGAGAATGTTTACACCAAGACTTTTTGTTTTTCATTCAACAGTGAAAGCAGAACAACATCTTGAAGGCTCTGAGAAATCCGACACAGTGGCAGCCACAGTGATTGAGGAAGACACACAAGTGTGTGACGAAGCTGCCGACACAGTAGCAGCCACAGTGAATGACGAAAAGGCACAAGTGTGTGACGAGGCTGCCGAGACAGTGGCAGCCACAGTGAATGACGAAAAGGCACAAGTGTGTGACGAGGCCGCCGACACAGTAGCAGCCACAGTGAATGACGAAAAGGCACAAGTGTGTGACGAGGCCGCCGAGACAGTGGCAGCCACAGTGATTGAGGAAGACGCACAAGTGTGTGACGAGGCTGCCGACACAGTAGCAGCCACAGTGAATGACGAAAAGGCACAAGTGTGTGACGAGGCTGCCGAGACAGTGGCAGCCACAGTGATTGAGGAAGACGCACAAGTGTGTGACGAGGCTGCCGACACAGTAGCAGCCACAGTGAATGACGAAAAGGCACAAGTGTGTGACGAGGCTGCCGAGACAGTGGCAGCCACAGTGATTGAGGAAGACGCACAAGTGTGTGACGAGGCTGCCGACACAGTAGCAGCCACAGTGAATGACGAAAAGGCACAAGTGTGTGACGAGGCTGCCGAGACAGTGGCAGCCACAGTGATTGAGGAAGACGCACAAGTGTGTGACGAGGCTGCCGACACAGTAGCAGCCACAGTGAATGACGAAAAGGCACAAGTGTGTGACGAGGCCGCCGAGACAGTGGCAGCCACAGTGATTGAGGAAGACGCACAAGTGTGTGACGAGGCTGCCGAGACAGTGGCAACCACAGTGATTTTTCCATTAGATTGAATTCTGCAATCTTTGTTTTTTTGTTGTTTACTTCTCTTTGCTTTACATCTCTTTTTATCTCTAGTTTCCTAATGTGAAAGCTTATGTTATCAGATTCACTTCTTTCTTATTCTTTACACAGATTTAGGAATTTAATTAGTGCCACTGATGTGTATATTTAATAATTAAAATGATGATGTATATATTTCACCACAATATTTTGTTGGCAATCCAGCAGAAGTGATGATAACTGCAGTGGCAGGATATGCAGCTGCACAGAAGCTAAATGACCTTGTAACGTTTCACGAAATAAGTGTGTATTGCCTGGGTTTCCAAATGAGCCAGAGGAGTGCAGAGGCCTGGTCTTTGAATAATGATGTGGATTTTCATATTAGCCTGTGTGTAGAATGACCATTTCACCTTGCTTAGGTAGCCCTAGAAGGAAAGCGAAGGCTCTGTTTCACCTTTCCCACTCCTCTCCTTTGCCTCCCTTCACCGTCAAGGACAGCCCAGCCGCAGCCCAGTCTGTGCCGTTAACCACACACCTGCACACACTGCAGCCCCGTGTCCACACCACGCCAGGCCCCCTAAGTGAGTCTTCAGCAACACCCATGTGCTGACAGTTCCTCTGTGTTTCCCCAACGTCCCCAGAGGTTGTGGTGGAAGAGGTGGGCAGTGTGAAATAAGAGCCCCTGTCTTATGTGAAGGTAAGGTTGTCTTTCCTTGTCAGGGACAGAAATGCTTTTTCTTGGTTTCTTTTTCCACTTGAATTAAGACATGAAAGTCTGACCATGTCCATTATAAATTATAGATAGAATTTCTTGGTGGGGGGAATGTCTAGTGAGAGTTTATTACCAGCTGGACCTGATTGAAGATGGCATTTATAAATGACAACATCAGTTACAAACTGCATGGTAGCGAGCATTTTCCTCAGTAGTAATTTTCCTTCTTGAAAAAGAATTTTGCATTTACCAAAATGGACTTCAGAAATCTTTCCTGAAAGTCTTCTGCTTTTGCAGCAGCATCTTCTGTGCTTTATTCTGGGGCCATTGCCTCAATCACTGTTTGCCATCTGGTTTTCTGATGTTAGCAAGCAAGCAAAAGGCTTCTGCCAGCAGAAGACAGCAAGGCCTGATCCTCATAGTGTTTTCCTTTGTCTACTTGCAGGTGGACTCCAGGGCAAATATAAACAGTACATATTCTGGGGTCAATCTCTGGCCGTGGAAAAATCTAAGTGATGAGAAAAGTGGGACTAGCTTGCTATTGTCTGTAGAGTCACCTCGTTCCGGCTTCCTGCTGGAGACAAGGACTGGGGGTGGAGCAGGAAACTGATGGTCCAGCAAAGAACTGTGACCCTCGACTAGAGTCCCTGCAACACCTGAGTTATTAGCTGGCATGGGCACGTGTGCATGAGGGTTGGGAGGCACCGAGGGGTGAGCCTGTGAGCACTAGTGTGGTTGTGAGTGTGTGTATGTCCCAGGATCTGCACCTCCATGCACAGCACAGTGCAAGGGTCACTTTTTTCTGACATTACTATTCCCTGCCTCACCCACAATTTCACTAACGTAAATCCAACCACCCCAACCTCCTGTTCAAACTGTTCACTTATTCTTTAAATGACAGAGTGGCTTCTGTAAGCTGCTACCTTCAAACGCTTAGGAAATAGAGAATCTGCACCCAGACCTCCTCCTGTCAGGTGAGTGCCCCGGGGTACCTCTTCAGCTGACCCATCAAAGCAGCAAGATGTTTAACGTTGACAATAGATTCACAATTTCATTTAAGCAAAGATGATTTACAATTTCGTTCTGATGCCTGTACAGAATAACTTCGCTGAAGATTACACAGGATATCAGATGTTTAGAACAGGCTGCCTTCTCTTGCACAGAATTAAACTAGATTACACCTTTACGCAATTAATTCCAAAGCCTTCTGGTCCACAGTGCCAACAATTAGGGATTTCTAACAGAGATTTTTCTGGGCATATTTTTCATGTTAGCCTTGGTGACTCCTTTTCCTAAAATTGGTGCATGGGAAAATGGGATCAGCAATTTTAAGAAAATTAAAAAAACCAAAAGGAAGAGGTGGGGAAGAAGACCAAACGCAGGGTTTTTCTTCTTGGATTTATATACTTTGCAAAGACATTAATAAATATGCCAAATACAGTCCATTGTGGCAGTATTTTTTTTTTTTTTTTTTTTGAGACAGAGTCTCACTCTGTTGCCCAGGCTAGAGTGAGTGCCGTGGCGTCAGCTTAGCTCACAGCAACCTCAAACTCCTGAGCTCAAGCGATCCTCCTGCCTCAGCCTCCCGAGTAGCTGGGACTACAGGCATGCGCCACCATGCCCGGCTAATTTTTTCTATATATATTTTTAGCTGTCCATATAATTTCTTTCTATTTTTAGTAGAGGTGGGGTCTCGCTCTTGCTCAGGCTGGTCTCGAACTCCTGAGCTCAAACGATCCGCCCACCTCGGCCTCCCAGAGTGCTAGGATTACAGGCGTGAGCCACCGCGCCCGGCCTATTGTGGCAGTATGGCTACATTGGAGGCCCAGGCTTTTTATATCATACATTGGCCGGTGTCGTTGCCCCTTGTCTGACATTTCTACTTCCTAACAGACATTTCAAGTCAAATTTTCCCCCTTTCTCCTTTTTTCTCAGCACCAAAGACACGTGTGCTGTTAAAAGAAACTGCTAGAGCCTCGTCTGATGACCACGTCCCAGCATGGAAAAGGCTGTCCCTGAAGGGCTTTCCGGGGTGTCCCAGGCCTGTGGTCCCGCAGAGTAGAAGGGGGTGTGTCCTCCGTACATTCACCCCACTTCCCGCAGCTCCGTGACCGCCTTTCTCTGGGCGTCCAGATCTCAGGCCACCGGCCGCTTTCTTGCGTTGTGTCACCACAAGGGGGTGGGGGTGGGGGTGGCAAGAGCACAGCTGAACCCCCCAGCCCCGCTCCACTAAACAGCCCTTCCTCCTCCACCGAGGGGCGCCTCTGCCTTGGGGGTCTCAGCACTAATACTGACCTCCCCGCTCGCACCGTCCTATCACACACGCCAAGAAGCAAGGGGGGTGGGGGAGGGCAAACCCAGAATTAGGGGGCAGCGAGGGAGGCAGGCGGCATCTGGGGTGCCCTGGGAAGAAGAGTCGTCCCAGGAGGTCTCGCCGGAGGGGGTGCAGCCGCCCCCAAAGCTCCGGCCCAGCCAGGGAGAGAACTGGGCCGAGCCACAGCGGCGGGGGGTGCGGGGGGACACACCAGCGGCTTCAGGTCCCCCTCCCGGAGCTCCCTGTGACTGTACCGCCGCCACCACCCCCGGGGAGGGACAGAAGCTGCCGTCGGGGCGGCTGCCCCTGCCCCAGGTGCCGCTGGCCGCCGCCTCCCCGCTGTCACCGCGGTCACCGCCGAGCCAGGTCGCACAGCAGGGCCTCCAGCACCGGCCCCCGCAGCGCCGCCACCAGGCAGCCCGCCAGGCGACCACAGCCGCCCCGCAGGGAGCCCGGGTAGCGTCATCCTCTGCGGGGCCGCGGGCTCCGGCTCCGCCTCCGCTCCCCGCCGCCCGCGTGAGCAGCGCCGCCGCCCGGGCCTCTCTCCTGGAAACGTCCAAGGCCCGGACACGTCCGTCCCCCTGAGAACAGAGTCTGTCCCCGGGAAGCTGCTGTCCAAGCTGTCGGCCCCACAGGGGGGAGAAAATGAAATCCCTCTCCCTGGGCCACCCCCAGCTGCTTTATTGGGGTGGGGGACACTGTGTCTTCACCGTGGCCGACTGGGCAGTGGGGCCTCGGCACTGTCACCTATTGGGGTGGGGACTCGCGGTCGGGTCGCTGCGGGCCACAGCCCTCCCTGCCTCTGGCTCTTCCCTGGGGGTCTAAAGAACGAAAAGGGGAAAAGAAACTGAAGGTGGGAGGCTGTCTGTGATGGTCACAGAGCAGGGACACTTGTAAGCTCTGTGCTGTCCCCGCTAAGGGTCCGGTGCTGATGGAGCCAGTAGCCACTGGAAACAGCAAAGTCGCTGCAGAGGAGCCCGTCGGACCTGAGAGGAGACTGAGCGCTCTCTCTTTTTAACTTCCTTCCCCGGTGAGAGAGATTGACGGGATTTTTCCTTTCTGTGAGCTCGGGAAGGACCCTCAGTGAGGGGCAAAACAGGTTGGCTCTGGGGGCAGCAGGCTCGCCTTCGAATTCCAGTTCTGTCACTTGTCGTTCCTCGCCCCCTCCCGGCCTGCCCCGTCTTGGCTTCCAATGTCCTTTACGTCTCTTTGTTTCCACATGTTTCCATTGTTTAGCTCCCAACTCTCAGTGAGTGTGCGGGGTTTGTTTTACTCTATGACTGTGCCTCACAGAAGCAGCGCGGGAGGGAGGGACGGAGGGCTCTTCTGTGGCTCAGGGACAAATTTTGTCCTAAGTCCCTTAGAGTTTGTTAGGAAATTATGTAATTCAGGGTCTTTGCTTAGCTATTACTGTGAGCAGCTGCCTAGACCCCTTATCAAAACCCTTGATAACCAATCTGCCCCCTTTTCCCCGTCTCTCTGCACAAAACTCTCTGGAAATGCTGCGTTTCCACCGTGGGAGTGTCGTGTGTCTCTGTCTCACATGTATGCTGGGCATCGCCCCAAATTCTGGTGCATCAGATGGTGAACAGGAGTAATTAGGAAGAAGGAAGATGCCTCTGGACCTTGTCCTGTCTACAGGTCACTGCTGTCTGCTCAGGGGTGTCCCAATCAACCACTGACACGTCTGGGTCGGTGTCCACCCAGGCGAGGGTGAAGGGTCTGTGGTGGGGAAGCAAAGTGAGAGCCCTGGTGTGTGGGTGGGCTGCAGCACCTAGGAGAGCCCAGGCCATTTGAGTGAGCACCAAGAAGGTTTTCCACCTCCTCTGGGGACTTGGGAGGAACCGGCACTGCACGGCTGGGATTACCACACTTTGCTAACGGTCGTTTTGAAGCCCCTCACGATGCCTGAGCCCCTTGAAATGCCCAAGAGTCATGAGATGAGGAGCTACAGTAGCAAAGGAGGCAAGAGCAGATGAGCCTCCTGCCCCGGCCACACTTACTTTTACAAGGCGCCACAGGGACTCAGGTGAAGTTACCTACATTATGGCTTCGGGTTAGGCAATTTGACGCTGGCTCTACTTACTGGCAGTGAGACCAATGTCATGCTACCCTCTCCGACTCTCGCTGGGGGGAGTCGTTGCTCCCCTGGAGCCTGGTAGCCCAAGTCTCTACCACCGATGAAACGGAGGTAGAGCTCCCTCGTCCTGCCCTGCTCACTCTGGCTGGACACGAGGACCGGGCAATGTATATCCAACACACATCAATCACATGAGCTCTGTCCCTAAACGGCACCCTGCGGGGTTCGGTTTTCACAACGTATGAAAACAGCCTGTTTGCACAGGGGGCGCCCAGGCCTCCGTGGGGCTGGGGCTTTGGTGCCTGTGTTTGCTGATGGGGACTCAGCAGCTGCGACCTCGCCTGGCTGGGCAGAGTCTCCTGCTCAGAGGTCCGTGGAAGGTCCCAGCAGCTGCTTCCTCCCTGGTCCTCCCATGGAGTCCGCTCTGAGTCTCACCCACCAACCTCATTGGTTTAAATAATGAAAACTCTCAAACTGTAGCTTGTGTTCATCGTTGTGCAAAGGCGGCCAGGAGAGGAGCCGAATTCACGGAAAGGCCCCTCCTCTTTCAGTCAAGAAGATAAAAGCAGCCCGGCATGACAGAGCTCAGCCTGGGGTGACAGCAGGGCAGTGCCCACTGGGACCTGGACCCGCCCCCGTCTTCATGCTCCTCTCTCACTGCACAGGTGAGGCCACGTCCTCTGAGACCCCGAACAGTCCCCCAGGCTGTGTCAGTTCACCTGGCTCAGACCCTCAGGCAGCCTGACTCTGGCCCCTGCCCCATCATTCGTGAGTGTCTGTGTGTGCAGGTTCCCTGTCCCAGCCTGTGCTGACCCAGCCGCCCTCCCTCCCTGCATCCCCTGGGGCGTCGGCCAGACTCACCTGCACCCTGAGCAGTGGCCTCAGTGTTGGTGACTTCAGGATACGCTGGTACCAGCAAAAGCCAGGGAGCCCTCCCCAGAATCTCCTGAAATACTAATCGGAGTCAGATAAGCACCAGGGCTCCGGGGTCCCCAGCCGCTTCTCTGGATCCAAAGATGCCTCGGCCAATGCGGGGATTCTGCACATCTCTGGGCTGCAGCCTGAGGACGAGGCTGACTATTACTGTAATATATGGGATGACAGCTCTAACACTGACACAGTGCTCCAGTCACATGGGGAAATGAGACAAAAACCTCTCCCTATTGTCCTGGTCTGGTAGTCTCCTCTTGCCGGAGGCTCTGCCAAAGCCTCGCTCAGGCATGACTTTATCTGTGAGCACCTGATCATCCTCAGCATAGTAGCTCTGACAATGTCACATTCTTTTATATGGTTCAACTTTTAGACTGATCCTTCACTCATATCTTTTCACCCTACTAATATTTCTATGGGCAGAAATCCCTTCTCAGAGCTGAAACTCAGTGGAGACTCAGGAGGGGCCAAAGAGGTTGATTCCAGCCACACCCAGCTCAGGGCCCAGGAGGGTCTCAGAGATGCTTCCAGCCTGAGAGCCTCGATGTGGCCAAGGGTATCTGCTGCCACCCTGCAGGAAGGAGTTCTATTCGCTCCACGAGCAATGAAACACCACAAATTTCTAAATAAAAAACAATACAATTTACAATGATATCAATATGAAATACTTAATGGTAAATCTGAGAAAATTGAAAGTACTTAAACTGAAAATTATGAAACGTTGCAAAAAAATGAAAGGGAATTTAAATTCATTGGTAGGTATTCTTTTTCTATAGTTGAAAAAACACATTGTGGTTAATATAATTATTCTTCCCAAATTCATCTAAAGCTTCACTGTAGGATCTTTGGGTAAAATATGTTTGCATTGAATGATGCAGTAGAAAATCTCAGGAAAAAAACGAAAATATTAAATAAATGTAATGATGAAACGAAGGCCTTGGGCCAGTCGTGCTCAATGCCCTGTTACCTGGCTGTGTCTGAGGCTCGGGACGGCCAGGAAGGCGCTTTGGAGTCCCGGAGCCACATTTCACTTTGGGTGATGGAGGTGAGTCCGGGGAGGACAGTGACAGTCAGGGCAGAAGCCCGGCCCAGGCGCAGGACACGCTGCTCTGAGGCTGATGGGCAGAGTGTGGGTGCAGCAGGCCTGGGGCTGGGAGCTGCTGGCCTGAGACTGTGCTGTCACCTGCAGTGTGCACCTGGGGGACACCGTTCTGATTGTCCCTCACTGCACGTGGAAGACCCGGTTATATGTTACTGGTTGGAAGATAATATGGACTGAGAGGCTCTTTAGAGGAGAGGTCGGCAGTGTGATTTCAGGGTCCCTGGTTGCATATTACAAGCTTAGAAATGGAAACTGCATCCATCATCGCTGCACAGAGAGTCCGGAGTCCTTTCTAACATAAGCAAGGATCACTTCCAACAGCGGCGTGGCCTGCCCCCGAAAGAGTGAGCATGTGACCTCCAACACGTGGCACTATTGGCCTGGTCTCGTGGGGTTCTCAATAGTGGACAGCTGTGAATAATGGGGACATCCTGCATGTGTGGCTCCATGACTGTACCCTCCCAGAGTCTGTCCAGGGACCCAGGACACAGCTTTCCTGCCCTCTACCATTTATGACAGATTGTTTCTTGGAGAGGACCCACAAAGGGCCAGAAATAGCAAAACACAAAGGGAATGCATGCGTGTGTGTGTGTGTGTGTGTGTGTGCGTTCCCCACAGAAACAAAGAGAGAGAGAGTGAGGGGGATTTGCAAGTGTGCGGGTCTGTAAGCACCTGTGCGGGGGTGTGAGAGCGAGTGTGGGTCTGTGTGTGAGAGCGAGTCAGAGAGAGAGAGAAAATTAGTGTGACTGTCCTCACGGGAGGACAGAGACTTAGAACGAGGGAGGGGTGAGTCTGACACCCACGGTGTCCTGACGGCAGGAGATTTCAGAGGGGGCTTCTCCCCTCCGGCTCTGTCCCCATCACTGCCCCTGCCTTTGCTCCAGGGACTCTGTCTCCTCTTCCTGTCCCAGAAGGCAACCTAGATTCCACCCCACAGATACCTTGCTTAGCTCTGCCTATTTGCACATTATTGATCAGAAGTGATCAAGGGATGGGTGTGGGACTCGGGCACAAGCCCACACTGAGCCTCCACCCTGTTTGTGCCCAGCATGGCACAGTGCTGTACTCCCTTGGGCCTGGCTGTGGGGACCAAGGTGGCCCACATGGACAAAGGCTTTGGATGTGACTGTCCTTGGGGGACAGCCAGTTTCAGACGGTGAGAGCGATGCTGGGCCAGACGTGTGCAGGTGCGCGATGGTCTGTGCTGCGTGGCAGGCTCAGGCTCAGTGACAGCGACTGCAGTGACGGGGACCGAGGCCCTGGAGAGCTGAGCACTGAGAAAAGGCAGCATTTGGAGGAGGAGCCGTGGCCGAGGTCAGAAGGACCAGAAGCAGAGCACAGGCCTCACACGGCCATGGGTGTTTATGAGACAAAAAACACTTGACAACTCACTTAAATGGGTGATGTTTCTTGTCTTAGCTGACGCTCACAGGTCGTGCCCTCAAGACAAGAACAACTTTCCTGGCACTGAGACAAGCCAAACCCAATAACTGTTTTCCTCTCTTGTTTCCATGCACCCTCTGTCTTCCTTCCTTCACCTGCATGATGTCTGCAACGAGCACCGGCATGTTCTAGACCTCATGATGTGTTGGCTTCTCGATTCCCATTTGCCAGAGAGAACTAACAAAAGAGCTGGGGATTTGACCATCTCCTCTAAAGTCCTGGGAGAGAAGAACTCAGTGCAGGAGAAGAAGAAGCTGCTTCATGGATTCCAGCAGGACCAGCACCGCCGCGGCCCCGGCAGGATGCTCCCTGCACGCTGAGCAGGGTGGTGCCCTGTGACCTCAGCAGGGACGAAAGAGGGACATGTGCAGAGTCAAACGTCCTGAGACTTTACCCTATAAGGGGAGATGGATCTAATTTTCAACATTTTATAATGTAAGAGAATTTACACTTGAGGATATTCTAATCAAATCATTTTTATCTTACTAAATTATGTTTTCAGGAAATATTAGTGTTTTCCTTAGTCTCTGTGTCTCACTGCTAAGAAGCTATGAGTTCACCCAGCCGGACATCATCCCAGAGGGGAGCTGAATAGGATGTGTTGGCTCATCTTCAGGGGTGAGGGGGGAACGTGGAGTTAATGTCTTTAGAACCTTGGTCCAACATTTCAGAGGTCCCTGGAGGTAACGGTGGAATTGTCACCACCAGATCTAGGTGGATATTTGGGAGCAGGAGGAAAGTCTGGGCATGGCTTGCTGCAAAATTTAGAATCCACTGTGCTTCCTTCAGTTTGTCAATTAGTACATCAATCAATCAGCTAAAAAAAGGGAGACAAAAGTCAAATCAATTTCAATGTGAGTAGGTGAAATCAATAGATTAATTCACGACAGAAACCTGAAATATATGTATATTGTAAATTGTGTGTTATGAAAGGACATAATTTTGCAGCATCCTTTTTGGAAAGGCCTTAAGTTGTCATTTGTATATATGGTTGCACCTTCCCTACACAGGGACTCATATGGGAAGAGAGAAAACAGTAATTATATGGTGACTCAGCATGACAAGAGTGGGAATGAGCACATAAATGTGTGACACGGACAGTGACTGGGGAGCTACAGAGACCAGCTGGGCTCTCAGGTCTGTGGAAGGTTCCAGCTGCTGCTTCCTCCCTGGTTCCTCCCATGAGGCCAACTCTGAGTCTCACCCATTTGTCCTCGCTGTGTAAGGAACCAAGCCCAGGCTGCAGCTGCTTCTCAGGGCGGGGCAGAGATCCCCAGGAAGAGAAACGACTGTGTGGGGCCAGCCCCTCCCCTTCCAGGCCCTTGAGTTAGATAAAGCCGTCCCGGGTAAGAGCTGAGACTGGGTGTCAGCAGGGCAGTGTCCACCATGGCCTGGAAACCTCTCCTTCTTGTTCTCCTGTCTCACTGCACAGGTGAGGCTGGTCCTCAGAGACCTGGGGCAGCCCCAGCCTGGGTCAGCCCCTCTGGCACAGGCCCTCAAGTAGCCTAACTTTTAACTGCTCCAACGCCTGTGTGTCTGTGTTTGCGGGTTCCCTGACCCAGCCTGTGCTGACTCAGCTGCCCTCCCTCTCTGCATCTCCTGGAGCATTAGCCAGACTCACCTGCACCCTGAGCAGTGGCTTCAGTGTTGGCAGCTACACCATACGCTGGTACCAGCAGAAGCCAGGGAGCCCTCCCCGGTACCTCCTGAGGTTCAAGTCTGACTCAGATAAGCACCAGGGCTCTGAGGTCCCCAGCCACTTCTCTGGCTCCAAAGATGCCTCGGCCAGTGCAGGGATTCTGCACATCTCTGGGCTGCAGCCCAAGGACGAGGCTGACTACTACTGTGTGATATGGCACAACAGTGCTAATGCTTACACAATGCTCCAGACCCAAAGGGAAGTGAGACAAAAACCTTCTTTCCACTCTCCTGGCCTGGTACAGTCACCCCTCCTGGTGGCTCTGAGCAAGTCTAGCTCAGGGAGTGACTTCTGTTGTCACATCTTCAAGCAACATGCCATTTTCTGTGAACTGGTAGATCTTAAAGTGTCATAATCATTCAACTTTTAGACAGGTAATACATTCTTCTCCTACTCAGGTTTTCATAGGCAAAAAAAAAAAAAAAAAAAAAAGGAAAGAAAGAAAGAAAAAAGCTTCATTAGAGTTAAAAAAGATCTCAGTGGAGACATTGGAAGAGACAAAAATACATTGGTTCCACCCATGCCCTGCTCAGGGTCTAGGAGGGACTGAGGGATGCTACTGGTTCAAGTGCTTCGATCTGAGTTTTGTGACACAATATCCACACACAGAAATAATTTGTGTTCTATGCACTAGTAATGAACCATCAAATATCATTAAGCAAAATCAATAATATTTATAGTGTATGAATGTGAAATATTAAAGATAAATTTGAGAAAATTAAAAGTCTTATACACTGAAAACTACAAATTATTGAAAGAGAAATGAGGAGAAATCAATAAATAAATAGATATTTTCATTTTGTGATTCACACACTGAATGTGGTTAGGATAACAATTATTGCCAAATTGAGCAATCTACTGCTGGTACCAACATTCTCCTGATAGTAAAATAAACAAACAAAGCAGATGTCACTTAGAAACACATATATTATTCAGAAAAGATTACCAAATGTACTTAAGTAACAGATGACAAGAAGTGCACACCATGCCAAATGGAGGTCATTACAAGTTGGTTTACTATGCAAAGGTCACCCAATACAATCCACCATATTTGTAGGCCAAAGAACAACCACATGACCTCATCAATCAATACAGAAAAAGCATTTGATAAAATTCAATGTCCATTCATGACCAAAAAAAAGTTCAGATTTGGATAAATAGAGGGAGCAACCCTTAAACTTGATAAAGAAACCACATACCAGCTGTCTCACAGTGCAGACGAAGAGGGGATACTGACGCATTGCCCTGAGCTGGGGCACGAGGTAAGCAGGTCCGCTCTCAGCACTGCAGGTGAGCACAGCACCAGTACAGACCCACATCCCTGATAAATGCAGATGCAAAATACTCAACCAAATGCCAGCAAATGGAATCCAAGAGCACATAAAAAAATAATTCACCATGATCAAGTAGGTTCCAGCACAGAGATGCAAGGACGGTTCAACATATGTGAGGCCATAAATGTGATTCACCATATAAACAGAACCAAAAACAAAAGCCATATTATAATCTCAATTGATGCATTCAATCCAGCAACTTCATTATTGGGCATCTACACAAAGGGAAAAAATAATTACATCAAAAAGACACTTGCCTTTGTGTGTTTATTGCAGCACGGTTCACAATCACAAAGGTACAGAGTCAACTTAAGTGCCCATTAACCCAGGGCTGGATAAACAAAATGTGACACACACACACATAAACACACACACACACACACACACACACACAGACACTCCGTGGAATACTATTCACCCATAAAGAAGAATGAAATAATGCCATTTGCAACAACTTGGTTAGACTTGGAGGCCATTATTCTAAGTTACTCAGAAACAAACAAACAAAAACAGATACTGCATGTTCTCACGTATAGGTGGGAGCTAAGCTATGGGTATGCATGGCCATACACAGTGACACAAGGGTCACTGGACACTCAGAAGGGTGGAGAGTGGTCATACATAGTGACACAAGGGTCACTAGACACTCAGAAGGATGGAGAGTGGAATGAGGTTCAGGATAAAAAGTTACCTATTAGGTATAATGTACACAATTCAGGTGAAGGGTCTGCCTGAACCTCATATTTCACTACTAGACAACAAATCCACATAATAAAACACCATTTGTATCCCCTAAATCTATTTAAATAATAAATATATATATGAAACAAGTATAAATTTTAAACAAAATGCCCATGACACAATAAAAAATTGCCAAGAACCATAAAATTCACAACTTGAAAAGGAAAAGACAATCCACAGACACCAACACTGAGACAACTTAGTGTTGAAATTATATGACAGAGACATTGAAATCAGCATCATGGAATCATTTTGAGGAGCAATTTCAGATATTCTTGAAACAAATAGAAAAGAAGCAAATCTCAGAAAAAAAGTAGAAGTCATTAAAACAAACCAATGGAAATCATAGAACTAAAAAATTAAAACTTAAAAAAAAAATAAAAATAAAAAACTCTCTGGATGAACCCAAGAACAAGTAACAAGGAAAACTTCAGGCCTTAGGAAAGATGTTCAACACTAGAGAAAGTACAGACAACGGTTATCACAGCCCAGCAGGGGGAGCTGTGGATCTTCTCAGAGCTCAGCAAGGCCTGATAATCCCCCATGGTTCTCATGCATGGTCCCTGGGCCCCTGCTCTGCAGCCTGAGTTAGTGGTGACAGCAGGTGCTTCCTCCCAAGGGGCAAGCTCAGGGCTCGCACCAGCCCAGCCTCCCGGACCGAGGAGCTGCCCTCTGGGCTGAGCGTTCAGAATCGGTGGTGCAGGTGGTGTTGGTAAAGGGCTCGTGTTCTCAGAAGGCACCGCTCACACACAGGCCCTACTACCAGGGAGCTGAGGAGGAGATAAAAGAACATTCCAAGTCCAGCAGCAGCTGTGGGTCCTGGGGATCTTTGGGAAGTCCACACCATGGCCTGGACTCCTCTCCTCCTCCTCCTCCTCCTCCTCCTCCTCCTCTTCCTCCCTGCCCCTTGCCCAGGTTCATCTCCATGAAACCAGCCTCTGCAGGGATTTCTCTGCTTTTGTTCCTCATTCCTAACATGGGTCTATTTTTCTCTCATACATCATCCCTCAGGTTTTGGTGACTCAGGAGTCCTCACTGACAGTATCCCCACAAGGGACAGTCTTTCTTGCCTGTGGCTCCACAAACGGCCACTATCCATGCTAGGCTCAGCAGAAGCATGGCGAAGTCCCCAGGACATGGATTTATGATACAAACAGCAAACACTCCTGGACGCCTACCCCGTCGCCAGTCTCCCTCGCTGGAGGCAAAGCCGCCCTGACAGGGCTGAGGACATTGTATGCCACGCTACAGTGGAGCTCAGCACAGTGAGAGGCAGAGATAAGAAACCAAAACACAACCTGCTTTTGACTGAGTCTGGTACAAATATGATCATGTGATATGAAGATCACATGACCAGAAACCTGAGCCCCCAGGGCAGCCTGAATGTTGACTCTACTTAGAAAGGTGAATAGCAGTGTCTGAAATGATTCACATGCACATTTTAGCCTTATAGTGGAGCATATTTGTGGAAGATTTGGAATAAATTGGTCCACAGAAAGTAGAGTTGAATCATTCTGCCTTCCACAAAAGAACAGTAACAGTAGGACCAGATGTAAAGGCTAAGGTCTAACAAATCTCCAATGATGTTCTTATTGCAAATTAATGGTGAAGGGAAGAAACCCTCTTTTTGAATATTAAAAAAAAAAGTTTATATTATTAGACTTTATTCTCACGCAGTACAAGTGCATTGCATAATTTTAAATTTAAAAATTATAATTTATTTAGAAAAGGATTCTTCTCTAATGTAATGTAAAAATATTTCACCCCAAGAAGATACACTGAAGTCCTAACTCCCAGTACTGTGGAATGGTATCTAATTTTGAGAAATAATGCCATTGTAGAAGTAATTGTTACTAGATAAAAAGAGATCATATTGGGTTAGGGTGGTCTCCTGACGCAATGTGCTTGGTCTTCTTATAAGAATGTGGCCTTCTGAAGACAGGGGACACAGAGAAGACAACATGTGAAGATGGGGGCAGACACTGGACTTATGCAGCTGCAAGCCAAGGGACAGGAAAGATTGGAGGTGAACCACCAGCAGCCAAGGACAGGAAGGAATCTTCCCCTAGAGGTGTGAGATAAACATGGCTCTCCCTGTGATTTTGGAGGAGCAGCCTGCAGAGCTGTGGGACCACACATTCCTGTTGGGTTAGACCCCCAGACTGTGGTGCGCTGTGACAGCAGTCCTGGGAAGTCAATGCACCAAACAATCAGCGTAACAATATTCCTCATTTGAATGCATTTCCTTCACCCTTGCCCTCCATTGTCCGCAATCACAGTTTTCAAAGTTAGAAACATGAACACAAATAATGAAATAAAATTTGTACTCATATTTCTAACTTTTTTTTTTTTTTTTTTTTTTTTGAGACAGAGTCTCACTCTGTTGCCCAGGCTAGAGTGAGTGCCGTGGCGTCAGCCTAGCTCACAGCAACCTCAAACTCCTGAGCTCAAGCGATCCTCCTGTCTCAGCCTCCCGAGTAGCTGGGACTACAGGCATGCGCCACCATGCCCGGCTAATTTTTTCTATATATATTTTTAGCTGTCCATATAATTTCTTTCTATTTTTGGTAGAGGTGGGGTCTCGCTCTTGCTCAGGCTGGTCTCGAACTCCTGAGCTCAAACGATCCGCCCACCTCGGCCTCCCAGAGTGCTAGGATTACAGGCGTGAGCCACCGCGCCCGGCCTCATATTTCTAACTTTTAAAACTGTGATTGTCACCTAAGGTTAACATAAAGAACTCCCGTTCTTAAAAATACATAAATACACAAACACTGCTTAATATTATTAAGATTATAAGTACTAATGCAAAATTATAGCTTTTATATAATTCCACTTGTTCACTGGTATAACATGTGAAGAGGGGAAGATAATCTGTTATTACTAAAACACTTGCAGTCGTCTCTGTGAATTTGTGAGCTCAGGGGGAGATGCCCGCTATATTCAAAAGCCCCGAGTGCACCATGCCTGGTGCATCATGCACAGAATGGGACACAGGAGGGCAGTTGGCTGGGCACACTGGCAGGTAGCAGAGCAGACTGAGGCCTGAGGAACATCCATCACCAAACCCTCCAGCACCTTCCTGCCTGTGTCGGATCAGAGCTCCTCAGACGTGCACGTGCACAGGGACCATCTGGGATCCTGTAACATGTGGACTCAGGAGTGTGGCGTGAGAAAGAGTTTGGCTCTGCCACCCCAGCTAGAGTGCAGTGGCGTCAGCCTAGCTCACAGCAACCTCAAACTCCTGGACTCTAGTGATCCTCCTGTCTCAGCCTCCTGAGTAGCTGGGACTACAGGCCGCCACCATGGCCAGTTATTGTTTTCCATTTTTAGTAGAGATGAAGTCTCACTCTTGCTCAAGGTGGTCTCAAACACCTGAGCTCAAGCTATCCTCCCTCCTAAGCCTCCCAGAGTGCTAGGATTACAGACATGAGCCACTGCACCTGGTCTCCTATGTGTTTCAATATGACAAAATTCATAAGAATGATGGAAAGTTAAGAAGGGAAGGCATTAGCTGACAAACACCAAGGAGAAATCTCACTCAGAGGGAACTGAAAAATTTTGATCAAAGAGGCACCCCCTCCACCCAGGCAGGGAGAGGACCAGACAAAATAGTTGAAACGCTGGAAGAGGCTCCACTTTCTGTAAGAAATGAAACAGGAATGAAAGCAAACACACCCCCAATATCCTTCCACCTGACCCGCTGTCTGGATCCTGCCCCATGTTCCCGACGGATTCTCCTCCAGTCTCTTCTACAATGTGGACCATCCTCACCCTCCCCTTCCTGTCTCTGATTCCTGACTTCTCTTCTCAGATCTTTGATCTCCCTACCTTTCCTACAGCCCCCTTCTGCCCGGTGACCTTCTCCATTAATCAGCAAGGTCTTTATCTCAGAGGAGTTGTGGATAATTTTTCATATCTTTCCTTAGAAGTTGTCATTCACATCTTCTCTTCTCTCTTTGATCTCTGTAGCCTGTTATGTCTGAAGAAGCTCTAAGTCCCCATCTTCCCTTTTTTAACCACATTGATATCTTTTTCTTACACTTCCTGGGCCTCTTCTCATTTGTGGCAAATCCAGTGAGTGACCCAGCATCCTCACTTATCATCCCAGACACTCCCCACCCTGTCCCTGGGCATGACCTCCTGAGGAACCAAGGAGGGAGAGAGAACCTGGCTTTGGGAGCAGCTTGGGCTTTGTTCTCAGCTCAGGACTTTTGAGCCTACAAAAGTCAGGCTCAGTTTGTAGATGAGTCGTCCCTTCCCGTGAGGCCCCCTTGTTAATGGGGTGAGTTGTGTGTCCTGTTCCCACCGAGGAGGAAGAGAAAACTAAGGACTGAGACAAGGTGGGAGGTGCCCTGAGGAGGAGACTCACTCTGCCCTTGTGCAGGGAGGGGGCAGTGGTCAAGGCCCTGGTGGGGGCAGGAGCCTCTGTCAGGACCCCCTGGCATCTGGTCACAGACACACTGCTCTAGGCGTGGGCAGCAGGGGACGCTGTGGGCCTGTCACTGAAGGCTCTGTGGGGCTCAGCTGGGAAACCAGACTACTGACCTTGGGCTCTGGTCAGAGCTTATTGGTGTCAGCAGCTGTATCTTCTCTGGGCCCCTGGGGAGCCTCAGGATAGACCCTGCCCAGGTTCCCCTCCCAGTAATGACACCCTGTCACTGGGGCGCACACAGGCCCGGGGCGGGCTTGGTGGGCAGGGGAGGAGCAGCACATTTGCATGCAGGGCCCCCTCCCTCCTCTGGGGCTGGAGGCTGGATAAGAGACACCTGCAGCGTGGCAGCCTCAGCACAGCTCTGGGGTGTCTGCACCATGGCCTGGGCCCCGCTCCTCCTCCTCACCCTCCTCCTTCACTGCACAGGTCAGGACGGTCCTCAGCATCCTGACCCCCAGCTCACTGACACCACCTCCCAGACCCATGCCACACTGCCCTTCCCTCTTGTCCTTCCTCCAGGACATAATGTGTGTCTGTGTTTCCAGGGTCCCTCTCCCAGCCTGTGCTGACTCAGTCACCCTCTGCCTCTGCCTCCCCGGGAGCCTCGGTCAAGCTCACCTGCACCCTGAGCAGTGGATACAGCAACTATGGCATTGTGTGGCATCAGCAGCAGCCGGGGAAGGCCCCTCGGTACTTGATGTATGTTAAGAGTGATGGAAGCCACAGCAAGGGGGACGGGATCCCCGATTGCTTCTCGGGCTCCAGCTCCGGGGCTGACCGCTACTTAACCATCTCCAACACCCAGTCTGAGGACGAGGCCGACTACTACTGTGGTGCAGGTTATGGCAGTGGTGGTTCATATCGTTGAAGCACAGCGATCCAGATGAAGGGGGAAGCGGGACAAAAACTGTTTTCTCCACTCTGCTACCAAGGCTGCCGCCTGGCTCCCAGAAACAGTGTCTGTTGGTCTGAACCCTGAAAAATATTGACTTTTTTGTCAGAAATTTTTCAGGGAGAGAACTGGATGCATTCTGATTCCTTTCAAGGGTTCCCTGGGAACCAGGCTGCTAGGCCCAGGCTCCTACAGAGGGAACAGATCTGTAGCAAGGATGGAAATGTAGCAACTGATCCTGTCACCCCTGCTGCTTGCTGCATTGTCACTACATGGGGATGTGGGGTCTTTCTCCTGTCCAGACTCAAACACTGAGACTCCAGAACATACCTCACTCCTGCCTTTTTGAGGATTATTTAAATGACCACCTTTAAAAATAATTTTATTTACTTCTAAGAAATTTTCAGATTCTGTCTTTATGGTAGGAAGCACACTCTGAATAAATGCAGAGAGAGAGAATAAAAATTTGTGGCTGGTGTGAGAACAAACCTTAAGTCCTTTGGCTGTTTCCAAAGGTTTTCTTAAGTGTTTAGTGTTTGGATTTCGGGAGTAGGGGACAAGGTTGAGAAATTGATCCCAATGTACATAAGATGACAACTGATATGCAAGAATGTAAGAAATAAAAGGAAACTAAATGGCCAGTTAGGAAATTTTGACAGCTTTGAGCCTGAAAAGGTTTCTTTTTCCAAAAACAGGTAGTCAAGAAACACTTAAGCAATGACGGAATGGGGCCCTTTGAAAACCTTTTCCACCATACAAGAGCATATGAACAGTGGGAAAAATTGTCTAAGTCAACCTTTCCAGAACTCTGGACATTTAGTAAAGGCTACAACAATGTGAGGTCCATTTAAGAAAAAAGGGATGACCTTTGTAAGAACAAGAGTTGTGTTGTTTTTATTGCAAATCTCCCCAAACCCATGGAGGCCCTGCAAATTAACAGCCTCAAAACCACTGTAGCTGTGAAAAGCATTAATTAGAATAACAAAATAATAGTCTTGGAGTTCCCCAAAAGGCCCTATCCACAGAAACTAGTCATTACTTGAACTTTCTGGATGCTCTAAGAAAAGCCCCCCCTCAACACTTTTCTGAATTTGAATTGACTCAGAGCTTGTTTGGTTTAAGCTGCTCCATCCTCAATGTGTTGTGGAATAAGGGCTGGCATTTGTTCACGCTGAGAGCGCCTGAGACAGTGTCTGGGGTGGAATAAGCCCAAAGCTGATCAAAATGCTTCTATGTGAAGCCAAGTGCCCGGTGTGGGATGTCCACAGGTGGTGTTGATAAGCCCTGACATATTCCTGTGGATACCGAAGGCCACTTACATGCCCTGGGGTATGTTTATGTTTGGGTGAGAACTAAGAAGCCCCTAATCTTTCCTCAATGGCTGAAACTGAAGATCCCTGCAAGATGAATTGGAGGCCAAGACAGAGTTATAAACTGACAGAGTGTTGAAATTGTGCCCCAACACGTGCAGAGAGCCTTTGGGGACTGTTGAGAGATATATCTTCAAGGTACCAAAGGGAACCTCTGTCCAATAATTAAACATTAATGTATTTAAACTGAGACTTCAGTGTCCACACATGCAGAGACTACAGTCTTAGGACAGAAAACCATGAAACAATAAACCATCAACAGCAATAACAACAAATAATAATCATGATGATGATGAAGGAGAAGGCAAAGAATAAGAAGGACAACAACAGAAATCAGCAGGGAATGGAACTGATTTCCAGAGTTGTCACATCATATTACTTAAAATCTCCATTTTTCAAAATGAAATTATGAGTCAGTTAAAGAAACAAGAAATTATTGTCCCCATAGACTACAAAAGAGAAAACATTACAGCAACAACAAAACATAAAACAAAGGAAATAAACACTAAAATGTTGGTGAAAACTATCCCCAAATAGTCACAGACATTGGAACTAGTAGACTAGTGTGACTTTTGAAATGTTTTCTCAATTGGTGAATGCTAAACATATTACTAAGCCAATTCCTTGAACATTTCTCTTCTATATCATTGCCCTGAATAGCACATTCACACCATTCGAATCACCTCAGATGTTCTAGCACATGTGGTGCCCACCATGATGGCTCATGAGAGTCATTTAGAAATTTCTGGAATGTACTCTGGGGATGCTGCATCTTAAAAAGCTATATATGCACATGATTGCACCTCCCATAGTCCAGGGCTCCCTCTGGGAGTGAGAAACCCCAGTGATCACTCACAGTGTGTTGGGGTCACTCCACCAGGGACTCAGCCCATGGCTGTGTGACAGAGACAGTGACTGGGGAGCTGCAGAGACCAGCTGGGCTCTCAGGTCTTTGGGCCATGGGGAGGTGTGTGCCTGTGACCAGCAGGGGGCGCTGGGGGACTGCCCTGTGGTCCCTACACAGCTGCTCAGTGAGGATCAGTCACTGCAAGAAGGAAAGGACTTGGGACTGGGCCTGTGCTCACTGATGGGGACTCAGCAGCTGGGTCCTCTCTGGCCTGGCACAGTCCCCTCAGCAGGGCCCTTTGTGTGGTCTCAGCAGGTGCTTCCTCCCAGGGCTCCCCCAAGGGGCAAAGCAAAGCTGCCTCCTCCTCAGTGTGCAGGGAGAGCTGAGCTCCAGCCCAGGGCTCAGGGAGGGGCTGGGCGGTCCCTGGATGGAAACACATTTGCATGAGCAGCCCCTCCTCTGCAGAGGGTGGGCACAAAAGGAGGCCTGGGGCAGCCCAGCCCCACTGTGGGGACCAGGTGCTGTGTCCACCACGGCCTGGGCTCCTCTCCTCCTCATGCTCCTCTCTCACTGCACAGGTGGGGACAGGCCTTGTAAACTGAGTCTCCGTTTCCATCCTGTGTCAGCCCTTTTGTCTAAGACCCATGAAGAATTTCACCCTGGATTCTGCCCCAGCACCCACGAGTGTCTCTCTTTGCAGGTTCCCTGTCCCAGCCTGTGCTGACTCAGCCGCCCTCCCTCTCTGCATCTCCTGGAGCATCAGCCAGACTCACCTGCACCCTGAGCAGTGACTTCAGTGTTGGCAGCTATGGTATATCTTGGCACCAACAGAAGCCAGGGAGCCCTCCCCAGTACCTCCTGTACTACTACACAGACTGAGATAAGCACCAGGGCTCTGGGGTCCCCAGCCGCTTCTCTGGCTCCCAAGATGCCTCGGCCAATGCAGGGATTCTGCACATCTCTGGGCTGCAGCCTGGGGACAAGGCCGACTATTACTGTATGACTGAGCACAACAGTGCTTCTCACAGAGACACAGGCAGATGGGGAAGTGGGACAAAAATCTCAGCCTGCTAAGGGTCTCATCCTACGAGAATTTTAAAATAACTGGGATATATACACACTCTACTTAGAAGCATCTTCAGTTTCAAAAAGGCTCTACTCTCAATTTTCCATTCAATGTTTCTGAATTGTCAGAAATGAGAAAAACTGTTCATTATGATATTGAAATGTTGCCTGTTTATCCAAGTGTGCTAAAGTCAGAGCCTCTGGAGCTGACGTGTCTCTCTTGAAAGAAGAAATTTAGCCCTTTCTAGCTGACATCTTGGTCAGAGCCTGAGGACCATCCCATGAAGTCACTGGGTCCTCACTGCTGTGGCAACAGCCAGCATCAGTGGTGAAAACTTCAGCCATTTATGCCCCGTTGTGAGAGGCCACAGCCCTTCCATGGAACCTTCGTGCCACTTGCAGGATGTCTGCACCGTGGCTCATAGGACATTCTGAGTCTTGTCACCTGTATGTAGACAGCTGTTCCTTGCTCAGGAAACAGAATCTTTCCAATGGAAACAAGCGTGTTGAAAGTTTTGACTCTTGCATGATACAGTTAATTTATTTACCTAAATTACTCTGTTTGTGATGCAAACATGATTGGGAGTGTTAATTAGGGGTCCTGCAGGAAAGGCCGGCCTTCTCAAAATGAGGTCAACAGACACAAATTCAATAAAGAGGGACACTATGAAGGTGTGAGCACAGTGTCTGGAAAGCATAATTGAGAGTAGAAACCATGACCTGCCACCGTGGGGTCACTGGTATCCCTGCAGGGCGTGGCGAGTGCAAAGGTGGGGATGCAGAAGGTCAACCGTGGATCCCTGCAGTCCATGGTGACCCCACACGAGGGCCCCTGGGGAGCAAAGGCTCCAGCACCCGCACTACCTCTCCCCAGGTGGGAAAAGGGTCAGAAGCAGCTTCATCTGCCAGGAGGGCTCAGCTGTGTAGTGAGAATGAGCAGAGGGTTGTGAGTCTGTGGCCAGCAGGGGGCGCTGTGGGTCTGATATGTGTGTGTGTGTGTGTGTGTGTGTGTGTCTGTGTGTGTCTGTGTGTGTGTGTGAGAGAGAGAGAGAGAGAGAGGGCGACCATTAGGTCCTCACTAGAGAAATGGCTGAGCCTCCTCTTGTGGGACTGGGTGTGATGACCCCATGGGTGTGGGACTCTCCTGCAGGAGGGACAGCTCCACCCCAGGGAGACACTGGGTGCATGGGCTTCCCTCAGCCCGTGGGGTTGACTCAGGCCATCGCTTTCTTCTCCACCCAAAGGGACCCTCTGTCCAGGCCAGAGTCCCACCAGACAGTGGAGAGGAGCATGGCAGGGTCATATCTGCATGAGGTGACTCCACTCACCAAGAAGGACAGGACAGAATCAGGTGTCCCCTGTCAAAAGTGTGGAGCCCAGGAGGCTGTGCTGGGTGTCCCCACAGGGCTCCATAGACATTCACATGTCATATACACTCCACATGACAACACTGTGAGCTATGCAAGTGCAGCTCAGGGGCAGGTTCCTGTCCCCACTACCAATGAGGTGACCCCTCTCCCAACCCCCAGCCCGTGTGCAATTCCTGAGCTGCCACCTGCTCCCACTGTGAAGACCTGAGCAGCAGCAGCAAAGTCAGTCAGCACAGTCAGGTCCCTGCCCAGAGTGACCAGAGAACCAGGGAGGACAGGTGGGGACAGGGACCTTTTGAGGGAAAGGGGATATTTAGGTTCCTGAGAGGATGAAGGGTGTGGGACTTTCCCACATTGGAAGTCACAGAGGAGGTGACAGATGGAGGCATGTGCGCCCACAGAGACTTCACTGACCTGATATCAGACTGTGCTGTGACCGGGTCGATCTTCCCACAGGTTCTCTGTGCCTGTAGCTGCCTCCCACCCCCAGCCATTCACTCCATCCCCTTCTGCAGGTCCCTGAGGCTCCCCTGGAGGGCAGGGCTCTCTGTGCACATCCATGGTGGCTTCCTCTCGGCCAGGGATGCTCCTCCCTCCCCTGGTCCTCCCCATGTTGCCTTTTCTGCCTCCCCTGGGGACCCCAAAACTCTGAGCTCCTGTCCCTCAGGATTATCCACCAGCTCCTCCCAGCCCTAACACACCTGTCACTCTCAGGCCCACGAAGAGCATCCTGACTTCCCCTGGGGCCCTGGCGGAGCCTGCTCTCCTTGGTCAGTTTCCCCAGACACAGCCCTGCCAGGACCACATTCTTCCCCGCCCCTCTGAACGCGTCTCCTCCTCTTTTCTGTCTTTGCTTCTCCTCTCATAGCAGCCTCAGTGCCACACTGACTGTCCAGGACAGAAGAAAGAGGCTGGCTGTCCTCTGTGGAGTAGACACAGGGACTGGACATCCTCCTTGCACAGAGGTGCCCCTCCCACAGGAATCGATGTCTTGGGGGATACCAAGTGTCCTCCCAAGTGTCCTTATTTCTCTCCTCCCTCATCCAAGGAGGGCGAAGGTGGGGCAGACACACACATGACCCATGGCCACTGTCACACCTGAGCATTCAGTGACATGGTCCCATTTCCTCTGAGCATGAAGTTGCTCTGGAATAAATCCATGCACTTTTGTCTTTGCAAACGTCCTCACTTATGTAGACAGTATTTGCCATTCCAGACATTAACCCGTGTTTTAAATATCCTTCCTTTATTTGAAAACTTACTCATCTTTGGAGCCTGTGACCCTGTCAGAAGGTAAATACTCAGTCCTTTCTACAAACGTAAAAACATAATTGAAAACGATTTATTAAAGGAGCAGATGAATGAATAAAATAAAATTATAAATATCTTGGAATAAAGTTGTAGATATTAAATTATGGGGAAAACATGGCAAACCCAACTGTAACATGCATTTAAAATCATGAACAAGTGATGTTGGATAAAGTCTGTCTTCCCACCTCCACATAATCCCACACTGCAAGGTGCGTAGAAATGTTTATGAAAATTATCTATTTATGTCTTCAATTTCGTCAAACAAAAGGTGAACCAGCATCAAATACAGGGTGGATGTGCTGGGTGACGTCAGAGGTTGGAGGGGAAAGTGTGACACAGTCACCTGGCAGAGGGACCTGAGAGGGACAAGGACCCCTCCAGGGCCCAAATCCTCCAGCCGTGGCGAGCTGGCAGCAGGTTCTCCGCCCTCAGCCCCGACAGACCCCGGCGTGAGCGCAGCACAGCGTCGGGTCCCCCAGCTCCGCTGGCGCCGGGCAGAGGAGAGGACGTGCCTCGTGAGTGTCTGTTTCACACGTGCTCGCGTAGCTTGTCTCATAAATAAATGACAGTTTTTCCCGAACACAAAAGCAGCTTCAGTGTCTTTCTGTCCCACGGAGGCAGTGGAGGCCCCTGAGGTTCCGTCTCCGTCCTCCAACTCACTGTCCACACAGCGCGCCCTTGACACAGCACAGCCCACGGCGAGGGACTGCAGAGCTTTGCTTGCACATTGTCGCCTGCTCCACTGCCTGTTACCCGGTTGTCCCCACTGGAAGAAGCAAACTTTCATCCCAGGACCCAAAACAGGCTCCACATACTGTGTCCTAGGGCGGCAGCCGTGACACCCGCCTGACCTTCACACGAGAACCTCACGGTGACATCGACCCTGACCTTCCCCTCGCCCAGACAGCCATCGATCGCCAGCCGTGCAGAGTCTCTCTCCAGACCCCTTTGCACCCACCTGGTCCACCGACGCCCCCTGCTGCCTTCATGACACTCGCCGGCGAAGGGCTCTGGTGAAACTGTCCCCTGACTGGCACCTGGGCCCTCCTCTCCCTGCCCTCAGGGTCCTGCTGCTCTCAGGATGTCTCTGACGGTGGAATCTGGTCCCTGATCAGAGCGCTGCTCCCTCGTTCTCAGGCCTTTCCGTGCTGGGCTCGCAGCCCCGGTCATGAGGTCCCTCCTGGAGAAGGCGGAGCCCTCCCCTCCCTTCCTTCCACACAGCCCATTCTGCTGTGACATTCACACCTCCAAGGACAGAAGGGGAATCAGGATGTCTTCACCAGAGTAGTGCACCTAGGACCATTTGGACTGATTTGGAGGTTTAAGTGCAGGGAGCACAGGATGCTGAGCAGAGACCCTGGGTCAGTGGCTGGAACTGTGAGGGGTGGGGGGTGAGGAGGGCGGGAGCCCTGAGCACCAGCCCCTTCCCAGGGCCGCTGTGCCTCCCGCGTCCAGCAGAGGGCGCTGTGGTCTCAGCACCTGCTCAGGCTCCCCAGGGCCTCAGCTGTCTCCCCTGCCCCACCTGCAGGTGTCCCTGTGTCCTCTGTGTGGTGTAGCCCTCCCCCCGGGACAGTGTCTCCATCTCTCAGCCACAGCTAGTGTGAAGTCTAAGGTGGGGCTTGTGCAGCTTCCAGAAAGGAAGAAATTTGCATGGAGACCTCCCACCCTGGGCATTAGGATGTCAGATAAGGAGGGTTGGTGGGCTCAGTCCTGGCTGTCAGCTCAGGAAGCACAGCCTGGGGTGTCCCCACCATGGCCTGGGCTCCGCTCCTCCTCACCCTCCTCGCTCACTGCACAGGTGGCTGCCTGCAGGGAACTCAGGGAGGGCTCTGGATGTCACCTGGGAAGATGGTCTCTCCCTCCTCTTTGGAAACAGGGTCTGGTCTGTTCTCACTGATCTCTGTGTCTCTCCTGCTATGCAGGGTCTTTGGGCAACTTTGTCCTGACTCAGCCCAGCTCTGTGTCGGGGTCTCCAGGGCAGAAGGTCACCATCTCCTGCACCTGCAGCAGCGGCAACATTGGGGGCTACTATGTGTACTGGTCCCAGCAGCGCCCGGGCAGTGCCCCCACCACTGTGATCTACGAGGACAACAAAAGACCCTCCAGAGTCCCCGATCGGTTCTCTGGCTCCATCGACAGCTCCTCCAACTCTGCCTCCCTGACCATCTCTGGGCTGAAGTCTGAGGATGAGGCCGACTACTACTATCTGTCTTATGATAGCAGCGACAGTCACACAGTGCTCCAGACCATGGGGAAGTGAGACAAGAACCCCCAGAGCATCCTCGCCCTGGCTCTGCCCTCAGCCTGTCCCCACCGGGGTGTGCAGCTCTTCCCTGTCCCTCCTGAACACTTGAGTTGTGTGTGTCTGCTGACAAAATACCAATTTGTCCTTCCATATCTTGAAGGCTGGTCATCAAATATAATTATAATAAGTCCACAGGGTATATGTGTAGTTTAAAACAGAGTTTCTGAAAGGCAACACTATTAATATTTTGTGGTTAGGGGACTGCTATATATTGTAATATGTTTAGTAGCATCTCTGGCCTCTATCGAGTAGATTCTATAAACACCTTCCCCTCACTTATGAAAATAAAAGTGTCTCCAGAGACCACCAAATAAACATCCCCTGCTTGGAGGGCGAAGCAAGCCCGGGTTGAGAGCACTCGGTTACAGGGCAGGTGTGCAGCCTTTGGAACGCCCTTGACTTTGAATCCCCTTCACGCCATTCAGCTGGACACAAGGCTGGACTTCTTATCTCTGAGTTTCTGGTTCCCATGTGATAGAAAAATAACCACGCAGACTACAAATGTTTGTTTTGATGGCTAATGATTTTCTGGCAACAGACATCAGAGACTGAGTTACCTAACGCTGCTAGGAGGGCGCATGACTGTTTTGACCATTGTACAATGTACAGGGTGCATAACAGATCCGTCACCCATGCAGGATGATATTACTCAGCCATAAACATGTATGAAGTGCTGATGTGTGCTCCACATAGGTGGCCCTTCATAAATTATGCTCACTGAAAGAAATAAAAAAGAGATAGATATTGTATGACTGTATTTACAAGAAATATCCAAACTGGTCACACTCATACATGCAGAAAGAACAGTGATTATTTTCAAAGTCTGTCATAACTGAAGTGAGAGAGATGACATTGTGAATGGGAAACAGGAATCTATTTCAAAAATAAACTGACAATGCCTCCTTCAACAAAGGTGATGGTTCTCCAACTTCTCAGTAATATGAAGAAGTGTACTGGGGACAGATGAGGTCTGTAAATGTTACCTTTTGTTTTCCGTTGTAACATTAAGTAAAAATAAGAACCATGTGCTTGTTGGTCTGATCATCAGATGGTCCCATAGTCTCTAATCACAGCCCCGCTGGTGTCCCCACCTCCTCCCTGAGCACCTGCATCTGGTGAGCAGAACAGCACAACCAAGGACACCTGTGCATCCTCAGGGGCCTCAGCAGGTGTGTCCTCGTGATGCTCAGTGACAGGGGCCCGGGGGGGCGCTGGGGGGCTGTCTCAGAGGGAGAGTGTGTCTGGCCCTGCCAGCTGGGGAACCCTCAGAAGTTGGGCAGTTAACTGAGCACCAGTGCGTTTGCTGAGCTGTGATGGGAGGTGACTGAAGCTGTCAGGACCTCCCTGGATCCTCAGGCCACCAAGGGCCAGGCTGTCTTACCCCACCTTGCCTGGTGAGGACTCACCTGCCCTGGGTGGAAGACTCCATGGAGGGGCCTCAATGCCTCTCTGCTCCCCTCCCCACTCACTGGGCTCACTGTCCTCTCTGTCTCTCCACCTTCCAGTATTTGTGGCCCAAGAAGTGCTGACTCAGCCTCTCTCAGAGACCAAGTCCCCAGGACAGATGGTCTCAGTCATCAGCATTGGAAGGTGTTGTCAACCAGCACACAGCTTGGCAGAAGAAGCACCCAGGACATGTCCACCAATTTCTGATCCTCAGGGACAACTGACCAGCTGGGACCTTAGGGAGACTCCCTGGCTCCAGGACAGACTGTGTGGCCTCTGCCACCATCTCTGGGCTCCAGTTTGAGATGGCGCTGGTCATCTCTGTTCCGCAGAGGACAGCAGTTTTGGTGACCGCACTGGGTGGGCCCTGGGGAGAGGAGACACACACCTGTGTGCTGCCTCCAGCCTATTCACTGCCCCAGGAGTGGCGGACACACCTGTGGGGAGACAGGGCCTGGGTTCCTTGTGGGCACTCGTGGGAGTTTTAAGGCCTCTTAACTAAAGCATCTCTTTTTTATTAGGACTACCAACAAAACACCACAAACGCAGTTAAGAGTCTTTAGAATTACATCTCAAATAATTAACAAATATTTATGTGCAGCAGAATTCTAAATCTTTGCAGGATATGTCTGATGATAGACATTACAGACATTGGTACTAACACAGAGGAAGAACAGAGAGTTTGCACATGGACAACTCACCTAGGACTTGCTTCCATAAAGAACTCACGACACACAATGCCTGGAGGAGCTAAAAGATGATTCACTTACCTGACTGCTTCCTAACAACCTATCAGTTCCATGCTGTGATCAGTTATGAGGATTGTCCACCATTACAGCGTGGACTGGCCCCTCCTGTCACCCCCCTCACAGTGACAGTGATGACCCAACACAGCTTCCTTCTTTGGTCTTCAGAACACCAGTCTCCTCACTTGTGCCTCTGCATCCCCGTCTCCTCCTGTCCCTCCCAGGCCACATACTCAGCTGTGGGAGGAGATTAAAGGTCCCCATGACGACATGTGCTCAGGTAACTCCACAGAGAGGGTTTGTGCTGGGGAAGGATTTAGGGCACAGCAGTCTGACCCAAAGGGGTGATAACTAATATGCTATATTTAGGGTTCATGCAAGTGAACTAGGAGGATGGATGAGAAAATGATGCTTCAGGTACTGGTAACAGCATTTGCCAAGAACAGAAGAAAAGAAAGTTTCCTTGCTCATTCTAGTAATTAATGGAAACTGCACTGGGCACACACGGGGGACAGGATCAGGGGAAGCAGCTTGAGATGAGTCTGGATGGGGTAAAGGAATGATAGGGACAGACCATTAAGCTGACACATCCGAAGAAGTGTGCAGTTGACCCTACAGGCTATAGGGAGTCACTGATGTTCAACCTCATCTGGCACTTGTAATGAAATCGTCACTGTGGGGAGTGGGAGGAAGTGTAAACTGAAGCAATCCCTGAGCAAGGAGATTAGTTGGGTGACAAAGGCAACATGTCATGGGGAAACAATGATGTCTTTTGCTATATCTGTGATATCGAAGAAGAAGGAGAAGGAACAATTTAAGGTCAACATGGAAGTATGGTTGGCAAGACTTGGCGATTGAGTATCTGCTGGGGCCTGAGAAACGAAGACATCTAAGATGACACCCCATGTCTCATTAGAGATTTGGATGGATTCTTTTAACCCATGTGTAAGATGAACACTGGAGTCTAAATTTTCTGGCCAAATATTTGACACTTATTTTTGTGGGTAACTGAGAAGAAAAAAAGTGATTTGGGGAAATTTCAAAGAAATTAAAGATATGAAGAGAAATTTACACAGTTATCTTTCTGTGTTTTATGAGGTTTTAAACTAAGGAAATACTTGTATAATATCAATGATTTCAAGTGCTGCCAAGACCTCATTAACAGAAGGACTGACCACTGAGTCATGAACTTAAGTACTGTGATTGTTAGTGGCCTGGAGAGAAGCAAAGTCCCATCCCCAAGGGCACATGGGGAGCCTGGTCTCCAGTCCTCCCTGGGAGGTTGCACTGGAAAAGACCGTCTGCAGGAACAGGGTCCTCCGCCAGGTGATCCACAGACATTGGAGCCTGGAGGGCGTGGCCCTGAGACCAACAGGGAGCACCATGGACCTGGTTCTTAGGTGACAGCAAAGCTGGGACAGGCCAGCTGAGGAAACACTGAACTTTGTCTAGTGTGTGGACCAGAATGAGTCCTTATCAATATGAGATACTCATGCGCCAGCACAACCTTTATCCCTGCCCTGTGATTCCGCAGGTCTGCCTCCCTCCCCCCAGTCCTTCTGTTCTCAGCCACCACCCTCCTTCCTTCTGCTGTCCTTGCCCAGGTGTCCTTGCTGATGGGCCTGGAGACAGTGAGTGGGGAGGGAGAATTTTGTCTGAAATGACTCTGCCTCCAGGATAGAGGGTGACCCAGATGTTGCAGCGGAATCCTGAACTGGGACTCTAGGAGACAGCTCTGTGCACCTCACCATGGGCCGAGCTCCGTTATTTAGAATAACTGTTGTGATTCATGAATGGCTGCTGCTGGGGGAGCGGGGAGGGTCCATGGGGACACTCATGACCCCCATTTCCTCCTGGCCCACAGGCACTGGCTGAGTCCCAAGCCAGCTTCTAACTCCCTCCGACTGCACCCACATTTCTAAGGTCCTGGGTGGAGTCAGCTGGCTCAGCCGTCCTCACTGTATCAGGCTCTTGTGCAGAAGGTCACTCTGTACTGTGCTGGAAGCATCAGTGTGGATTTTTATTGTGCTGCTGCCTGGAGCCAGCGTCCCTCGGTGACAAAGCACAAAACCATGATGGTAGATAGAGTTTAACCCTCAGGGGTTGAGACTAATCCTGGCCTTGGAGTTCTTTCCATGTGGCCTTCCTGAGCTTCCCCGGGCTGTTGCCTGATTCTTATGGCCTCTCTTGGGACAGCAGCATGGTTCCTCCACGTGGACACAGAGCAGCCATCTGCCCCTCCTGCCCAGCCCATTGTTCCCCGTCACTGCCTGTGACTACACCTTCTCAGAGATACTGTGGACATTAGCACTGAGAACCTGGGTAGTTTATGTGATTGATGGATGTGTCTAAAGCTTATCTAGCCCCAGTTGCTGTTAATAGCCATCTTCAAACCTGCTCAACTCTGCACAGGCGACAGTACTTGCTTGGAGAACAGAACTGCTACAGGGTAAATTGTAGCGAGAGAAAAAGATGATTTGGTTTGTGCACAGCTGCCGAGATGAGGATGACTTAGAGAGCCCAGGGGTCTGGGCCCATCAGGGTGGTCACTCCTAGACAGCAGGTTTCAAGTTCAGCACCGCTCACTGTCCTTTTCAGATAGACATTCTTCCCTAATCATGGTGGCCCCTAATTCTTATCCATATGAATTATTTTCTTTTTTCTAAGATTTTAGTTATTAAAAAAACATTTTATATGGTATAAAACAATATAATTGAAAACCTACTTATCATTTTAACACTAGACAATAAGAATAGAGTATTATATTAAAAAATAACAATTTTTTTTTTTTTTTTTTTTTTTTTTTTTTGTTGAGACAGAGTCTCACTTTGTTGCCCAGGCTAGAGTGAGTGCCGTGGCGTCAGCTTAGCTCACAGCAACCTCAAACTCCTGGGCTTAAGCGATCCTACTGCCTCAGCCTCCCGAGTAGCTGGGACTACAGGCATGCACCACCATGCCCGGCTAATTTTTTCTATATAGATTTTTAGGTGTCCATATAATGTCTTTCTATTTTTAGTAGAGACGGGGTCTCGCTCAGGCTGGTCTCGAACTCCTGACCTTGAGCAATCCACCCGCCTCGGCCTCCCAGAGTGCTAGGATTACAGGCGTGAGCCACCGCGCCCGGCCAAAAAATAACAATTTTAAATGAATATCTGACAGTGCTACTCTTGGGAAACTAGTAGAAAAATAATAAATTTTTTCTCTGTGGTTTTATTTACACAAAAGCCTAGAATGTCACATTAGAAGAGGCCCCTGATAAAGTAACATAGCCTCACAGCCAACCATGAATACACTCTGTCTAGGACACCTCTGTTCACTAGAAACATAATGTGAGCCATGTATGTAATTTTAAGTTTTCTGGTATTCCGAAACCAAGCATGTGGATTTTTAAGGGATGGAGTGAAAGCAGTGCTTAGACTAAATCTTACAGCTGTAAACACCTACATTAAAATAATAAAGATCTCAAATCAATAATGTAACTTTGCACCTTCAATAAATAAAAACAGAGCCAATTAATCTAAACCAGCATAAGAAATATAAAATAAACATTAAGACAGAAATAAGCACAATAGAGTCAACAAAACTTAGGTAGGTTCTTTAAAAATAGCAACAAATTCAAAAACTTTTTGTTAAACTGAATGATAAAAATTAGAATAGATTCAAATTGCTAAAATGCAAAATAAAACTTTGGACATTAATATCTCCAATATAGAAATTTAATAAATACATATATATGCACAAGCACTATATCAACTGTATATCAACAAATTAGATAAACTAGATGTAATGAACAAATTCCTACACACACTCAAGGTATAATATCAAAAATGACTCAAGACAAAATAGAAAATCTGAATATGCCTATAGTAAATGAAATAAATCAGTAATCAAATATGCCCCAACAAAAGAAAGCCTAGGACCAGACAGCTTCAATGGTGAATTCCATCAAAGAGTTGAAGAATAACATCCCATCGTTCTCAAACTCTTCTAACAAATAGCAAAGGTGAGTACATCCTAAGTCATTCTATTAAGTGAGCATTACCTGATATCAAAGCCAAAAGCATTAAAAGAAAAAGAATATTAACACTAATAGCTCTTATGAATACAGATGAAAAATATCTTAGAATATACTAGCAAACTGTATCCAGCAGGGTATTAAAAGGACTGTGTGTTATGCACAAGCACGATGTTTCCAAGAATGCAAAGGTGGTTCAATGTAAGAACATGAAACTCCATAACACAGGACATTAATAGAATGATTAATGTGGAGCCTGATCATCGACATTGATGCAGAAAATATTTTGACAAAAAAATAGGAACAGAAGGAAACTTCCTTATTTTATATATACATATATATATAAAGATACATATGTATATTTATATATAACTTTATATATTATAACAAATGTATTATAAAAAAATTTTAGGTAACACCCACAGCTAACATGGTTTTCAATTGTAAAAGACTGAAAGTTATCTCCCTAAAACCAGGAGCAAGACAAAAATGTTCTTTTTTTCACCATATCTATTCAACATTCTATTGAAAGTCAAATCAACAGAGAAATTAGGCAAGAAAACAAGTTAAAAGTCCTTGATGTTGGTGGGAAAAAGGTAAGCCTATTTCTATCCACAAATGATGAATCATATATTCTTAAACAATTTATTAAATATCACAGTTAATAAATACATTCATGAGATTTGAAGAATATAGAATAAACATGAAAAATTAAGTTTTATTTCTACACATTAGCAATAAATAATTTGAATAGGAGATTAAGAGCCAATTTCAACTCAAAATAGCAGTAAAAATCCTTAGAAATAAATGTAATCAAGGAAGTGAAAAGTATGTACAGTGAAAACTACAAAATATTTATGAATGAAATTAAAAATCACTTAAGTAGATGGAAAGGTATCTTGTATCCACGGATTGGATGAGCAAATATTGTTGTGTTGTGCTACTGTATCTATGTGAGGTTGTTTCCAGGACCACCTGTGATAACAAAAGCCTTACATGCTCCGGTCATTTACAAAACAGCGTAGTATTTACATTTAACTGGTGCACATCCTACTGTGTACATCATTTCTAGGTTACGTGGAATGCCAAATACCATGTAGATGGCATGCAAACAGTTGTTATGCTGTATTTTTATCTGTGTTATCGTGCATTGTTACTTGTTCCATATATTTTTGATTGCAGTTGTCTGAATCCATGGACTTGGAAACCCTGGATAATGATGGCCAACTGTAGCCCAACAGCAAGCCACAGATTCAATACAATCTCTATCAAGGCCCACATTTTGTTCCTCTTGATCTTGTTGTTCACATGAATAGAAAAGTTGACCCTAAAAGTGATGTGGAATTGCAAAGAATCCTAAATAGTCAAAACTGTCTCATAAAAGAAGAACAAAGTTGGAAAATGTCCACTTCACAGTTTCAAAACTGACAATAAACCTACATTAATCGAAACAGTGTAGAACAGGCATTAGGACAGCCATGCATTTAAGTGGGACATTACTGAGAGCTCAGGAATGAATCCATACACCTACAGTCCATCGAACATCCAAGATGACAAGACAGGTTCTTCAGGTCTTCAGGAAATATTGCTGAAGTCATTGGATAGATACAGGATAAATAATAACCATGGATACCTAACTTACACAACATACAAAAACTAACTCAAAATGGATGAAGATCTAAATTCAATAGTTAAAACTATAAACACTTAAGAGAAAACATAGAAAGAAATCTTAACAAGCATGGATTTTGCAATGGGTTGTTGGATATGACACCAAATCACAACATACAAGAAAAGATTTTGGGGATGTAAGAAAGATGGCGGAATGGTGGTGACGGCCTGGATCTGCGCTCCCGGGAAGGAAGACATCGATCCGGACCTGCCACAACGCTAGAGGACCGCTCCCACACAGGAACAGTGGTGTGAATCCACGGAGAATCAGCGTGGGACAAACAGAGCGAGTGAGGTCTGAGGTGAACGAAAATTGGGAACGCGGGACAGACACTAGCCAGCGGAGCGCTGGTCGGATACACCCGCCCCCAGCCGGGGTGGGTGCAGCCTCTCGGGAAAGCGGCTAGCCCTCCGCTCCCAATTGAACAGAGCCCTGACCCAGGCCAGCACAGAATCACTGAGGGATACGCAGCGCATTGCAGACAGGCTTTTTTGCGAAATTACCTTAGAACCTGGGGGATCTCAGCTGAGACAGCGCTTGGCGAGGAGGGACGGATCTGCCCCAGGGCGGAAAACCACAAAAGATTCCCGGACAGCAAATAGCGTCGTACCCCGTGCTGCCTTTTTCGGCAGTTCTCCAGCCGGTCACCCCCGGTGCGCGTCCTTGCTGGCCAGCCCCCGGGCAGTGGCGGTCTCTGCCTGCCGGGGAGCCGGTCCCCTCCAGCCCCGGAGCTCTGCAGGCGCCATCTTGAAAGTGAAGGCGAAACCGCTGGGGAGCCATAAAGTGCCGAGCGGCTCTCTCTGCCCGGCGCCCTCCGCTGGTCTCTGAACCAACGCCAGGAGTGCGGGATATGCCGGGGCCGCGCTCGGGGTGAAGGGCCAGAGCTGCGCTAAGGCAAAAAAAAAAAAACAAAAAACACGAACAAGAAGAATAGGCTCGCCGAACTGTATATTTTATTCTTGGTAAATTTTTTCTGGGTTTTGTTTGTTTGTGTTTGTGTTTGTTTTGTTTTGTTTTGTTTTTCTTTTTCTTTTTCTTTTCTTTTCTTTTCCGGCGGCTCACGAGCCGGACAGCCTCGGCGGGCACCTTTGCCCTCTGGGCCTCTGGCTGCCGCGCCTTTTTGAGCGCAGAGGTTGGATCCGCACCACCCTCGGAGCTGTGTGGGCGCGCAGACGCCATCTTGAAATCCACTGCGAAACCGCCCGGGACCCAGCCGGGCGGGCGTGAAGGGGCGGAGCTGCGCTAAGGCGTAAAACAAACAAACAAAAAAAAAAACATTGAGTCGCTGAATTATATACTTAAGATTTGTGTATCTTTCTGCCTTGCGGTGTGGTGAGGTGCTATGTAGTTTGTTTTTGTTCATTTTTGTTGGTGTTTTTGGAGTTTTTTGGTTTGGCTTTTTGCGTTTCTTTTTTTTTTTCCTTTCTTTTTCATCTTTTATTTTCTTTTCTCTTTCGTTTTCTCCTCTTTCTTTTCTTTTTTTCCTTTTCTTTTTTCTTTTTTTTTTTTCTTTCTTCTCTCTTTTCGCCTTCTAACTGGGGACCCACGGTGAGCTTCGGAACGGGCCAGGTCCCTGGCTCTGGTACATACCGGATCCTGAGCAGTCACCCCCAGTGCCGGCGATCTGCGGGCATGCAATCACCATTCTAGAGCCCACAGACAAGTCACTGCGGAGCAATAGGGTACCAAGAGGCTCCCTGGATGGCCCTCTCCCCTGGTCCATGGACCTTATATAGGGTCCCCGCCCATGTGTAAACACTGAATACTTCTCCAGAAGCGAGAGTGTGGAACCTGATCCCTGGAGACATTGGGCCAAGGCAGACTTTTGCCCGTGGGAGCTACAGCAATCGGGGCGCTGAGCAAGCAAGGTCACCGTCCTCTCCCCATGGCTAGTATCTTGCCTGCAGATAGAGACAGAAACCTCCCCTATAGAGGAAGAACCAAAGGGAAACAAACAAACAAAGAGAATTTCGGTCTACTATTAGTGTGGATCCTGCCTGCCTTCTGAAAGACCACAACACAGTGTCCTAACTCACCAAAGCAGTCTTGGATCACTCCAATCCTCTAGGATTGGACCCATCAGAAGCAGTCCCCCAACGGAAACAGAAAAATCTCTAAACAATACACAACAGTCTCCCCCTCTTGCCAAAAGAAGCAACATACTTAGACCGCTTCACAGCCTAAGAATAGAGCACAAAGAGTGCTGTTAACCAGACTAAATCTATAAGTAAAGATCCAACGATAAATCTAGATGGGAAGGGCCCAGCAAAAAAACACGGAGAGCACAAAGAATCAAATGGAAAGCTCATCCCCAAAGAGAAATACCAGCTCCCAACCATTTGACACAAACCAGACTCAAAACACCAACATGTCACAGGAAGAATTCCAATTATGGATCATAAACAAGCTCAATAATATACAAGAATCAATGGATAAACAACACAAGGAAAACACAAAAAAAATACAAGATTTGGAGGAAAAACTCACTAAAGAAATTGAAATATTGAAGAAAAACCAAACTGAACTCCTAGAAGTGAAGAATTCACTCAGAGAGCTACAAAACACTGTGGAAAGTCTCAAGAGCAGGGTAGATCAAACAGAGGAAAGAATCTCAGAAATTGAAGATAACTCCTTCCAACTAAATAAGTCAGTCACAGAGATAGATTGAAAAAGTAAGAGAAATGATCTGAGTCTTCAAGAAATGTGGGATTATGTGAAGAAACCTAACTTGAGAGTTATTGGCATTCCTGAGGGTGAAGAAGATAATAAGCAAGGGTTGGACAAGCTATTTGAAGACATAATCGAGGAAAATTTTCCAGGCCTTGCTAATACTCTAGACATACAGATTCAAGAAGCTCAAAGGACCCCTGGGAGATTCATAGCAAATAGGAAAACACCACGCCACATAGTCATCAGGCTGACCAAAATATCCACTAAAGAGTCCCTTCTCTGAGCTGTAAGGAGAAAGAAACAAGTAACTTACAAAGGAAAACCCATCAGAATTAGGCCAGATTTCTCAGCTGAAACCTTACAAGCAAGAAGAGGTTGGGGCCCCATTTTCATGCTTCTGAAACAGAATAATGCCCAGCCTAGAATCTTGTACCCAGCTAAGCTAAGTTTTCTATACGAAGGAGAAATCAAGACATTCTCAGATAAACAAAGGTTGAGGGAATCCACCAAGACAAGACCAGCCCTCCAAGAAGTACTCAAAAGAGAATTACACACAGATCAGCACAAGAAAGATCCACGAATGTAAAACTACTCAAGAGCTAAAGATCAAATTCCAGATACCACAATGGCCCAGGAGAGAAAACATCACAATGAAGTTCTACCCAACAAGCTGAACAAAAAACTGTCTCACTTATCAGTTTTCTCAATAAATGTGAATGGCTTGAACTCCCCGCTCAAGAGACATAGACTGGCCCAATGGATTAAAAAACACAATCCAAGTATCTGCTGTCTTCAAGAAACTCACCTAACCTGCAAAGATGCATTTAGACTGAAAATAAAAGGATGGAAATCAATATTTCAAGCAAATGGTAACCAAAAGAAAGCTGGTGTGGCAATCTTAATTTCCAATAACTTAGCTTTCAAACCAACAAAAATAATAAAAGACAAAGATGGCTACTACATACTGGCCAAGGGCACAATTCATCAAGAAGCCATGACTATACTCAATATATATGCACCCAACCTAGGTGCACCTAGATTCATAAAGCAAACCCTACTAGATCTGAACCAAATGATAGATAACAATACTGTAATAGCTGGAGACTTTAGCACCCCACTGACAGTACAGGACAGATCCTCTAAACAGAAAATAAACAAAGACATAATGGACCTAAATAGAATGCTAGAACAAATGGGCGTGGCTGACATCTATAGGACATTCTACCCAAAGTCCACAGAATATACATTCTTCTCATCAGCTCACGGGACAGTCTCTAAGATTGACCATGTCCTAGGACATAAAGCATGTCTTAAAAAATTCAAAAAAATAGAAATTATACCATACATCTTCTCAGATTACAGTGGAATAAAAGTAACAATGATCACAAACAGAAACCCTCACTCTTACTCAAAGTCATGGAAGCTAAATAACTTTCTCCTGAATAATTATTCTATAAAAGAAGAAATCAAGATGGAAATCAAAAATTTCTTTGAATTAAATGACAATGGAGATACAACTTATCAAAATATATGGGATGCAGCTAAAGCAGTCCTGAGAGGAAAATTCATATCCATAAATGCCTATATCAAAAAGACAGAAAACATGCAAATAGACAACCTAACGAATAGACTCAAAGAGCTGGAGAAAGAAGAACAGAACGACCTGAAACCCAGCAGAAGGCGAGAAATTACTAAGATCAAATCAGAATTAAATGAAAAGGACAACAAAGAAACTATAAGGGAAATTAATAAAACAAAAAGTTGGTTCTTTGAAAAGATAAACAAAATAGACACACCCCTGGCTAAACTAACCAAGAACACAAAAGTAAAATCTCTAATAACCTCCATTAGGAACATGAAAGGAGAAATCACAACCGACGCTACAGAGATACAAGATACCATCTATGAATTCTACAAAAATCTTTACGCACACAAACTGGAGAACGTGGAGGAAATGGACAAATTTTTAGAAACACATAGTCTTCCCAGGCTCAACCAGGAAGAAATAGAGTACCTGAACAGACCAATATCAAGAACTGAAATCGAAACAGCAATAAAAAACCTTCCCAAAAAGAAAAGCCCTGGTCCAGATGGGTTCACACCTGAATTTTACCATACATACAAAGAAGAACTGGTGCCCATCCTACATAAACTATTCTCCAATATTGAGAAGGATGAAATTCTCCCCAACACGTTCTACCAAGCCAATATAACATTGATACCAAAACCTGGAAAGGACGCAACAAAAATAGAGAACTACAGACCAATTTCCCTCATGAATATAGATGCAAAAATTTTCAATAAAATACTAGCAAATCAAATCCAAGTACTTATCAAAAAAGTAATCCACCACGACCAAGTGGGCTTCATCCCCGAGATGCAGGGGTGGTTCAACATACGTAAATCTATAAATGTAATTCACCACATAAATAGAAGCAAAAACAAAAACCATATGATACTCTCATTAGATGCAGAAAAAGCATTTGACAAAATTCAACACCCTTTTATGATAAAAACGCTTAACAAAATAGGCATTGATGGAACCTACCTAAAAATGATACAAGCCATATATGACAAACCCACAGCCAACATCATTCTGAACGGGGAAAAATTGAAATCACTCCCACTTAGAACTGGAACCAGACAGGGCTGCCCATTGTCTCCATTACTTTTCAACATAGTATTGGAAGTCCTTGCGAGAGCTATCAGGCAAGAGAGCAGAATCAAGGGAGTCCAAATAGGGAAGGAAGAGATCAAACTCTCACTTTTTGCTGATGACATGATATTATATCTGGAAAACCCCCAGGATTCAACCATGAGACTCCTGGAATTGATTAATGAATATAGCAAAGTCTCAGGCTACAAAATTAATATACACAAATCAGAGGCATTTATATATGCCAATAACAGTCAATCGAAAAACCAAATTAAAGACTCAATACCCTTCAAAATAGCAACAAAGAAAATAAAATATCTAGGTATATATCTAACTAAAGAGGTAAAGGACCTCTATAAGGAAAACTATGAAACACTGAGAAAAGAAATAGCAGAACTTGCAAATAGATGGAAAAATATACCATGCTTGTGGATCGGAAGAATCAACATTGTTAAAATGTCTATACTACCCAAAGTGATCTACAGATTCAATGCAATCCCTATTAAATTACCAACATCATTCTTTACAGACATAGAGAAAATAATTATACACTTTGTATGAAATCAAAGAAGACACCGTATAGCAAAAGCAATTTTAAGCAACAAAAACAAAATGGGAGGTATTAATTTGCCAGACCTCAAACTATACTACAAGGCCGTGGTTCTTAAAACAGCCTGGTATTGGCACAAGTGCAGGGACACAGACCAGTGGAACACAACAGAAAATCCAAATATAGAACCATCCTCATATAGTCACCTAATTTTTGACAAAGCGGGAAAGAATATACTCTGGGGACAAGAATCCCTATTCAATAAATGGTGCTGGGAGAACTGGTTAGCCACTTGTAGAAGACTGAAACAGGACCCACAGCTTTCACCTCTCACAAAAATCAAATCACGGTGGATAACGGGCTTAAACCTTAGGTGTCAAACGATTAGAATTCTAGAAGAAAATGTAGGAAAGACTCTTACAGACATTGGCCTAGGCAAAGAATTTATGAAGAAGATCCCCAAGGCAATCACAGCAGCAACAAAAATAAATTAATGGGACATGATTAAATTAAAAAGCTTCTGCACAGCCAAAGAAACAGTCAAGAGAATAAACAGACCACCTACAGAATGGGAAAAAATTTTTGCATACTACACATCGGATAAAGGACTGATAACAAGAATCTATTTAGAACTCAGGAAAATCAGCAAGAAAAAAATCAAACCACCCTATCAAAAAGTGGGCAAATGACATGAATAGAAACTTCTCGAAAGAAGATATAAGAATGGCTAACAAACATATGAAAAAATGCTCAACATCCCTAATCATCAGAGAAATGCAAATCAAAACCACAATGAGATATCACTTAACTCCAATGAGAATGGCCTTTATCGAAAAAACCCAAAACAACACATGTTGGCATGGGTGTGGAGAGACAGGAACACTCATACACTGCTGGTGGGACTGCAAACTAGTGCAACCCCTGTGGAAAGCATTATGGAGGTATCTTAAATAGATTCAAGTAGACCTGCCATTTGACCCAGCAATCCCATTACTGGGCATATACCCAAAGGAAAAAAGGTCATTCTGTAACAAAGACACATGTACCCGAATGTTTATAGCAGCACAATTCACAATAGCAAAGATGTGGAAACAACCCAAATGCCCATCAATACATGATTGGATTAGTAAGCTGTGGTATATGTATACCATGGAATATTACTCAGCTATAAGGAATGATGAAGATACGGCATCTCTATGGTTCTCCTGGAGAGAGGTGGAACCCATTATATTAAGTGAAGTATCCCAAGAATGGAAAAACAAGCATCACATGTACTCACCAGAAAATTGGTTTCCCTGAACATCACCTAAATACAAATCTGGGAACGACACCAATTGGATATCAGACTGAGGTGGGGGTAGGGGAGGGGATGGGGGTATGCCTACACAATGAGTGCATTGCGCACCGTTTGGGGAGTGGTGACACTTGAAGGTGCTGACTCGGGAAGGGGGGGTGGGGAAGGGAGGGATGTATACCTACATGATGGGTGCAATGCGCACGACCTGGGGAACAGACACGCCTGGAGCTCTGACTTGGGAGGAAAGGCGGTACAGGAGCAACATATGTAACCTGCAATTCTGTATCCCCCATAACAAGATAAAATAAAAAAAAATATGATATAAAATATAAAAAATGGTATACCTATACTGGGCCCCTCCCATAAATAGAGCTTAGAAGACTGGAAGTTGCTCTAGGTGAATCAGTGAGTGTGTGGTGAGTGAATGTGAAAGCCTAAGGTATTATTGTACACTACTGTAAACTTTATAAACACTGTACACTTAGGCCATACTAAATTTATTAAAAAGTTTTTCTTTCTTCAATAGTAAAAAAAAAAAGAAAAGATTTAAATTTGTCTTGATGGAAATTTTCAAAAAGGGGCTGCAAAGGGCACAAAGAGATGAAAAGCCAACGACTGATGGAAGCAACATGTGCTGACAGCATCTCTGAGAAAGCTCTGACATCTAGAGCACACAAGAAAATCTCACCACTGAAAATAAAAAGACAAACCCCCCAGTCATGGAGTACTGTGGACAGAAGAGAGAGCAAACCCAGGATTCTAGAACTTTCCAACCAATAGCCCTTGCCTGGTCTGTCCTGCCCTGTGTGGCTCTGCTGTGCTGACTCCAGAACAATCCACAGTGGAAGAAATGGCTACAGTGTCAACTGCTCGGGAGGCCCCGGCACTGGAATCAGGGCTGAGCCAAGCTAAAGAAGCACCTGTCGAGCAGGTGTGGGCGGTGGGGAGGTCCCTCTCTCTGAGGAGGGGGCAGCAGGCCAGAGGATGGGGAGGCCAGTGTGTCCCAGGGTCCCCTGCTGGGCATCCCAGACCCCAGTGAATCCATCCCTGGGGCAGCAGGGGGCGCTGTGGGCCTGCCCAGCTGGAGACCAGCCACCTGCTCCCTGTTGGGGGCCTGGTGCTCACTGTCCCCTGTCCCCTGGGACAAACTGGCTGCCGCATCTCAGCCCTGGGGAGGCTCAGAGCAGAGAAGCCTCAGAGCTCAGGGTGTGAGAGGCCATGAGTGAGGACGGGACTAATTTGCATGGAAGGCCCCTCAGTCCCCTCCAGTAGGGGAAGTGGGTACAAGAGACCCTGGGCAGCTCTGAGGCAGCTGTGGGTCCTCAGGAATCAGAGCTCACAGGAGTTTTCACCATGGCCTGGGCCCCTCTCCTCGTCCCCCTCCTCACTCTCTGCTCAGGTGACGGGCTGTGGACAGCAGAAGGGCTTCTGGGGGACACCTGGGTTGACTTTCCCCATTTATTTGGAGAGCATGGGGTGGGCAGTGACCCCAGACTCACCTCTGTGTCTCCACCTTCTCTGTTCCAGGGTCCTGGGCACAGTCTGGACTCACCCAGGAGGCCTCGATGTCGGGGTCTGTGGGATAGAAGGTCACCCTCTCCTGCACTGGGAACAGCAACAATGTTGGAAGTTATGGTGTGAGCTGGTACCAGCAGATTTCTCGTGGTGCCCCCAAAACTGTGATGATTGGAAGTTCTCGGCCCTCAGGGATCCCTGCTCGCTTCTCTGGCTCCAAGTCTGGGAACACGGCCTCCCTGACCATCTCGGGCCTCCAGCCTGAGGACGAGGCTGATTATTACTGTTCTGCATGGGATGAAAGCCTGAGTGCTGACACAGTGCTCCAGACACAGGGGGAACTGAGACAAAATCTACCATTGCTCCCCTGTGATCACCCTCATGACTGCCTGTGACAAACAGCAGGCAACAGGCCAACTGTGGCCAACCCTAGAGGGTCCACACCTGAGGGTCTGACTCTCAGAGCACAGACCTGCTTAACAGGGTCAGTGACATTCCAAAGTCAGAGACTTTGCTGTCTTTCACATTGTTTTTTTAAAATATTTATTAAGATATAATTTGCATATCATAATTTTCATACACTTAAAGTATACACTTCAAGTTTTTTTGGTGTTTACAAAGTTGTACAATTATTAGCATAATAAAAATTCAGAATATTTTCAACACCATGCAAAGGAACAATTACTACTCTAATTGCTAGTCTTATTATTACTTTGGCTTGCAAGTCTGATTTTTATTTTCTACATAATTTAAGAGATTAATGCATTATCTCCTATGAATGCATTACAATATTTATTAGTCTACTTTTTGGACATGCAGTGTATAAAAATGTAATTTATTGTTATCAGTACTTCATTCCTTTTCATTGCCAAATACTAATAGTACAGATGGATACACTATGGGTTGTTTAACCATTCACCAGTGGTTGGACATTTTTGTTGCCTCAGCCTTTTGATGTTATGAGCAATGTCACTATAAACACTGGTACACAAGTTTCAAATTTCCCTATGGATATATGTGTTCACTTGGGTAGATTGGTAGGAGTGGAATTTCAGGAGATATAGTATCTCGTCTGGAGTAAATGTCTGATTGCTTTCGTAATGGACTGCACCAGTTTACCTATAGTATTCCCATAGTATTCATACCTATGAATACCTGTAGTATTCATAATACCACTTGCGAGTTCCAATTTCTCCACATTCTCATCAACATTTGTGATTGTCCATCATTTTGTTTATAGCCTCCCTAATGGGACTGCAGTGGTATCCCACTGTAGATGTGATCGCATTTCCCTAATGGCTAATGATTTCGATTAGGAATGACGACCTTGGTGACGACCAAGGAATACGTCACCAAATATACAAGGGCTGTCCGGAAAGCATCCGGCCACGTAACTGCTCTCTCTGTATTAACAATGGCTGGGTACTTTCCAGACAGCCCTCAAATTCAGCTTTTAGTGAAGATGATCTGCCAGCCAGAGAGTGGGGACCAGAAGGAGTGGCTTCTGGAGTCAGGTAGATGGAGGGTGGAAGTGTCCCCACTCCCTCCGTGTGCTCCCATTCAAGTGAGGGCAATGACTGGACCGTTAGGAGTGATGTGAGCATTCATGAGATCCCACATGGAGCACTTCAGGGTCTTGGAGGACTGTGGGGGTCCCATGACGTCATCTCTCCTCATTCTTTCGGGTCTGACTTAACTGACCGTGTGACCTGGATCAGTCCCTCCTTTGGGTGTTAATTGCCTCAATTGTCAAAAGATGGCAAGAGTCCCTGTGAAATTCTGATATCTGTGAGGAAGTTCATCACAGCTTATTTAAAATGACAAATTTGGGGAAGCTACCTAAATTGGACAAGAATAATTAACATTGAGTGGACATCATTTGCCAGATGGTCCTTGAATTACTTAATGTATATTCATTTGTTTAATCCTCAGCCCAACCCTATGAGGCAGGGACAATACCCTTTGGAAATGGGGAAACTGAGTCACAAGATGTTGAATTACTTACTTGGGGCCACACAGCTGAAAAAGACACAGAGCTGGGGCCAGAAACCAGGCAGTCGGGCTCTGCCACCCAGATGCTGAGCACTGACGCGCAACACCCCACCCCGCAGGCAACGGGTAGGGAAGTTACCATACAGCAAAATTTGGGAGAATGATACAGCTTTTGCCAATAGTGTTAACTCCGACGGGGTGACGATCTGCATACTTTTCTGTGTATATAGTATACTTCAATTAAAAAATACTTAAACAATAAATAATAATATGGAAAATCATTCTGACATAATATTATGTGAACGTTTTTGCTTATTTTTAAGGTCACTGTATTATACCGATTGACTGGAATGTCATTTTTCCTTTTATTTGCCTTGCAAACGCCTACATGTTTGGGGCGATGAGAAGACGGCTAATGGTTTTGTAACATTTAAAAGTCATAACAAAAGATTTGAGACGCACACAAACTCTCTACTCTGAACTCCCAGGGACAATACGCTCCTCCTTCACAGGGCGCTCATATTGAATCCCCTGTAACTAGGTGCAAGTTCCAAGGAGGGAGCTATTTATTGAAAGGAAGACAACAGGGAACAAACTATAGAAAGGAATTTTCTCTAGATGGCTAAAACATCAGTGAAGAACAGCAGAATGAACTCCCAAGGTCCAGACCCCTCCGGGTGACAAAGGGCATGCTCCCTCAGGGCCGTGCCGGGATGCTGCCTGGGGTCCCCACGGTGCTGTCCCATCCACTGCGGTGGTCTCAGGAGTAACCCGGGGTTCACTTACAGAGAAGACGGCAGGCAGAGTCTCGATGCCCCCGTACTCAAGGTGATGTATGGGATCTTTTCGGGGGGGATCCCAGCCTTTCCAAAGACGCTGTTGGTGTGGAACCAAATCCACAATGCAGGAAAGAAACAGAGGGAGAAAGGTCAGTGGAAGGTCTTAATCTATTTTCTAGATTAGATTCGAGTATAAGGTAGTCTCAGCCTTGCTGCCAAATCCAGAGTCACAAGTGAAGCTATTAAAACACGTGGTGCGGCTGCCCAGTCTTCGCCCTTCTCTCACCTGTCCCTTCTCGTGACTAGCAGGATGCCGGCACTGCTGCACGTGGCAGAGCCAGGGTTCGAGCCCAGGTCATCCCAAACCCTCCTGTGGCCTCTGCTGCCTCTGGGCGAGATGGGCCCGGGAGGGCGTCCCGTCTTGTGGAGCGGGGTGGGGGTACAGGAGCAGAGGGCGTTGCGGGCAAGGCTAGCAGGGGCTGCTGCAAAGTCAACCAGACCTTCTCCACTGAGGGAGGGGCTTTGTGCTTCACGACAATGCCTACAAGTCCAGACCTTCTCGGCAGAGGGGCCTCATCCAAACCCCCAAGCAAACGTCACCCCTCCTTCTTATCAGACCTTGCTGTAACCCGGTGGTGGAGGCGGAGGAAGGAGCTGCCACCCCTGGCCTGGCTCCGTGGGCCCAGCCGTGCCCAGGCGCAGCTGCACGCCTGACGCTTCACACAGCGGGAGCCCAGATCGCTCACTGGCTGTCTCCAGGGCTGGCCAGGCTTGAAGTGCAGCCCTTGTGTGGCTGAATTCCCAAGGCACAGCAACTGGAAATCTAAGGTCCCCTTTCTTGGGACTGCCATCCTTTGGACAGGAAGGAGGCAGTGGGCTGGACAGAAGCGGCTGGACTCCCAGCAGTTGCTATGAGGCCAGAACCTGGACGTGGTTCTCAAACACCCCAGCCTGTCTCTGCATCCTTAAAGCGCATCTGAGCATTAAGTTGGATGCTGTCTAGATGCCCAACACCTGGTCAGTGCTCAGTAAAGGGCAGCTCCCTTCTCTGCCCTCTGCGCTCTTTTGTCATGAAAATCCAGAAAGATACAAAGTACTCGAATTTTAAGATGGCCTGAAAATGCTCACTGTTAAAGGCTTTTCTATGAGCGCTGGATCCCCCAGTCTCACTCCTCATCTTACAAGTAAAGATGTAAATTCACACCGACTCCGCCCTTAGCCAACTGAGATCACCTTTCTCGTCTGGTCTCCTCTGGACTCTGACGTCTGAGTGACCAAGGCTTAGAGGTGTGGAGTGTCAGAGCCAGGGCCACACGGCTGGGGAGTTGGAGGATGTGGGCTGGGAGCTGGGCCACTCCAGTGGTCTCAGGGCAGGGCTCTTTCAACAAGGTGACAGCTGAGATCGTGGAGCAAGAGCACCACCTCTGTGGCTGGCCCGTGATGAGCTTCACCTATCTTCACAGCCGCTTTACAGCTGGGGAAACCGAGGCACAGGCAGTTATGGCAACTTGTCCAAAGTCCCGTAACTTGAAAGCCCGATGCTGCAGGTTGCACGCAGGAGGTTGACCCCAGGACCTGAGCACGGTGGTGAGGCGGCCACGGGGAGGGTCTCTGCTCAGCCTTCTCTCCACTCCCGGGACATAGCAAATTGTTTCAGCCAGATGGTCTCAGTTACCAGGGTAGCAGAACATTTTGAATTCTTCTAATTGGAGGTAGGAAGTGATTTCAGAAGAATCTTTTCAAAACAAAAGCTATTGATAAATGCTTCTGAAATTGATTCGAAGTTTTGTACAAAACATGATCTGGGCTCCAGAGCGCCCAGTGATGGTCTGACAAACCAGATGGACCTTCGTGTGGTTCCAGGCGGGGAAAGCGGGAGAGCACCAGGTTTTGCTACAAACGTATCTAAGGCTTTCTTGCCTCCTCCTTCTCTCCCTCCCTCTCTCTGTCCCCCTCTCCTCGTGCCCTGGCCTCCCTTCCCACTCAGTTGCTTATGGAGGGATGTCTGGGACACAGTGGGGCACAGCACAGGTCCCCACCAGCCCTGGAGACCTTCTAGTCCAGCAGGGAAGCCAGGGCTTGTGCAATTGGGCAAGTAAGCGGTGAGAGGAAACAGCAGGAACTCCACCATGCTTGGGCGCCCTGCAAGCGGTGGACCTGGGCAGCAGTCTGGTGCCTCTGAGCACGCAGCACGATGTCGCTAGGCCTGTGTGGCCCCCCGTGGCCCGCGCTCTGAGCCTCTCTGTTCTTATCTTACATCCGTTTCTAACAAGCTCGGGTGTCTTGTTCCCCAGCCAAGACCACGTGTCAGAAGCAGTAACTTTTGAAACTGTGTGGCATCAGAGAGAAGAAACAGTGCTAGGAAGAGTCCCGCTGATCGCAGCGAGTTGGGGGAGGCTCGTGCTGAGCAGCTGCATCTGTGAGACGTTCTCCACGCCCAGCTTCATACAACCCCCACAGCGGTGGTGGGAACGGAGCGTGCTCATCCCCATTTCTCACAGCAGGAAACTGAGGCCCAGGGAGGCACTGTGATTGGCTCTCTGTGTTCAAGAAGGAAGGAATCCAGAGGAAGGCAGTACGACTCAGGGTAGATGAGAGTACCACCTTCCCCCTTGGCATTCCAGAAGATTCAGGAAGGTTCAAGAAAACTAAAGCTTCCCTGTATTGGGTTTGACAGTTGGTTAAGTGTTCGGCCCAAAGACTCCCTGTCTCCTGTTCCCACTTTCTCCCCTTTTTCTTCCCCAAATGTTCAGGTCCCGACCCCGTGGCGTGGGTGGCTCTGGCTGCTGGGGCTAAGGGATGATGACATGCAGCCTCCGTCCTCGAGGATGGAGACTCATTAATGACTCACCAGGGTGAGGGGAGCCGCGGTGGCTGTCCCAGCAAAGGGGACCAGGTGACAGCCCTGAAGGAAGAGGCTCCCTCACTTTGGCAGGAGACTGTCACTCACCCCAAAGCCTCGTTTTCGTGCGGAGGACAAACTGCTCAGGAGGAAGGCAGCTGCCTGAAATAAGTAATTTTAGGTGACAGGTCTAATTTTAGAGAAGGGAATTTGAAACCTATTGTGAGAGGCAGGAGGAAAAAAAAACAATCCGACACCGAAAAGGAATTGAGGAATAAATAAATAAAGTCAGTTCAATCTGACTTTCACTGATTTCTAAAGTCCGTGAAAGTCACTTGTCGGCTCTTCGTGTAAATGCTCTGAGCAGTGTCTGGAGCCATTTTTGGTGACGGGGCAGGTGCTGCTACGGGCGGGCATGTGGTGGGGAGAGACCAGGGCTGTGGCCGAGTGTCCCACAGGGCAGCCCCCGCACGGTGGATTTTCCAGTTCAAATTGTGGACAATTCTGAGACTGAGAGACGCTGGTCCGGAGCGCCCGGTGGCTGTCCAGGGAGGGCACCTGGGACCAGGAAGGGTGACTGTTCAGCGGGACCTGGGTGAGTCCTGACCCTCTGCCACCCACAGTTTCTTCATCTATAAAACGGGGATGATACCACCTACCGTGTCGGACTGTTTGGGGCTGGGAGGTGACGCCCAGGGGGCACCTGGCAGTGTCTGAGAGTGTTTCAAATGACAGAACATGTCTCCCAGATACTACCTGGTCAAGCTAAGGTGCAGTTGGGGATCGATGCCGGCTCTCCTCCTTGGTCTCACAGATTTGGATTACATGGTAGCAGGTGTCACGGAGAGCCTGGGCCTCAGCACAGGACAGTCGGGCTGTGCTGCTGGCATTTGTCACTAGCCAGTGTGGGTCCCTTTGGATGTAAAACAGAAGAAGTAAGACTTGTCTTGGTGGTTGCCAAAGGATCACCTAGGGACACAGCCTGAGTGACATGCATGGGGATGTTCTGAGGGGGACCTTGGGGCCAGACAGCCGGGGCTCAAATCCCCTTTCTACTATGCCCTGCTGTGTGACCTTGGAAAAGTGTCTCAACATCTCTGTGCCTAACAGTGGGTCCTAACTCACAAGGCAGCCATGAGGACAGCTCCTGGCCCACACTGAGTGCTGAATATTAATACATGTATACTTCATTAATATTACCACTGCTGACTGGATTGAGGCCATGTGGGGAAGTGGTCGGTCCATGTTACTGCAGGTTTGAGGACCCACTGAGATGGGAAGAAAGGCCTCCGACTCCTGGTGCAGAGCTCTGCTCTGTGTCCAGCAAAGCATGCCTAGCTGGAAGTATATTCCTGAGACGAGGCAGCTTTTGAACTAACACATTTATTTTTTCCTTAAGGCAAAGCCTTATTTGACTTCTGAAATCAAATCTTGTCTCCAGAAATACAGGGGGCATTTCCAGAACTCAGTATTCTTAGGCTCAACACACCCTAGCAGAACTTATAAAGTTATATAGGATATGCAAATGGAAACATTATGTCTCAGTGGAAGAGAGAGTTCTGTTTAGAAATGTCATGATTCTCTGTCTAAATGCTTCATTAAATGCAGACTCCATATTCGGTCTTTAAGACGCCAAGTGTTGGCTTTAAGAAAGGACGCATTCTCCCTCTCTGCTCTCTGAGAACAAGGGAGCCGACCGAGACCATCTGCTGCGACCTCGGTCTTGTCGAGAGGAAGCAGCAGGACTTGCCCAGGGTCCCTCTGCATGTTTCAGTGGAGGTGCTGAGCTAGGCTCCTTCTCATGTGCTGACTCTAACGGGACTGAGGAAAAAGGTTAAAACAAGTAAGTAGCAGGATGATCTCATTTCATCTCAGCATCTCTGAAAATAGAATCCAGAGTTGCTGAAATGAGGCAGAACACTGTGGTTGCAGCTTCCTATGCTGCCATTTTTCCCTCACTGCCTCTCACATCACCTCCCCTAGACAGTTCAAACCACCCTGCCCACCCTGGGGCTCAGGCTCCCTCGGTCTACGTGCAGAGCTCTCCTCTCAGGGGCTTTGCAAGGGCCCTGGCAGTCACCCCTTCTCCCTCCCTCTGGGCTCTGCGACACTCCCCCCGAGGTACATGAGGTCCTCAGAGACAGTTTAGATGCTTTGGTGCAAGAATCTCCTCTACATTCCCCTGCCAAATGGTTGGGTAGCCTGTTTGCACACCTCCATGGATGGGGAACTCACCACCCCTGGTGGAAACCTACTCCATTTTCCAGAAGCAGCAACTCTCTGGATATCGATTTAGAGTTGGCCTCCCAATGTCTCACATCAGGAATTCCATCTCCTGGAGCCCTCAGCAGGGAAGACGCTGCTGTATCCACCACAGCTGCTGGGGAACCTCACGGAGAGACCTCCTCAGGCCTCCCTGCACATGTCAGCGCAGACCTCAAGACATTTTTTATTTAAAGCCTTGAGGTTTTCTCAAACCCAATTTGTGAGCTGAAGATAGCCCAGCCAAAAGTACTTTTATCTAAATCATGACTTCCTAATACCCAATTTTTAAAAGAAATATGGCTTCAAAGTATTTCTAAAACAAATAATTATATGATAAGCAGCATTTATTGAGGGATATCTCTGTGCTAGTGGCTGAACACATTTCGAGGACGATCCCTTTTCATGTTACATCATCCCATTTCACAGATGAGGAAACTGAGGATCAGGCAGCTACATGACTTCTCAATGGCAGAGAATTTGTGGAGATGACTGAGCTGGGACCTGAACCTGGGTGTCCAGGACCCAAACCCTGCCCCGCCCTGCCCCTCCGGTTCCTCCGTTTGTGCAGGGACACCTGGCTGGGGCCCAGCACTCACCGCATTGAGGCCACAGAGCTGGTGGCAGGCCATGTTGATGATCACGGTGAAGACATGCCAGCGGACGAACGGAGCCCTCAGCAGCTCAAGGACGGACACCAGGCGCGTGTTCCTCTGCACATGGCTCTCAGCCAGGACCTCCTCCACCTCCAGGGAGACATCTGCTTTGCCCAAGAATGTCTGGAAGGCTGCAAACAGGGACAAGTGTGGACTTTCCGCGGGGATTAGTATGTTCACCGTGCCCAGCGCTGAGCACCGCAGGAACGGTTCCCACCGCCTGGACCCATACCTTGCTGTGGGGCAGAGTCCAGAGGCCTTGTTCAAAAATGGGAACACAGAGGCCCAGAGACATGCAGTGACTTGCCCAAGGCCACCCAGTGGGCTGGGAGAAAAGCCAGGACAGAAGCCCGGTCTCCTGATTGCCCCACAGCAAAGCAGATCATGCCCAGGGTTCAAATCTGTCTATACCACGGGGAGGTTGTGCCCTGTCCATCTTTTGTCATCATTCCTGCCTCCCACAGCTGTTGTACTAAACTGCACGATGTCACACGCATTGAACCCTGGCTCAGAGCGCCCCACACTGGCAGTGCTCTTCCGACGGTGCTCACTGAGAGCCGCCCTCCTCGACGCAGGTGTCTGGAGAGCGGGCGGATCGTCACTGAGCTAGGATGTCCCCGACTCAACTCTGTCATCCAAAGGAAGGTTGAACTCAATGGCCTGTAAGGCTCTTTCCACATGACCCTCTGCAATACAGAAACCTAGAGGGGAAATAGTGCCAAAGAACGAATCTTCCCAGGACTCAAACTCGCCCTTTCCATGTTGAGTGCTGTGAATTTTCAGCTGCAGAGAACCTGTCATTTTTTTTTATTTCAGCATATTATGGGGGTACAAATGTTTAGGGTGTGTATATTGCCCTTGCCCCCTCCACCCGCCGAGTCAGAGCTTCAAGCGTGTCCTGCCCCCAGACGTGTTCATCGCACTCGTTATACCTGTCATTTTTTACCAAGACCTTAATTGTGTAAACCTCCACTGACATATGCTCAAAAGTGGGCCGATTAGACCCCTGAGATGGTAATGATCGGGTCCTGGGGTACGCTTTTAGACACAGATTTAAATATTCTGTGCACTGATATTCTTCCTCCTACCGGGAAAGGTGGGTGTCGTGATGGCTCCTGGGGACAGTCCATTCCAGACACAGCAGGCAGCGTCCTTAAAAACACTGCTCTGCACCACAGGGTGTGCAAAAATGCTCTTCTTAAGCAGGTGGAGAAAAAGCTATTAAACTTGCTCCAGATTCTCTAAGAAGCAAGCACAGGAAGGCTTTGGAGTGTTATTTCCAGCAGGGCACTGAAAACTGCTTCACAATGTCTTTTGTGAGCTGTGACTTAATGCTTCCCCGGCACTTACTGAAGGTGAGTGAGAAGAGTGGCGGGATGAGTGACGCTTCTATGTCGTGCGCTGAACGCTACGGTGTTTCTAATATCTCCTTAAAGTCAAAAATGCAACATCCATGTGATAAAATAATTCTAGACTTTTGGGCCAGGAAAACATTTCTCTTCTCCCTGACAAACATATTTTCCATTATAAAATAAGGATAACTTTATAACCTGTTTTTTTCCCCTTTTAACTTGGCTGCCAGGAAGCTCTTAGCCAAATGCAATGCTCAGCCTTTAGCAGAATTTCTTGGAACAAAAGTACGTCTTCTTCCTTTTAAAATTTATGATTGTCTTTTAAAGCATCAATTTATCTTTCCTGCTGTATATATGTTCGAAAAATAATTTCTACCTGTCCGACTCCCCTTCTTCTTACAAGGTTCTCGTGGCTGGGTGAGGAAGAGTATCTTTTATGACAAGCACGGCAGACACGGAGATGTGCCGCTCAGACCGCATTCAGGAAAGGACTTGCTGTCAGCTACAAGGAGTGCTTAGCTGACAGCCTATAGCTCTTGGCTCTGTGAGGGTCCCCCTCAACTTTGAAGGCCAGGTGGTGCTGTCCTCAGAGTGGCCCCAGCCCGTGACTGAGCGAGGTGGTGGAACAAAGGCCCATTTCTGCGCAATGGGGGACTCTCGCAATGCACAAGCATTGCTCCACAGCTCCTCACTGGGCTTGCAGAGACTTAGCCAGGGACGCTGTGGCCTAACAGCTCCTCCTCCCCAAAGCTGTGGTCCTTGTCACTTCCCAGATGTCACTCCCTAACAAAACACCTGCACTCCTAACTCATTCTCAGATCTGCTTCCTGGAGGACGCCGCCTGCCGCAGAGTTACTGAGAGGGCCTCCCTCCCCCTTCAGCCCTCCCTCCCCTCCTTCCTCAGCACAGGACAGGCCTGCAGGAGGCTGTCCAAGTGAGCTGCCCTTCTGTGTCCCCAATTGCCAAATAAGTCTGTCCCCACAACTCTTGCTCTATCTGTGATGACTCCTTAACAGTGGCTCTGTCTGGGGTCCTTCCTAGCCCACATGGACCTTCTCTGGCCAAGGGTTCACAATTATCCTTCTGAAACTAGCAAACAGGCACCGCTGAGCTGGCGTCCTGAGGAGCACCAGGGAGGGGGTGTCTCAGCCTGTCCAGGGAGCTGAGAGACAGAAAGTCACCCCCCACATCCCGGCACTAGGGAAAAGCAAGAGACATCAATCAGCACATTTGGCTCTTTCCTCAATCTGGAATGTTCTCTTGACCTTTCTGTACCTGGCTACCCTCCTCATTCTTCCAGCTCAGCTCAGACACCATGTCCTCCAGGAAGCCTTCCCTGATTTCCCCCTGGCTGGAAGGCATGGGAGGAGCAGGCCAAGGAGTGCCTCGAGCACTTGCAGGGAGATGAAGTTCCTGCCCACAGGGTCATTAGGAGTGGGGGATGGGGTGGGGAGCCCAATATTTCTGAGAGCCCAGAAGGTGCCAGGCATGGGGCTTAGAGACAGGCATATGGCGATAAAAAAAAAAAAAAAAAAAAAACCCAGATTGCCCCTGTGCCCTGGGCTAGCCTCATTTCTCTCCCCACAGGGAACGCAGACAGAGCCCGTTGCTCAGACTTGCCATGTGTGTTCCCAGCATCGCTGTAGCAGGTGCTGCGAGCCGCCCGCCTCTCTCCTGCGCCCAGCACCTGCGCCGCTCTGGACGCGCCTCTCCCTGGACATGGGTGTGCGCTCAGCCCCCAGCAGTCAACGCACCAGGAGTGGCCCTCGGCTAACGACAAAGCACAAGCTCACAAAGGAACACCCCGCTCACGCACAGACACCCTGAGCATGTTCTACACTGTCCCCCAGAGGCGCCTGGGGACCTGCTCTTTGATGGCTTCAGTCCCTCCTCTGCTGCGCTGTTCCACTTCCCAGCTAGGGATGTGGTGCTTCCCGGGGTCACCTCTCGGATAAACTATCCACCTCAAAACCTTGACTCAGGCTTTGGGGGCACCCGATGGCAATCACAAAGTCACCTGAACTAGATGCCTGTGGTCTCACAACCCGGATGCTGCCTTTTCCCTGTGACTTTGTCTGATCTAGTCTCGGAGCCACCTTCCTGCTCCCGAGAGTCCACGTGCTCCTCTCCGCCCAAGCCCGGGCCTGTCTTAGTTGTGGCCTCAGCATCTCCCCGCTGGGCTCGTTGTCCCAGGCTCCATCCAGGCCACTCTGCTGCACACAAGCCTGTGCTGTCCCAGCCCTGCCGGCAGGACCCAGTCCAAATCCCCATCCGCCGGCAGAGCCTCCGCCTCCCTCCCTGCTTCCCTGGAGCCTCCCCGCCCTCCTCCTGGCTGCTGCCCTGGAGAAGGCGCCGCCCACGCACCGCATCTTGCCTCTGTGCGCTGCACATGCTGTTTCTTCTGCCCAGAACACCCTGCCACTTTGTCGCCTGCCTGGAACATTCCTTTCTGAGGACCTACTCAGCAAGCACATCTTCTGGAAGCCTTTTTTGTCCCCAACACGGTTAATCATAGTCACTCTCTCCTCTGGGCGCCTCTGCACCTGCATCTGTCTCTCTTAGGGCACTTGCGCTGTTGGCTGGGACGCCCTGTCTACACGCCTGCCGTGCCCACCGCTGCGGGTGCCCCCTGAGCAGGGGCCATGGAAGGGGACGCTGTGGTGCTGTGGGAAGGGCCGGGAGCCAGAGTGATGCGGGCTCCACACCCAGTCCTGCCCCTCCTGTGTGGCCTGGGACTAGTCACCTGTTCCCTCTACACCACGCTTGCTCTTCCACGGAACAGAAACCATAAAATCTACTGTAGGCTTGTTTGGGGGGAATAAAATCAATGCTTGTGAAGCGTTGGCACCAACGTGGTGTTCAACAGACAATTATTGCTAGGATTAGTTTGCTTCTTCTCTGCAGAGCCTGGTGTGGAGTGTGCGCTCAGCCGACGCACTCTGGAGGAAAGAGTGAAAACTGAGGCTCAGGCCGGAGGGAAGGAGGGGAACCTGTTACAAACACAGGAGTGGGGGCTGCAGCCGAGGAAATGGGAACAGAGAAACAACATGCTGAGTGAGTGTCAATGGAATTGAACCAGTAGGGGAGCCGGTATCTGCTTGGCCTCCTCCCTCCTGTTCCCAGTGTTTTCCCAGTGGCGGGCTCCCCGCTGTCCTCAGGCACCTGCAGAGCACAGCGGCAGTGACAAACACCTATGCATTTGGGGTCAGCCCAGCATGGGCTGCAGGGATGAGACGGAGCTTGCTGGCCTCACGGGGTGTCAGAGAGCCATGCTGCTGGCACAGGCTCCACCCTGGCCTGGGGACACTTGCCGAGTGTGGTGGCCCTGCAGGTGTTCACCTGCCAGGAGCTCTCTGCCATCAAGTCTGCCCATGGCACTGGGGTGGGGGCTGCATTTTGCGGGGCAGGAAGAGGGCGAGGGGCTTCCTGTCTGCAGCTCCCTTTGGTAAATTTGAATGCCCTCTTTTCGCTGGAGGCCAGACTCCTGCAGTCAAGTGGAGACTTGGCTTTGAATCTCCTCTGCTTCAGCCTCGACGCTGGCCCCTGACTGCAGTCTGGGGGTGTGGGGGAAACGGTTCAGCTTTGCCAGGTCCCACTGATCGACTGACAGTTGAGTTTCAGGCATCCAGGTTGATCATCAACTCCAGCGAGTTCTCAGAAGCACCCACTCCTTGGGGGAAGGCACGAATCCGTTAAACAGAGTCTCTGAGCTAACTGAGTCACTGCTCCATTCAGAGCGGCCTCTCAGCGTCTGTGTGCTAAGCACCTGCTACGTCCCAGGCACTGCACTCGCAACGCGCGGGAAGGCTCAGTTCAGACAGATGAAGGGTGGGGAGTGGTCCCTCTTCCTAGAACCTCCAGTGTTTGCTGCCCAGAGGCACAGGTGTGGACATCTGGAGAGTTCCATACCTGCTCACCCACTGCCGTGCCCTCGGCCTGGTCGCAGTGGGCAGTTTGGGGAAGTGGAAGGGGGAGGGAAACAGCCACCGTGATTGTGGACTTCTGGCCTCTGGAGCTGTGAGGGAATCGGGTTCTCTTGCTCTAAGCCACCAGTCGGGGCTTCTTTGTTATGGCAGCAACTACACTTTGTCACCTCCTGTAGCATTCTGTCACCTTCCGAGAGAGCAAAGCACAGAACAACTTGGAGGCTTCTTCCTTCTTGTGACCCAGAGGGGCTCCATGACAAGGCAGGCAAAGAGTGTCACGTGGAGCACAGGGTGACGGCCTTTGCAATCGTGCCCCAGACCTGCCTGAGCTTGTTCTCTTTTGCCCAGTGCTCCCAAAAATAGGTTTCATCAAAGCATTTATTTTCAACCACTGTTGGGATTTAAGAGGAGAGAGTCACTGGGTTTCTAACATAGGTCCAGTGCCTGTTTCTTACCCACAGCAGTAGGAGCCAAAGCAGGGCTTTGGTAGTATTTCCTTTAAATTGAATTAACCCTGACAAATGTACCGGTGGCTTATAAAGAATCCCAAAAAGATGGGTGCAGTGGAGCACACCTGCGGTCCCAGTTACTTGGAAGGATGAGGAGGGAGGATCACTTGAGCCCAGGAGTTTGAGGTCAGCCTGGGCAATATAGCAAGACTCCAAAAAAAAAAAAAAAAAAAAAGAAAGAAAGAAAGAAAAGAAAAAAGGATTTCCCCAAAGCAGCCACAGATTAAAGGTAAAAGTAACAGTGGCAGCACAGAGAACGGACAAGCAAACCTGGGGCTGCCACTTCGCTCCTGGTACGAGCCCATGTCCAGCCCCCATGGCCATTGCCAGTGTGCTATCAGCAAGATTTTAACATTTAAGCATAATTACTCTATCTCTTCAAGGTGAAGGTGACATTTTGACAGGAGTGAGAAAGCAGCAACTTTTCAAAGGAAATCCTTCTATGCAAAGAGATGTTTGGAAATGTTTCCATCGCCATGTGGTTTGGTAGCCCAAGTTATGTACACAGGTTACCAACAAAAACTCTCACGTCTGTGCATTAAAAAAGAAAAACTTGCAAGCAGTTTTAAAAAGATTCCTGTTTTAAAATACTCCAAATGAAGACTTGCAGTAGGTTTTGCTCAATGACGACTGTTAAAATATAGAAAGGCAACATCCTCTGCTAATCTTGCAGGAACGAGTGGTTGGCACCAGGGAAGGGGCAGCGCGCTGGCTGCAGCCCCACCTCCCCGCGCTGCGCTCCCAGTGGCTGGAACTGCAGGCTGAGCATCCGCTGCACTGGGTTCAGCCAGGCCCGTTGCCGCCTGCCATCCGGACCTCCGTCGTTTGTGAGGTTCATTTCCGAAGTGTCAACACTGAAATAAGATTTGCTGACACTTGCTGAGGGTTGCTCTACCCTGGTCACTGTTCCACATGCTTCATGTGCCTTTACTCATTTAATTCTCAGGTATTAGTAACTAGCCTCTGAAGTGGACATGGTAAGTATTCCCATTTCGCAGGTGAGAAGACGGGAGGAGCTTGCCCAGGGGCAGGGGCATTGGGTGCCCTGAAAGCAGAGCCTGAGACAAGGACTGGGTGTGGGGGCGGGAGAGGGAGGCGGCCCGGGGCACATCTTCGGCAGCCGTCTGTGGGCAAACGGCATCAGTCCTGCTGGACTTCCGAGCAGTGCGTGCAGTGTCTCCCAGAATTGTCCCCTGGGGAGGCTGAGGCGTTCGTCTGGCGGCCTCCGCGTCCAAGGGCATTGGCTCCCTGCACGTCCGTCTGTCCATATGCACTGCAGACGGCTGAGTGGCATCCCAGGTGTGGAGAGACATGAGCTGTGCTACAGGTGGGGACACGTCAGCCCACATCTGGGCCTGCATGGACTGTCTACCACAGCCAGGCTGAAATCAGAGTGGGCTGGGGGAGGACAAGATGGTGACCCCAGAGGGGGCCACTGCCATCATCCAGTGGGCAAATGGGGAGCTGGGATTAGAACCCAGGATACAGCTCCGAAAGCCTCACTTTCCCAGTGTTCACTGGTGCTCCTTGGGAACTGTCTCAGTCAGCTCCAGCTGCTAGAACAAAATACCACAGAGGGAGCCAGCACAGTGGCTCATGCCTATAATCCTAGCACTTTGGGAGGCTGAGACAGGAGGATCGCTTGAGGCCAGGAGTTTGAGGCCAGCCTGGGCAACATAATGAGACCTCATCTCTACAAAAGAATTGTTTTTAATTCCACAGATGGGGTGGCTGAGACAACAGGCATCCGTTTTCCACAGTTCTGAGGCTGCAAGCTCCAGGTCAGGGTGTCAGCGGAGTCAGCTCCTGGGGAGGGCGCTTCCTGGGTGAGGACGGCTGCCGCCATCTCGCTTCTCGTGAGGCACGACCCTCGTGATCTCAGCTAACCCTAGTCACCTCCCAAAGTCACCACCTCCAAATACCATCACACTGGGGGCTGTGGCTTCAACACAGGCATTCGGGGTGGGGGTGGGGACATAAACAGTCAGACCGTGACAGGAACTCAGAACCAGAGCCTTCGGAGCTTTGAAACGCTGCCTCCCTCCCTCCCTGCCTCCCATCCGCCTTTCCTCCCCTCACTCGTGGTTTCAGTTTGTATCTCGGTTCCCAGAGGAGACCACACACGTCCTCTGCCGCACTCACCGTCCCGTCGCCCGTCACGCACCAGAGCGAGGCAACGCCCGTGTTGTGAGTTCGGCACCGCTCTCATTACACGGGAAGCACAGAGAAGCGTTTCTGCATGTCACTCTTGCCTTCTTTCCTGCCCTGGCCCACCAGGAACTGATTCCCCTCTCCCCAGGCTTCAGGTGAAGGCCTGGAACCTGCCTCCAGAGCAGGGAGACCACTCGAAGGGGCAGGACACCGCCCAAGGTGAGGTGTCAGGGGTCGGCCGCCATCACCTCACAGCCCTGTCAGCCCAGGCTCGCGGCAGACACGGTGACCCAGAGGCTGACCTTCCTCGGGACCTGGCAAGCGGGGGTGCTCAGACCCCGTGGATAAAGGGGAGCGCGCTCCCTTCGTGTTTGCTCAGGTCTGGTCTGGAGAGGGGATCTTCCGAGAGGATGAGCCTGGAGGCGGTGGGGTTGGACTTGCTTCACTTGGCCCTGAGGTCAGGACAAGGACCCCGGCAGGAGCTGTGGTGTGTCAGATGTCGGCTTGCCGTAAGGAAGAATGCCTGACATGGGTCCAAGGAGGGATGGGTTTTGTGAGCAGTGAGTTCCCCGTCCCTGGAGGTGTACAAGAGGGACTTGATAACCACAAGGAGGAGATGCTGTGGAAGGAATCTGGGCATTGGACAGGAAAATGGACAACAGGGTCTCTAAACCAGCCCAGGACCCAGAGGGGTGCAGGCTGTGTGTGTGTCTGGGAGGAGGTGGGCAATGGCACCCCTGGGTTTTAACCAGCTGCCCCTGGAGGGAGAGGAAATGGCCTTAGAAACCTGCAGTCTCTGAGCCCATTTCAAAAAGACATGAGCGGGTGGAAGATAACCCTCCCAGAGGAGTTCACTCCCAGGACTCCCTTGTCATCTAACAAAAGCCCATCCAAGGCCTCTCCTCTTGGTGCACACTCCCCACCCTCCCCCTTGAACTTGAAAGTAAGAGGCCTTCCGTTGGTTCACGCCGCGTCCATATTCCTGGCCATGTTCTGATTCCAGAGAACTTGAAAAAGGAAAGAACATGTGCGTTTCCCAACTAGAAAGAAAGCCCTCCGGGAGGCACGGTTGGCTCCTGGGCTGGGAGAGGAGCCATCACGTAATCAGGTCTGCACCAGTTACAGACGCGCCTTTCTTCAAAGGGAGCCCAGAGACACCGATCAGGGCAGAAGAGGCGAACGTTTATTGTGCACCTACTATGTGCCAGGCTCTGCGGTAGGTGTCTTACAGACTTACTATAATTCCTACCATAGCCCTTCAGTGTGTGTGGCTTGATCCCTGGAGCTTCAGGGAGGTTAGGAAACATGTCAGAGATCAACCAGGTAAGCAGAGAGGGAGTCAATGCTCCAACCTGTCTGCTCTTCCTTTCCACACACCTCACAAAAATGATGGAAAGTAACCACAGAACCGGAAGGCAAAGGAGCCAAATTCAGTTTGCTTCAGTGACCCAGCAGATTTTGAGAGCTCGTTGTGTGCCAGGGGAGAGGGTGCCAAGGCCCAGGGTGTGGAGAGAAGAGCAAGCACGGCGTCTGCTCTGAGAGGGTCTCTGGTGCGTGACAGACATGACACACTGCCTCACCGAGGGGGTGGCGCTCAGTTCAGGGGCTGCAGGAGCCTCACAGAGGAACTAACGAAATTAGCCCTCTTATTGCCATTTAACAGTTGGGGAAACTGAGGCTCAAAGGAAGTCTCATAGGTTAGCCAGCATTTCTGCTCCTGTGTCCTCAAGGTCCTGGTGTGACCTGGGAAGTCCCTTGCCAGTTAAACCCCCGTCTCTCTTCTGTAAGGAATTAAAGTTAGTCTCAACACGCACAAGACTGACCAACATTTATGGAGGGCTGCGCTGTGCCTGGTGGGGACTTGTGAGACTTAGCTGAGATGGAGTGTAAGGTAACAAGCCTGGGGATTGTCCCCAGTGAGTGACAGCTGTGGGAGGCAGCAACAGTGGAAGTACTTGTTAAAAACAAACAAACAAAAACAACAACCAAAATGGACATCTTCCCTGCCCGGTGTCTGCCCAGAGGGTTTAGGGTCAGCTGTCTAATCATGGATGGATCACCACCCTGTCTCCCCTCAGCTAGTTCATGCCAACTTGTCTGCTTGCCCCAGCTCAGCTGCCACCTTCTCCAGGAAGCCCTCCCTGCTCCTCCCTTTGTAGCTCCTGGAATAGGGACATTCTGTGCTTGTCTGTAGGGACACTGTAGGGCTTCCTCACCGACCGGCTGCTTTCGGACCTGTGTGGTTTTGCTTCATAGTTTATGCCCAGGGCTTAGCACAGTGCCTGGTACACAGTAGAAACTCAGTAAATATGTGGGTGTTGAGCTCTAGAAGGTTCTTCACAGCTCAGACTCTTGTAGCCTCTCCCAGGCTGTGACTTCAGCTCTACTGAGGGTCCACGTAAGAAAGGAAATCACAGAAAAATATCTTCTTAACTTTAATTCAAGACTGTCTATTATGAGACCCAGGACACCCATAGAGGATTTGTTGTAATATTAGTTTGGGGCAAAAGAAGTTGCAGTTTTAACATTGTTGAAACTTGCCGTTTGATATTGGAATACATTCTTCAATAAACGTTGTTATGTTATACATCATTTTAGTGCACATTTCTCATTTTATGTTTTTTTGCTGATGACTTTTTACTTGCTGTTTATTTTATATTTATTTTAGACTATGGAAATGATGTTAGACAAAAAGCAAATGAGAGCGATTTTCTTATTCAAGTTCAAAATGGGTCATAAAGCAGCAGAGACAACTGGCAACATCCACAACGCATTTGGCCCAGGAGCTGCTAACGAACGTACAGTGCAGTGGTGGTTCAAGACGTTTTGCAAAGGAGACAAGAGCCTTGAAGATGAGGAGCACAGTGGCGGCCATTGGAAGTTGACAATGACCGATTGAGAGCCATCATCGAAGTTGATCGTCTCACAACTACCAGAGAAAATGCCAAAGAACTCAACGTCGACCATTCTATGGTCATTGGTATTTGAAGCAAACTGGAAAGGTGAAAAAGTTCGATAAGTTGGTGCCTCATGAGCTGACTGAAAATCAAAAAAATTGTCGTTTTGAATTGCTGTCTTCTCTCATGGTAGGCAACAACAACAAACCATTTCTCCATCAGATTGTGATGTGTGACAAAAAGTGGATTTTATAGGACAACCTGTGATGGCCAGCTCAGTGCTTGGACCGAGAAGCAGCTCCAAAGCACGTCCCAAAGCCAAACTTGTACCACAAAAAGGTCATGGTCACTGTTTGCTGGTCTGCTGCCAGTCGGACCCACTACAGCTTTCTGAATCCCAGCAAAACCACTACATCTGAGAAGTCTGCTCAGCAAATTGATGAGATGCACCAGAAACTGCAACACCTGCAGCTGGCATCAGTCACCAGAAAGGGCTCAATTCTTCTCCACGACAACACCCGACTGCACGTCGCAGAACCAACACTTCAAAAGTTGAATGAATTGGGCTATCAAGTTTTGCCTCATCTGCCATATTCACCTGACCTCTCTCCAACCGACTACCACTTCTTCAAGCATCTCGACAAATGTTTGCAGGGAAAATGCTTCCAGCAGGATGCAGAAAGTGCTTTTCAAGAGTTTGTTGAATCCCTACAGTAAGCGTTTTTTTCTTTGAAGATTTATGATGCACTTATTCAATCCAATAGCTGTCAGCCGTTCCACCCCTTTGACCTTACACATTCTATTACAATGAGTTTTGCAGTTTTGCACTTTTTTTTTTTTTTTTTTTTTTGTTGAGACAGAGTCTCACTTTGTTGCCCAGGCTAGAGTGAGTGCCGTGGCATCAGCTTAGCTCACAGCAACCTCAGACTCCTCGGCTTAAGCGATCCTACTGCCTCAGCCTCCCGAGTAGCTGGGACTACAGGCATGCGCCACCATGCCCGGCTAATTTTTTCTATATAGATTTTTAGTTGTTCATATAATGTCTTTCTATTTTTAGTAGAGACGGGGTCTCGCTCAGGCTGGTCTCGAACTCCTGACCTTGAGCGATCCACCCGCCTCGGACTCCCAGAGTGCTAGGATTACAGGCGTGAGCCACCGCGCCCGGCCAGTTTTGCACATTTTTTTAAATGTCACTAACTGTTAGGGAATTTTACTTGAATTCTGAATACATATGTTTATATTAAAAAGGATATTATTTGTGTTAAAAAGGAAATTAGCATTGCAGTACATTTTCCTAACACTGCACAAATAAGACATTTAATTTTTCAGTAGAAATTGCCCTGCATATGCTTTATTGATTTGCTATTGAAAGAATAGATTTTTTTTAATGTGCAGTGTTGTATCATTTCTTCATAGTGCTAGAGTTGGGACTAGGGCTTCAATTTCACTTCTTAAAAATAGCATCATATATTTGATATGCCCAGACTGCATACAATTTTAAGCAGAGTACAACTATTGTAAAGCTAATGTGAAAATATCACTAAAATGGATTTTTTCTAGCAAAAAAAAAAAAAAAAAAAAGAGTTTGTTGAATCCCAAAGCACAGATTTTTATGCTAAAGGAATAAATAAACTTATTTCTCATTGGCAAAAAGTGTGTTGATTGTAATGGTTCCTATTTTGATTAATAAAGATGTGCTTGAGCCTAGTTATAATGATTTAAAATTCATGGTCCAAAACTGCAATTACTTTTGCACCAACCTAAATAAATGGTTTTAAGAATTGTGAGCACGTAAACAGTTTCTACTGATAAATTGGTCTGTTTCTCAAAAAGAGAAAGTCTATGAAGGAACCAGATCCTTCTCTTGCCCTGCCTGCCAGGAAGCTCAGAGAGTAATTTAGTGCCTCCTCCCATAGGAAATAATAGAAATAGTTCTTTCAACCTAGCCAATTTCTATAAACAATTATAAGCCCTTTATGTGAATTAAATCATTTAATTGTTCAAAACAATCTATGAGATTGGTGCCACAGACAGGGGAACCAAGCTGAAGACCACACATAGCTAGAAAATGGAAATTCAGGGGCAGGAATCCAAGCAATTTGGCTCAGACAAACCTCCACAGTGTGCTGCTCTCGGTAGCTGTGTTGAACCTGACAGAGATTCTTTCTTCTCTTCCAGGGCCCTGAGTTTAATCTATAACATGCACACACACACACACGCACACATATACGCAAATATACACATATCTGCATACACACACATACATACCATATACACATATATACAGATCTGTATACATATGCATACATGCCATATACACACATATACACACATATACATGTCTGCATACACACATACATACCATATACAGACATACACATATCTGCATACACACATACATAGCATATACACACATACACAGACATACACATATCTGCATACACACACATACATACCATATACACACACATACAAAAACACACATGCCTGCTTTGTCAGCTGCCTCATTTTTTTCCTGGATATCTATAAGGCAGAAGATGAGGTCACTAGTACTTATGAAAAAGAGGGAAAAGAGGCCTTTAATGTGTGGCTTGGACGAGGTCATTTGACCTTTAACTTCTAGTGTTGTCATCTCTAAGATAAGAACCACCCATGTCCAGGTGCCCTCCCAGCTTTGGGGTGCCCTCCCATATGCTAAGTGTCAGGGACTGTAAGAGTAACTGCCACGCTTGCTCCAAAAAACTATTAACATAGGAGCAAAAAGCTAAGAGGTCTAACCTGACTAGCAGGTTAGACCCAAACTGCAGCCACCATCAAATGGGTCACCATCAGTGGGTCAGCATCGCCAAGCTGCAGGGTTCTGAGCGGCCGGCCCTCCCCTGGACTTGGCCCAAAGCCCCTGCTCCTTTGGGGGTGGGGAGGGGTGATGACAAGCACAGTGGGTCATGGGCCAAGAGAAAGGGCTCAGTCCCAGCTCAGCCAGTGACCTGCCCAGTGGCCTCACACGAGGTCTCAGCTGTCTGGGTCTCGGCGCGGTTTGACGGCGTTGCGCTGGCATTGGCTCCATCCTAACTTCCCACACCTCGAGGAAGCTCCTCCTCTAGGCTGAGCTCAGCTGTGCTCCTCCAGGCAAGTTCCATTTACAGCAAACTGTTCTGCTTTGGGGGTCACACCGGGTATATCTCTGATTCTGTGGCTTTATAGAGCAAGGCTTTGATGTCAAATGAGTTTGGGTATAAGAACTGTTCCTACCACTTACTGAGTGACATTGCCAGGTTGTGCAATCCCCCAAACCTCTATCGTCTCACCTGTCAAGGAGGGGTAAGAACACAAAGGTCTTAGAGTTGGCACCTCAGGGCCTTGGCACGGACAGGCCACTCTCCTCCCTTCTCTCAGGCCACTGCACAGAGGAGGATGCCCTCCACCTGTGTTTTGAGGTGGCTTTATTGGTTTGTTCATTCATTGGACACACATTTATTAAGCACCTATTATATACCAAAAGATAGCTCTCTCAGTGAGCCCTCTCTCAGTTCCTACTGCTTGGGATTTGGCTTTCTGGAAAGGGCAGCCTTCGTACGGCTCTCTGTCCGTCTCCACATCTGACTAAAACGGCTTTGAACTGGAACCTTCATAGCATAAAGAGCCTACGTCTTCACTGAGCACTTTGTGAACAGTTCGCGGCCTTCCCTGCCACCTGGGCAGTGACTGCACGGAGACTTGGAATGGGGATCACTGCACACACGTGACTTGATTTGACTTGCAAAGTGCCCGCCCTGAGGAAGACCTCTGGGGTACAGAGACAGAAACTATCAAGGCAGGAACATCAGAAGGTCCCCAGCAATTATCTGGTAGAAATGGCTGATCTGCATAATAAAGCTCCTTCTCTTTGTCTGTCTGTCTGTCTGTCTGTCTGTCTGAATCTCTCTCTGCCTTTTTCTGCTCTGGCTGAAATTGCTCCGTGTTCCCACAGCAAGTCAGTCTCTATCTGATCGCTCTAAACACCACCAAGCCCGTGCTGCGGAGCTTTAGAAAGCAGCATGCTGCCGTGGACTGAGGACGGGCTTTGGTGCTCGGTGTACTTCGGTTTTCTTCATTCATCCAACAAGTATTTAGTAAGCACCTACTGTGTGTTGAGGACTGCTCTAGGTGCTGGGGTTTGAACAATAAGCAAGACAGGAAAAGTCCCTGCCCTCATGGAGCCTTTCGTTCTAAGGAAAGAAAGTGACACTAAACAAGTCAACTTATAAACATGTCATTTCAGGACATGACGAGTGCTAAGGAGAATAATAAATCAGAGCAAGTGACGGTGAGAAAAGGCGACACTGCTCGAGCTGTTGCAGCTGGGGGAGATGTTCTTGAGAAGATGCCATTTCAGCAGAGACCGAGGGAGGCGAGGGCGGTGCGGCTGAGCAGCTGTCCGGGAGGAGCCTTCCAGGCCGCAGGAGCCGTTTCAGTGGAGACGAAATTTGCACCTCGCTGTTTACCACCCGTGCCAGTCTTGCCCACTGGGACAGGCCCACAACCACCCCTTTTGATCCTCCAACGTCACTGGGGCTGGGAGCCCACAAACTGCATTTCCTGACTCCTGCGCCAGCTGAGAGGGGTTAGAGCCCACCCGTGGCAGGCGCTGGTGCAAGACTGGAGGCCGGAGGAATGAAGAACACCTTCTGCTTCTAGTCACAGCTCCCCCGCCACCAGTGGTGGGGGCTCCAGCGCCATCAGTGACAAAGCCATCAGCCAAATGAGCGCCAGCAGCTCCAGCATCTGCCCAGCAGTGTCAGTGAGGGGGGAGCTCGCTGTGTCCGACACCTCCCGCACTCCCAGCCCCGCGGGCACCTCTGCAACCCCTCCCTGCGCTCCGTGCCTCTCAGTTTGAAATGTTATATCCATTGTCCTGGGTGGAACGTTGACCGATGCACGAGCTCTGTGACCTTGGCATAGCCCTTCTGAGCTTTAGTCCTTACCTGCAAAATAAGTAGAAACTTTGTAGGCTTTCCCTTTTTTCATTGTGAGGACTAAGGTAATAGATGCAGTACCGAGCTCTATTAGTTTCCTACTGGTGCCACAACAAATACTAAAATTTAGTGGCTTAAAATAATGCAAATTTCTCTTCTTACACTTCTGGAGGTGAGAATATGAAATGGGTCTCACTGCATCGAAGCCGAGGAGTCGGCAGGGCTGTGTACCTTCTGGAGGCTCCAAGGGAGGAGAGCTGGTTTCCTTGCCTTTTCTAGCCCCTGTGACCGGCCTGAACTCCTGGCTCGTGGTCCTTTCCCCTGTCTTCAAAGCCAGTAGCGCTGCGCATGTCACCCTGAGGCTGCCGCCTGTCTGGGTCTCTTCCTGCCTCCCTTTCTGCTTGTAGGAATCCTGTGACTGCATCAGGCCCACCCTGATACCCAGGAAAATCTCCCCATCTCAAAGTCAGCCAATGAGTCACCTCTGCAAAATCCCAGGGCTCCTGGGAAGCTTTGAGACTCACCGTCCTGGGCTCCCCTGCATTTTGCTCACAAGGATGCCAGGTCCCCAAACAAGGAAAAGCCTGGAAGGAATCCTGTTTACAGCCTGACTCCTGTCTGCCCCGGGCTTCCCCAAAGCACAGCCAGTGCTCTGAGCTCCTGGCCCTGCCTGCGTCTCCCCAAGTGATTCCTGCGTCTCAGGCTCCAGGCCACCCCTCCACCTTCAGGACGTCGCTCAGGCATCACCTCGTCCAGGAAACCTTGCTTTCCACCTCCATCCTGACCGAACCCCAGTAGGAAGGTAGGTCAACATGGAAGCCACCACCCCAGGAATGGGGCAGCACCTAAACCTAATTGCCTAGGTAGGGGAGGCCCAACCTTCACCCGCCAACCAGCAACACAGGGTGAATAGGAGAACTGCACCTGGATCTGCCGAGGATGGGTCTTATCCAACAGACACCCGAGTATGATTCAAGGTCACCAAAAAGAACAAATCCAGAAAACGTACAAGTTTCTATGCTTAAAGCCCTTCCAGCGGCTCTTCCCTGGCATTAGAGACCCTCACACCAGCCGCAAGGAGCTGCCCCTCCCACACTTGATATCTTGTTGTCTGTTTCTGTCTCTCCTATCTCACCCTCTGTGGGGCTCGTCTCACTCTCTGTCCCCTCCCCAGTGTCCAGCGCAGGGTCTGGCTGGGCGGCCAAGAGGGGCACCCACCGGGGCGGGGCCGTTCACCACTGACAGGCTGTACCCGTAGAGGAAGGACAAGCCGAAGGCACCTACCAGCGAGGCCACAAGGAGGCAGCAGGACCAGTCCTGGGGAGGGAGGAGGAGCACGTCATAGCTGCCACTCGGAGTGTCCCTTTGGCTGGGGGAGCCCCCCACCCCGCAGGGAGAAGTCCTTGCCAGGGGCCGGGCGAGGGAAAGGTAGCGGGTCGGGGCCTGGCAGGCAGGGTTCCATGCTGGTCTGTGGGCAAAGGAGGGGTGCCCTCGGGTACCGCAGCCACACCACCCTTGCCTTCCTGCCCCGGCCACATGGGCATCCCTGACACGCAGACCTAGCATCTTCAGCAGCCACAAAAAACTATCATTTTAGCTGAATGTGGCTGGTGTTTGACCTATACAGGAGCAAAAGGCAAAGCCAGACTCTGTTGCAGGAGGTGGCAGGAGCAGCAGCGGCAGCAGCAGACACTCACCACGCGCCAGCCGCCAGGTGTGCTCTGAGCACTTTCTGTGCACTATCTCACGGAGTCCCTAGACCAGTGCAGTTTTATCCTATTTTGCAGGCTGAGGAAGGCAGGATGCTGCTGCTGGGAGAGGGCCGGGGCCCAGGCCTGGCTCCAGCACTCACAAAGTCTCTGCCGCACCACACTGCCTTGCCCTTCACCTGGGTGCGGTGCCCAGGGGCCTGAGACTGCTGACAGCCACGTGCACACACTCTGGCTGCACGTGCTCACACACGCACTCACAGGCACACACTGTTCCAGACCGAGGCACCAATCTGCAGGCTGGTCCAAGCCTCAGGACAAGGACTTGCAGACAGTGAGACCCAGGGCTTGGCATGGAGAGCAAGGCATCTGCCTCCATGGTCCTGCCCCACATCCCCATCCAAGGATGGCCACTGCCAGGACAAGGCCACTGGGCAGAAGCAGCTGGGCCCCTTGGCACAGGCTGACCAGCTGACACAAGCCAGGGGCAGCAGTGGCCTGCCATCCTAGGCTGGCCAGGGGAATGTGGGCCAAATAGAGGGAAAACAGGTGTTCTGGAAGGTTCTTTCTCTGCCATCATTTGACATATTGTGTGTGTGTGTGTGTGTGTGTGTGTGTGTGTGTTTTCTTGGTGCCAGACCCTGACAAAGCCCCAGGGATTCGGCAGTGAACAAGGCAGATGAGGTCCAAAGTTCAGGGACCTGAATCAGTCAAATCCTGTTTGGAAGAGGAAGCAGGTCCCCAGTAGCCAACTGGGGTCCCCTGCTCTGTCCACCTCGTTCACCTCCTCTAGCTGGGCTCAGTTCTAGACGGCTCTACCACTCAGCTGTGGGAGGCTGAGCAAGTTACTTGACTTTGCTGGGTCTCAGCTTGCCCACCTGTGAAACGGGATCTTAATAATGGCCCTGGCTGCATCAGTGGTCGATGTACTCCTGGGTGTGGCCACGTAGTATGCGGTTCGTGAGGCTAGGTAAGGTGCTTACTCTCTGCTTCTGAAAGGACAGCCTGGCTAGCGATATAAGAGAAAGAATATCAATAAAAAAACAAATTATCTAACTCATGGTTTCCCAGTGAGGGCTGAGATCAATCACGTCAGCTGTCTTTCTCTCACCCTCTTGCTGTCCCTGACAGGCACCCCGGGGGGCTCGGTTTTCACAACATCTAAAAAGAGCCAAGCAGACAGAAAGGAAATGGAAATTTTTCTTTTACAATCCCTAAACCTAGTGACTAAAAACTGCCTTTTAGAATCTGCTTTTACAGCCTTGAAGAGTTCCTGAATGTGTCTCTCTCCTTCTAAGAAGAAAAAATAAACTTCATACTTTTATAGCCTAATCTCTGTGTAAGAAATCTTTCTCCTCCCCTGCCATGAGCACCTAGTGAGTTTTCTATCCGTACAGTTTCTCTCTCTCCACTCTCTTCTTTTTTTTAGAGACAGGGTCTCGCTCTGCTGCTAGAGTGCCGTGGCGTCAGCCTAGCTCACAGCAACCTCATACTCCCGGGCTCAAGCAATCCTCCTGCCTCAGCCTCCTGAGTAGCTGGGACTACAGGCATGTGCCACCATGCCCAGCTAATTTTTTCTATATATTTTTAGATGTCCAGCTAATTTCTTTCTATTTTTTTAGTAGAGACGGGGTCTCGCTCTTGCTCAGGCTGGTCTCGAACTCCTGACCTCAAACAGTCCACCTGCCTCAGCCTCCCAGAGTGCTAGCATTACAGGTGTGAGCCACCGCGCCCTGCTGATCCAGCCCAAATCGACACGCTGAGGTCTCAGCACTGCAGCTGCCCGACGTCCTCCCTCGTAGAGACACTCTCCTGTCTGAGACCCGTTGCCAACACCTCCTCCTCTGAAGGGCCCCCCGCAGGCTCCACATTCTTGTTTTTATATTTCTCTCTTTGATTCGACCTTGTCTCACCACCAGCTCTGCCACTCACAACTGTGTAGCCTTTGGGTGGTTACCTCACCACTCTGTGACTTGGTTTCTTCATCTTTAAAACGGGGATACTAATAGAACCCACCTCATAGGCTGTCATGCCCCAAAAACGAGTTATTAATAGAACAGGTGAGGTCCTGTGTCAGCAGCTGAGGCCAGACAGCGGGCACTGAGCCTGCGGCGAGGACGTGCCCGGCTGATGCGGTGACGGGAGGGCCCGGCGCCAGGTTTCTAGGCCATGGGAACGGACGCTGCCAAGTGAAGTGTGAGACTGATTTTTTCCCGCAGGACGTGGAGCTTGAGCTGAGTGGGATTCACTGACAGAGCAGAATCACATTCCAGATGAAGCACCCGTCCTCCATCACCTTTGTCTTTAAACTCATCCTCTGGGGCTCAGCTCTGATGCCACTTCCCTGAGCCACCAGGCTGTGCTGGGCATCTCCTCTGGGCCCCTGGCCCCCCTCACTCCCAGCGCCATCACCTGAGAGGTGGCAGACTCTCCCCGTGTCTGCAGCCAGCACCAGAGCTCTTTGTGTGAGGGCCCGGCCCCGGCCCTGTCCCGGAGCCCTGCCCATGCGGTCTGCCTGTGCCCGCCACCTCCTCCCGCCAGCCCCAGGGCAGAGGGTGCCCACCGACTGACCATGCTGCTGCCTGTGCCATGCCCTGGGGAGGGGACGGAGAGGGACAGCACAGAGCGAGTGCAGGGCAGTTCTCCACCGTGGCCTGGTCCACATGCTCAGCCAGGCTGCCAGAGGTGCTGTCAGCCCAGCTTGGAGAGCGGGAGCAGCTCGCCAAAGTCTCGGCCCAGGGCCCCTCGGCCACACAGCTGCAGGCTGGGGTTGAGTGCTGCCATGTGGCTGCCACCCAAGCCTGGACTCCCTGCAGCCCTCCAGCCACACAGAAAGAAGCAGGTTTCCATGTTTACCTTTCTTCTCTTCCCACCTGGCACCCCAGTCCTCAGGTGGTGACACTTGGGTGACGCCCTTCCTGGCCCAAGAGGCCCAGGGCAACTGGTGTCACGCGTGAGGAGCTAAGCACCGTTCCCTGGGATCCATGTTTTGTTTCCCCTCCACAGGCCCTGCTGGCCTAGCTCACGGCTCGGCCCAGGCCCCCCCCCCGCCCCCCCCCTCCGCTCTGTCCAGACATCCCGTGAATAAGGAGGCAGAGTCCACGGGGAAGGGGGCGGGGCGTCCAAACAGGAAATGTAGCAATCTGGTCCTGCCCGAATAGGAAATAGGGCAACATTTCTTTTCCCTCCTCCCGAGTCATTACAGCACTGGGAGGGTCCGGGATCTCCTCTTTGACATCTTCTTATTGTTCTTTCCTAAGAAAGCCAGTGTTCCTGGAGAGAGTGACTGGCAGGAACCCAGGGCCTCTCCCTAATGATTGGGACAATGGAGAGGTGGCTGACTTTGCCTCAGAAGCCTGGGTAGGGTTCCATCCCTAGTTCCTTCACTTTTTAGCTGTGTGTCCTCAGGCAAGTCACTTGACTTCTCTGAGCTACCACTTTTGCCAGAGCACAGTGATCCTCCCCCTGCCCTGCTGGTCCTGCAGAGTTACCCTGAGGCTCAAATTCAAAACACGCAGCTGCCCTGCGGCCTGGAGCAAAGACAGAGGCTGCGGGTGTGGAAGGAAATGAACTCACCTCTTGGTCCTTGCCCTGTCCTGCTCATCCAGCCCTGGCTGAGGGAGCATCTCCCATGGGCCAGCCCCAGGCTGGCTCGGGGACAGCACTGAGCAGACAAAGACCTCAGGCACACCGGCACATCATAATTACTTTGCTGCAAGGCTGATTTGCCCCAGATGTCAGAGACGCACCCTTAGTCATGGCCAGGACAGTTGCCTGGGCCAATTGCTCGCAGAGGCAGAGAACGGTCTTGGAGGCTGGGCCACGGACAAAGGCAGCTTGGTGAGTGCAGAATGCCCAGGAAGCAATGCAAGACTCGAGTCCCACAACAAAGAGACAGAGAAGCTGGGTTTCATGGAAAGCACACATTAACATACGACGGGTAGAGTGCTGTAGATGTGCTGGGAGCCTGAGTATCAAACGCACCTGAAAACATCCAGCCCCAGCCCCGATACACGGCAGTGGGAACATGGCTGCTTAAAGCAGATGGGGAACCAAAAGCGGAAACTGATCCTCAGTGGCCAGGCCAGGGATGTACAAGCCCATGAACCATGCAGTGCATTAGTCACTGTGCGTGTTAATCAGTCAGGGACGCCTCGGGAGCTCTGGCTATTTCTTTTGTTGGTTTCCAGCCACGTGGCCTGCTTTCCTCGCAGAGCTGCAGGTCTGGAGCGGCTCCTGGCACGCAAACCCTCAGTTACAGTCTGGCGTGCAAAGAGGGGGGTTCCCAGAACAGCACGGAGGAGGCAGCGCACCCATCTCTGCTGGATCCCTGAGACCTTCCCGAGGAGATAGCTCCTGAGCGGACTGTTACCGTGTGGACAGGCCAGGGAAGAGCACAGGCCAAGGAGGGGGCAGGGCAGGAGGGGTGGAGCCAAGGCCTGCAGGCAGGGCTGTCTGGTGTGTGTGGTGGGCCAGCGAGTAGGAGGGGACCCGAGGAGGGGCAGGGACAGCCACATCCCTGAGCGCTGAGGGCTCCTCTGCCTTCCCCCACCCCCGCGCCATCCTGATGGGGATATTCATCATCTCATTTCCTCCTCCTCCTCACCCCAGAGCAATAACTTCTTTCTATGCACCCTCGGTTTCATTTGTAACGGGTCTCGCCAGATTTTGCTAACACTCAAATTGGATCAGGTGACCCCTCCCCCTACTTTAAATTGTTCCTTGGTTCCCCTTTGGGATTGAAACCTCAAATGGCACCACAGGCAGGCAGTCAACGCGAAGGCTCAACTACAGCTGGGCACACAAGTAGGCGGGAGGGTGGCCTGTCCCTCCGTGAACCAGATGGCACCTAACCAGGGGTCCCATCAGCCAGCACACCCTCCTCGCCCTCCTCTCACATGCACGTCTACACTGCATGTCTACACTGCTTTCCCACATGCACTCACGTCCACCATGTCACCCAGTCCTCCTCTCAGCCTCGGAGGAGTTGCTAGTCCTGCATCCTGGGGGAGAACCCGAGTGCCAGGACAGCGTGGAGTAGCCCACCTCCAAATCCACGCAGCCGGTGGCCCTGGGCCCGAAGCAGCTCCTGAGAAAACTGACTCCCATCATGGACGTGGTCATACTACAAACATTCCCGGGCGTCTGGGGCCCGCCGCTCAGACACTCGCTTATTCCTCCGCTCACACCCTGCTAGTGACACCGGGGATCCTGCCCACTTGGTTCTCCTGGACCTGCTCGGGCCCTTCCTTCCGACTCCCCAGGACTCCGCTCACCCTTCAGTGTCCAGCTCCTCCCAGCTCCTCCCCGGTGTCCACGCCGCCGCCTGCTCCATGTGCTGTTGCTCACAGGGGCCTGCCCTCAGCACAGCAGCCTCCCGCGGGCAGGGACTGCGTGTCTTGATGGGCTGAGTGGTGTCCCCTGCAGATTTGTATGTTGAAGTCCTCAACCCCAGGACCTCAGAGTGGGACTGGATGTGGAGACAGGGTCTTTACAGAGGTAATTAAGGTACAATGAGGTCATATGGGTGGGTCCCTGATCCAACCGACAGGTGTCCTTCTCAGAAGAGGAGATCAGGACAGAGACACACACAGATGACACAGGGAGAGGGCGGCCTCAGAAGGCACCACCCCTGCTGACTCTGATCCTGGACTTCTGGCCTCCAGGACTGTAAGACAATCAGTTTCTACGGTTTAAGCCACCCAGTCTATGGCACTTTGTCATGACAGCCCTGGCAAACTCACGCAGTGCCCCAGGCCTCTTTGTCTCCTCAGGCCTTCCTCCTGCCTGGCTCAGGGAAGAGGTCCAATTCCAGACACTTCTAGAACTGAACTTAAACTGTCCTCTAGATGATTTACTAAGGCTAAAACTCTAGCTTAGACAAGGTGAAAAGTCTCTGACAGGGAAGGGTTGGGCAGAGAGGGAGCTTTCTGTCGAGTGTCATTTAAGCAGAATGTGTGAAGTGACCACGTCCTGCCTTCATGACACCAAATACCTGGACAGTAGGTCCTTGACTCCCCGCAGTACCTAGAAAAGATGCAGTGTCCCCCTAGAGGAGTTGCTGTCTATTTGATGTGATTCTTCCACATCCCTGGGTGACCCGAGGCAGGTGGCTTCACCTCCCCAAACTGCTGCACACCTGTGTGGCGACAGTGGTGTTCAGCCTCCTTGCTCACACGGCCCTGGCAGCTTGGCTAGTGGATTCGTGTTGACCTCCGTCCTGCCAAACGCAGGCTTGTTGCAAACATGAGCGCGTCTTCTTCCGCGTCGCGGTTGGCTCCATGTGCGTCCCAGGAGACAGGGCAGAGCTGGGTCAAGTTGGGACTGGCTGCCCCTGGTGCCAGCCACATACCCTTGGGCAAATGGCTCAGCCCTCTCTCACCTATAAGATGGGAATAGTGACGCCTTCACCACAGTATAACCAAGAGAACCAAATGAGAGGCCTGTTTAAAGGTCTGGCGCAGAGTGGGTGCTCTCTGGCTGCTGGTTCGTGAATCCAGTTTAAAGAGAGGGCCTGAGGAGTCCCAGGAAAGGAGACTAGCTGCTGATGACTTCCTGGAGGAAGGGCCAGGGGACTAAGCCTCGTGGTGGAGTGGGGGATGGGCTTCCATGTATCCTTAAGGAGAATGACATAATCATCATTAGCATCAGTGTCCCCTTGTGGAGAAATGACCTTTGGCATGGGGACCCTGCTGGAGTCCAGGAAGTCACCAGCAGGTCAGCACCGTCGATATCGTCCACACTCTCCGCAGTTCACAGGGCTCTGCCCGGTGCGGGTTTCCATTGCTGCTTCCACTTCTCTCTGCGCTGCCTCCCCTGAGCCCCCACGGGCTGCGTCCCCTGGGAGGAGGGGGGGAAAGGATGAGGAGGGACTGTCCCAAGGTCACCGGAATACCCGTATAAGGGAGAGAGAAAGAAACCAGGACTTACTGATTTCTTTATTACTGAATTGCTTTCTTTGTTTTCTGCTGGGTCCTTTTCACTGAGCTTCATGGTTTATTTTTCAGATTTTGGACTTTTGTTATTGTTGTTTCTAAGAAAGAGCAAAAAGGAAGAAGCCATGGGATGCTTGCTGTCACAGATGGGCAGGTCAGAGGAGGTGGCCCCAAACAGCCTTTGAAAGCTTTGCTGCGAGGGCCCTGGCGAGGACACCAGGAGGGGACACAGCAGCATCCTCAGTCGGTCCCCAGGAGACCTGGGCTCCTCCTGCTCTTCTCTGGCCTCAGTTTCCCCATTTTTGAAATGCAGGGTTGGACTACACCTATGTTTCTTACACTTGCCTTAAAGCCTATTAAATACAGGCCACTCCCTGTATAAGAATAGTCTCATTCAGACGAAATTCTTACCATGGGGCACGTTTTGGAAACACTAGACTGTCTCCAAGATGTGAATGTAAAATCAGAGCAAATCAAACAAAATGTTAATCTTACCTGCCAAATAGGAAACAATTACCAAAATCGTACCCTGAATCAGTGGCATGACACAAGTAGAAAATTATACAGCTTTTCTGGAATTTAGAAATATGTTCCTAGAGCCATAAAAATATTTATGCCCTTTGGCTCAACTTCTCCATTTATAAAAATTTATCCTAAAGCAGTAATAAAAATGTGCGCAAAGATTAAAGTTCAAGATGATCATTGTAGCATTTTTCATGTCAGAAAAGTGGTATTTACAATAGTAAAAAATATCTAACAGGGAAATGTTAATAAATTATGGTACATTCATATGATGGAAATTTATGTAGTCATATTATGGTATATGAGAACATTTGATGCCAGGGGGCCATGCTCATAATAAATTCTTATTTGACCAAAAAAAAAGAGGAAGATGTATAAATAAATAAACATTATTCAATATTAAAAATAGATGTACTTATTAATAGATTCACAACTATTAAACAATATATGTACTTAAACTATATTAGTGTGTGTTTTTGCTTAAAATAAATTTAAAACATAATATGAGAGCAGAGAACGGATGCATATTCATGGGCATAGACAATAGACTGACAGGAAATAGAACAAAACATTCAAAGCAGTTACTACTTGGCCGGGTTATTCTATCCAATTTTTATCTTAATCTTTGTTTTCTTACAGTTTTTCAAAGTTCTACACTAAAATATATATATATATATATATATATATATATATATACTTCTGTGACTGGACAAAGAAGTTTTTAAAATTGTTTTAAATTGAAAAAAAAATTTTTTTAAAGAACGAAGCATTTACAGTCTCAGGTAGCCAAGTGTGGTTAAAACAATGCTTTAATGTTCTGCTTCTTGGGGCAGAAAATACCATTCTGGAAGAATGTGCATTTCTTATAGGACGATGGGCTCTGAGCCACTGATCTAGGTCCAGAAGTCACTTCAGCTGGCCAGACGAGAGTGTTGGTTGTGAGCAACATTCGGCACTGAGGGGCCGGCCACACCTGTCTCATCCCAGCGCACACCCGGGGGACGCTCCAGCCCCCTGGACCTCCGCTTTCCTGGGCCGCGTGCACTGCAGGCCGCTCTGTAGCTGCTTAGGCTGCGCCCTTGGCCCAGTGCCTTCCTCCTTTCTCTGCCTCACCTTTGAGGCTCACCTCCTCGGTCCATTTGCTCCTTCTAGAAATCTGGATCGCGCCTGTGTGTTCCGTGGCACGTTCCACGAGCCCAGCAGGAACCAGCATGCTGGGCTGACTGTGCCTGTGTCTGTGTCCTCGCCAATGACTGCTCCCTCCTTGTGATGCCCACTGTGTGTGTCAACTTGTCTGGGCTACAGTGCTCAGCTGTTTCACCAAACATCTGGAGAACAGTCTGGATGCTGCCGGGAAGGTATTCTTTAGATACAAGTGACGTTTGCACCCAGTAAAGCAGACAGCCTCGGTAAGGTGGGTCGGCCCTTCCCAGTCAGTTAAAGGTCTTAAGAGAAAAGGCTGAGGTCCCCTGAAGAGGAAGGAATTTGCCGCAGACTGTAGCATAGAAATTCTGTCTGAGTTTCCCGCCTTTGGCCCAAGACTACAAGCAACACCCACCCTATGAGAACGTCTAGCCCGCTCGCTTGCCCTGTGTGTGTTGGGCTTGCCAGCCCTCACAATCACATCAGCTGATTTCTTAAAAGAAACCTGGATAGACAGACAGACAGATGGGGGGTATATCTCCTACTAGTGATGTTTCTCTAGAGAACCATGACTGACACTCTCCTGCACTCCTCGTGCTCGGGGGCCCTAAATGCTTCATCTTCACCACAGCCTGACCGCCTGGCCAGAGAGGTGCAGGGTGACAGGATGGGGCGGGAGGGTGGAAGCGGAGGGAAGGGAGGACACAGAATGGGCTCATGGGTTGGGACGAAGATATCCAGAATCAGGGTGTTCATGGTCACCAAAATGCCCAACTCTAGGGACTCACTGTCATCCTAGTTATGTGGATGTTGTACTGCATAACTCCAGGAACTGCCATCCATGCAGGTGACATTGTAAATATTGCTCTGGAATTACACAACATGGTGGCCCTACAGGTGCCTACGGATAAAGACAGTCTCCAAATGATTAAGTGAGACTCAGGATTTGAAAAGACATGAGCCATTGCAATCAGAGACTTGGGTTCCCCTCCTGGCTTTGCCACTGACCCACCTGTAAGTCTGTTCCCTTATCAATCTGTTGAAGATAGGCATCCTTCTCTCACAACCTGATTGGTAAATGAAGGATACTATACATAAAAGGCCCTGGGAGATGCCTGGCAAACCCTTGGTGTCTAATTAATGACAGCTATCATGCATGAAGCTGGAGAAGACTCAAAGAATAATAGATTTGGGAGCAGGAGGAAATGAAGAAGTCTGTTTAGGGAGTGCTGACCTTGAGATGTGTGGGGACATCAAATCGTAAATATCACTTGGGCCATTGGACATAAGAGTGGTGCTCAAGAAGCGTCTGGAATGCAGATAAATTACATGGTCATTAATGCCATGGCACTAGGTAAGATCACCCAGGGAGAGAAAGTAGGAAGAGAAGATGCCTGAGGAACTCCAACCTGGAAAGAGAAGACAGAGGATGGTGAGAGTGAGGTGTTCGGAATGGCAGGACAAGAGCTTTGAGAAGATGGGAGGGGTTGGCTGTGCTGGCCACAGTCCCAGGTCAAGCAGGAGGAATAATAAGTGTCCACGGCATGTGGCCACGTGGAGGCCGTCAGTAACCATAACAAGGGTGACAGGAGGGGAGAGGGTGACGAGAGGCCGGAGCGTCTGGAGAAGAGCCTTGTGCGGACAAGCCGTCACGCAACACTGACGGTGAGTGGGAGCAGGAGAGGGCAGGCGGTGGGGCATGGGGTCAAAGGTACAGTGAGGAGTGCAGGTCTGAAAGGGGGACGATGGGGACTCCTGTCCAATGGTGTGACGTTCTAATGGCACCGGTAGCCTGTTCAGTGTGCCCATGTGAATCGTGAGGCAGAGCTGAGAACTGAAGGGGAAAGAAGGCGGCTGATGGTGGCAGGAGTGAGGAGCCGTGGACTCATCACTGAGGAACCTGGAGAGCTGCCCGGTCGGGCTGCGGGTGGCGTCAGGGTCTATCTGTGGCTCAGTGGTGGAGAAAGCAGGTGGCAGAAGGTGGGGGCATCCAAGCTGCCACCGGGGGTTAGATTGGAAAACAGCTGAGAGAAGATGTGCTCCACACACGGCTTTTGTTGGGAACCACGTGGAAATCAAGGTCAGAGCAGACGAACAATCGAACAATCGCGAATGTGGAGGCGGGAGTGAGTCCAGACCGGGGGAGGAGGGGGGAGGGCAGTGAGCACAGCAGTGACGGTGTGTGCTCAGGATTCCCATGGGACGTGACTGGGGCAGGGGACCTGGGCATGGGGTGGGGGACAGTGTGCTCAGCAGATCCTAAACAATGAAGCCTCTGTGCTGAGCAGAGGAGGCTGAGGGTGGGGAGAGACCTGCGAATTCTTCCCGGAAAACATGCTGAAACAGAGAACGTTGGGGGCACCAGGAGGATGTGGGTGGTCGATTGTCCTTTCCAGGTCACTGCCAACTCCAGGCTTCTCCTACTCCCCCACCAGCAAGGAAAAGTCAATACTCACCCCACCCACGGCAGCTGTAGGCAGTGCATCGCTCCATGGAAGTTTGGAGCAGCCGGCTGATTGTGAGGGTTCATTGTCTCCATTCTACAGCTGAGGGTGCTGAAGGTCGAGAGGTTACGCCCCTGCCCGCAGCGCCTTGTCTGGGTGGGGAGAGTTGAGGTTTACTGTGAGACCCCCCACTCTCTCCCTTCCCTTCCCCCAACCCCAGTTCATGCTGCTCTGTGGGACAGGTCCCCACCAGGAGGGGACAAGCCCACCAGAGCAAGGTCAGGGATATTTCTTTTTTGGGCAGCCCAGCATCCAGATGGACTTCTCATTTTGGAGGACCCCCAATTTGAGGGTCATGTGTCCTCTCATCTTCCCAAGGATTTCCCTCCAGCCATGACCCTGTTTCTCTCTTTTTTTTTTTTTTTTTTTTTTTTTTTTTTTTTTTTTTTTTTTTGAGACAGAGTCTCGCTCTGTTGCCCGGGCTACAGTGAGTGCCGTGGCATCAGCCTAGCTCACAGCAACCTCAAACTCCTGGGCTTAAGCAATCCTACTGCCTCAGCCTCCCAAGTAGCTGGGACTACAGGCATGTGCCACCATGCCCGGCTAATTTTTTCTATATATATTTTAGTTGGCCAGATAATTTCTTTCTATTTTTAGTAGAGACGGGGTCTCGCTGTTGGTCAGGCTGGTCTCGAACTCCTGACCTTGAGCAATCCACCCGCCTCGGCCTCCCAGAGTGCTAGGATTACAGGCGTGAGCCACCGCGCCCGGCCTCTCTTTTTTTTTTTTTTGAGACATAGTCTCACTCTGCCTGGGCTAGAGTGCCGTGGCGTCAGCCTAGCTCACAGCAACCTCCAACTCCTGGGCTCAAGCAATCCTCCTGCCTCAGCCTCCCGAGTAGCTGGGACTACAGGCATGTGCCACCATGCCCAGCTCATTTTTTCTATATATTTTTGGATATCCAGCTAATTTCTTTCTATTTTTTTTAGTAGAGATGGGGTCTCGCTCTTGCTCAGGCTGGTCTTGAACCCCTGACCTCAAACAATCCACCCGCCTCGGCCTCCCAGAGTGCTAGGATTATAGGCGTGAGCCACCGCGCCCGGCCCGATTCTCTTGAGCATTATCAACATCTCCCTCTCTGTTGGATCCTTCCAGGCTATGTACAAAAATGTCTTAGTAGCACCCATTAAAAAAAAAAAAAAAACAAACAAACAAAAAACTAAGAGGTATTGGCAAGGATGTGGAGAAATTGGAACACTTGTACATTGCAGTGGGAGTGTGACCTGGTTTAGCCACTGTGGAAAATAGCTTGGTGGTTCCTCAAAAAGTAAGCATAAAATTATCGTAGGACCCAGAAATTCTACCACTAGGTATATACCCCAAAGAATCGAAAACAGGTGTTCAGAAAAAACTTGTGCACAAATGTTCATAGCAGCAATAGTCACAATGACCAAAAGGTGGAAGGAAACAGCCCAAATGTCTCCATAGATGAATGGATAAGCAAAGTGTGGTCCATCCACACAGGGGAATATTACTCAGCCATGAAAAGGAGTGGAGTACTGATCCACACCACAACATGGATGAGCCTTGGACACACTATGTAAGTAAGTGAGAGAAGCCAGACACAAAAAGCCACATTTTGTATTTCAGACTCTGCATTTGGGGTGACCCACTGGACGTCAACTGGACCCGTGGACAGGTCTAAGAACGGATCCAAGAAGCATTGAGACCCCTTACCCAGGAAATCTCCCAACTGAGAAGATAATCTCCGCTTCCCAACCCTATGAGTTCATCTCCCCACCGATCAGCAGAGCCAATTCCCTAGCCCTTTGTCCCCCAAACCACTAAAAAAAAAACCTTAGCCCCCAAATCCTCGGGGGCATATGTAACAGAGGGAATGGCCTGGAAAAAAATGGCAAAAATATTTTCTGTCTCTTTAAAACTTCCCTCATTCTTTTTGGAAACTGTGGCCTGGCCTGCATCCCTGCCTTGGGCAGCTGGTCCGGAGGGCTAGGGGAGGAGGGGCAGGGGAATGTCTTTTGTTCTTTGTGTCCCACCACTGCAGGCCACCACCAGCCTCCTAGATGAGCCCAGGTGGGCGGAGATCACAGGCTTTGTCTGCAGCAGAGACAGGAGATTAGAATCATTACCAGCAATAGCCTAGAACTGAGGGCCCTCCCTTGAAAAGCTCTGTATTTCGCTTATGTGCAGGAAAATTTGGATTTTGAGATGAGAACCTACCATTTTTCCTCTTTTGCTGGAAAAGTAATAAACTCCGCTTTCCTCCTCAAACCATTTGTTCTCATTCTTCTGCTGTGGCCTCAAGGGCAAGTGCTGAGCTTTTGGTAACAGACTGGCTTGAGAAATCACTCCCATCTCCTCATCTGGCATCTTGCAAAACAGAACTCTTTCTTTGTGGCAACCCCTGCTGTCTCAGTCTATGGCCTTCGCTGGGTGGTGGGCAAGGGGCCCAGGTGGGCAGTAACGTGCCCAAGTGGCTCTTTTGAGCTGTTGCGTTCAGGCTGCCCACAGGGCCAGGCAATTTTGCCGTGGGTCAGTCCTGATATACATTTGACAACTTGGGTAGAAAAACAATTGAGAATCAGTGTTTAAAGGGAAAAAGAGGGTGATGCGAGAAAGCAGGAGGTGGGCAGTGAGGCAAGTGGTGGTCTTGCGAAGTTCTACTTGGTGCCCAGTAAATCCACGTCAGATAAAATGAACTTTCACAAGAGGGGGTAGAGGAAATAATCAATGTTGTGATCTCAGGGTGGGCAGAAGAGTGGTCGCAGCTCCTCCTTGCTTTGCATCTGTGGAGATGAACTTGTAATGGACATTTGAGAGCTCATTCAGGCTACAGCCTTGAGGTCGTAATTAACATGCAGTCATTTTGTAGGAGCCATACATCTTGAACGGGTTTTTTTAGGTCTGAAATAAGAAATATTTTAACCCAAAATACATTTCTTTGCCATATTTTGAGATTGCTGTGGGCAAACAGGAATGTGCTATACAGCTGTCTAGGTGGGAGGCTGGGGGGAGATGGGCAGTTGTAGAGAATCTCTGTGAAATCCAGCCAGGCCCTGCCAATTTGACCTGGGACTGGTCTGCAGAGAGTCTGGGGCCCTTAAAGGTCTGAATAAAATATGTCCCTGAGGGTCTTAGCATGAGGTTTATCTGCATAACGAGACCACCTTGCCAGCCAGACTTCCCTTCTCCTTCCCACACCCAGTTCAAAGAGAAAAATCCTGTTTAGCCATTTCTAAGCCTCTTTATTTCTTAACAGAGGACCCCTGTACCTCACTGGGGAGAAGACAGCTGTGCTGTGTGGCTCAGTTCTCCCTTTTGGCATAGTGAATTTTGGGGTGTCCTGAGATTTTTATTTTTCCTTTACAGGATTAATAATGTGTGGACATAATACCCAACACCTAGCAGAGACTTGTAAATTGTAGATATATTTAACATTACAAGTTGAAGAAGTTCAGGAAATTTCACCCCAAAATATGACTCCTTGGTATAAAGAATATTTTGGGCCGGGCGTGGTGGCTCACGCCTGTAATCCTAACACTCTGGGAGGCAGAGGCGGGAGGATGGCTCGAGGTCAGGAGTTCAAGACCAGCCTGAGCAAGAGCGAGAACCCCTCTCTACTAAAAATATACAGAAATTATCTGACCAAATAAAAATATATATAGAAAAAATTAGCCGGGCATGGTGGCGCATGCCTATAGTCCCAGGTACTCGGGAGGCTGAGGCAAGGAGGATTGCTTGAGCCCAGGAGTTTGAGGTTGCTGTGAGCTAGGCTGACGCCATAGCACTCTAGCCTAGGCAGAGCGAGACTCTGTCTCAAAAAAATAAATAAATAAATAAATAAAATTATAATAATAATAAAAAAAGAATATTCTGAATTAAAGGCCCTTCTAGATTAACAGGCATTGGAAGGGGCTCTCCTTCTATCTACATAAAGGGGACAGACCCATCAAAAGGACAACTGACTTCCCTTCCCCTCCCTGCCATCTCAGCATATTGCAGGAAAAGCAGTCGAGGATGCAACCAGCCCTAGTCCAACCACTTTAAACCCAGTACCTGTCTCGCAGGTTAATTTCCAAGTCAGTCTGTTTCCCCACCCATTCATTCTCCAATTTGCCTATTCATCCTCCCTAGACAGAATTAGTCATATTCCTGATCCTCCTGCCCTCTAAAATGAGGTATATAAACCCCTGGCCCCCAGTGGGGTATGGAGAAGTTACTCTGTGATTCTCCTCGTGGGCACAGTAAATAAATCTCTTTCTCTTGTTAATCTTCCTTATTGTGAGTTGATCTTTCAGCAAACCTTCTGGGGTGAGGGGAAGTTTCCCCTCACCCCCACAGGGCCCAAGCAAGTCCCAATAACTTCGTTGTTCCCAGGAGACCAAGCACATGGTTAAGATGTCAGCAGAAAGGGGCCGGTCAGCCTGGGTATGGTTTAGATCTGGAAAGGCACCTGCAAACCACTTGGCTGAATGGAGCCCTGTAGGGAAAGAACCACAGACAACATCTACTTTGAGTGGGCCAAGGGTGGAGCACAGAGAACAGGGGAACAGGGAAGATAGGAGGTATCAGATGCATCGTGGTCTAATGAGGGAGACAGACCCATAAGCAGCAAGGCGTTGTTGCCAAGGTAAAGGTGACAATGACAACTCTAACAGCAGTGAGCCCTGTTGAGCGCCTGGCGCTGCCTGTGGGTGTGTATTCATCCAGTTCCACAGCGACCGCAGGTAGGCACTACTGTTAGTCACATTCACAGATGAGCAACTGAGGCATAGTGTGGTTGGTAGTTTGTCCAGGACCACACAATGAAGGAGCAGCTGAGCTGGGGGTTGAGGGCATGGGTGTGTCCAAGCAATTCCAGGAAGGCTTCCTGGAGGAGGTGATGCATAAGCACAGAACAGGAAAGGGCAATCCTGCTGGGATGTGGCTTGGCAAATTGGAGGCTGCTTGAACAGGCAGACATTTGCAAGGCTATGGGGAGACCCCAAGTCTGACTTCTTTTCCCCTACCACGTTGCAGCGCCTCATCACCAATGACCTCCAGCAGGCCACCCCTCCCCCTTCGGGCTCCAGGGGTGCTGTACCTTCTTGGTTCTCCTCCTGCCTCACTGGCCACCTGCCAAATTCTCCTTCAGGATTCCTCCTCCTTCTCCTCCTCCTCCTCCTCGACCTCTTCTCTCTGCAATCACTTCCCAGGCAGCTCATCCAGCCTGTTGCCCTGATCCCACCTGTGTGCTGATGACACCATGGTTACATCCCAGCCCAGACCTGTATCAACGGAAAAGAAGCCAAACTCTGTAAAATAATTTTAAAGAGATTTACTCCGAGCCAAATTTGAGGACCATGACCCGGAGCCACGCCCAAGAACCATTGAGCAAGTGGTCTCGGTGTGGCTGCATTGCAGTTTGGTTTTATACACTTCAGGGAGACAGGGGTTACAGGTAAAGTCGTAAATCAATATGTGGGAGACATGCATTGGTTTGGCCTGAAAGGATGGGCCATCTCAAAGTGGGGGGCTTACAGGTTATAGGTGAGTTTAAAGATTCTTTGACTTGTAATTGGGACATGAAGCTTTGTCTAAAGGCTTGGAATGTTTCATCATAAGGAGCTGTCTATCAGAGACGAGCCACCGGACATATACTTGTATAAATTGAGGACCTGCAGGTTTGTCTTGCATACCCTTAGGCCTGTCAATGGGTTACAAAGGATGTCCCCAAGAAGGGAGGGGGGCATGATGAGGCATGTCTGACCTCCCTCCTCCTGGCAGGCAATTTAGTTTTTAGGGTATTCCTTTGGCCAAGAGAGGGTCCATTCAGTCAGCAGGGGGGAGGGGGGTGAGCCTTAAGATTTTATTTTAGTTGATACCTGCATGCCACCTTCCTAAAAGGAAACTTGGACTGAATGTGACCCAGTGAGGCTGATGAAGCAGCTCAGTCAGGTCCTGGCGGAGCTGTGTGTCCGGCCAGAGCAGTGGCTGGGAGGGTGCTGAGCAGCTCACCTCCAACTCAGCCTGTCCCCAGCTCCCTGCAAACCTGCACCTCTGCATCCACCTTCTACCCAGTGGCCACACCCTCTGATGGCTCCTAGCCCCGAGGGTCACGCGCACTCCTGCCTCCTGCCGCTTCTGCTTGCAGTTCTCCCACCAGCAGCACCTTCCCCTGACGTGCAGGGCCCGGTCCCCTCTGACCCTCGTCGCTCTCCAGATCTCCTGCCCTGACTTGCTATATAGTTGATAATAGTGCATTGTATCTAGAAGAATTGCTAAGAGTAGATTTTACATGTTATCACCACAAAAAAATAAGTATGTGAAGTGATGGATATGTTAATTAGCTTGATGTAATCATTCCACATTGTATAAATATATCAAAATCATCATATTGTACCCATAGTATTAACATATACAATTGATATTCATCAATCAAAAATACATAAATAAATGAATAAATAAAATATTCTGTATGAGACTACAATGATGGATACACATAATTATGCATTTGTCCAAACCCATAGAATGTGCAACACCAAGCAAGAACCTTAATCTACACAACGACCTTTGCATAATTAGGATGTGTCGATGTGGGTTCATTGACTGTATATTGTAACAAATGCACCACTCTCGTGGGGGGTGTTGATAATGGGGAGGCCATTTGTGTGGGGGAGGGGCAGGAGGGATGTGGGAAATCGCTGTTCCTTCCTCTCAATTTTTCCGTGAACCTGAAACTGCACTAAAAACAAAAACATGGTCATCCACAAACAACCAAAAGCCGTCCTGGCTTCCGTGTTTTGAGAACCCCTGGACGCTAAGGCCTTACCCATCTTTTTGGTCTGAGTCTAGGAAACGGCAGAATCCTTCCTACTGAGCCCCTAGAGTATGCACTCGACTCTACCAGGCCATTTCACACGTATGACCAACCCTCAGCACGAGGTCATTGGCATCTCCATTTTACAGATTTGGAAACCAAGGGTGAGAGAATCCCAAAGCTGACTCTTCTAAAACTAGAAAGTTGGTTGCAGAGAACTCAACCCCAGCTGCACAACTCTACTTTCTACCGCGTCAGCAGGTGAGCAGTGAGTGGCCCTGCCTCCCAGCAGCAGGGTGGGCTGAGCAGCTGGGACTCCATTTGTAGCCAGTGTGTAACATCAGCTAGGCGGAGGCTTTCCAAAGGACTGCACGTAGCTCTGCAGACAGTCTGGTTTTACAACTCTCATTCACGTTAACTCCCTCTCAGTTCTTCAAGATTAGATAAAAAGGAATAAAGTTTCACTACTGTCAGAGAAGCCTTTAATCAGCATTATAAAGATTAGATTTTTCATTATTCAGTTGTTTGCATGGCAAATAGGATAACCCATGACCTTTAGCCTAATTGCATGTAAGCTGTGCACAGTTTGAAAATAGGCTGCATTATTTACTGATCCAATCTAATTAGCTTCACACTTCCAGACCAGCTTTAGATCAATGAGATGCGTTGTGTGTTCTCCAGCACGAGTAAGGAGACCTTCTTCCCAAGACGGCTCTGTTTACAGGCTGACACTTGCAGGGGTTTCCAGAGCAGCATCTTAACGGGCACAGTAGGACGATAGAGGAGATTCTCCCAAATTTATTTTATTTTTAGAGAGAACACAGTGAATGTTTCTGGTTATGAAATTCTAAAAGGTCAGTCCTAGCAAGGAAGGGACCAGAGAAATCATGTTGCAGAACTCTGTCATTTTAGAAATCAGGAAACAGAAACCTCCGAGTGAAGTGGCTGATTGGCAGAGCTGGAGCAGGCGTCTGGGATCCCTGGCCGATTCCATGCTGGGCTCTGCGCACGGGGGATGCTGAGGTGACGGGGCGAGGCGGGGTGCTGGCAGGAGGCGCGCGGCCGTGCTGCTTGGCGCTCACCCATTCATGCATTCACTTGCTCACTCACGGATCCCTTCATCTGTTCATCTGGTGGTGTGCACCCAGCTCCTGCTCTGTGTCGGGCACGGCCTATTCTAGGCATTACGGACCCGGAACTGACAAGGCAGAGAAAGTCCCTGCCCTCCTGGCCTTTACACACAAGTGGGGCGACAGACACTAAACAACTGCGTACTTAAATCGATGTTTGGTACGATTATGGCAAACTCTAGAAAGTGGTGTAAGGTGGTAGCAGAGGCAACACCAGGAAATTCTAGCCTAATTAGACAAGTGACAATTGCCTGGGCATGTGTGGATGTGGGCTGGCAGGAGCTTGTGTTCGAGGGTTTGGGAGACCAGTGTGGCCGGAGCCCACAGTCATGGAGCCCACAGCCTGCCTTGTGGACAAGTTTAGCGATGTGGGATTATAGCCTGGGAGCAGAAACACTGATGGTTTCTAAATTTGAGCACGGGCTTGGGGGATGCTCAGGTTAGTTTTTTACGAAGGTCTTTCTGGCAGCCACAGGGAGTTGGGCTGTCAGGGCTGGGGAGGGAGCTGACAACGTGGCAACAGGAGACCTGATTTGGTCCGTGTGAGGAATGCTGGAGGCTGAGACCAGGGTGAGGCTACTGTCAGGGAAGTAGCTGGCAAGGTGGCCCCAAGGACCACAGGAGATGCACCGGGCCGAGTCCTTCGCACACACAGTGCCTGGCCATGGTCGACACAAGACCACGTAGCTGCTGTCATTACCCCACCTGTGCCACCCTCAGACCCTCAGACCACACTGGACAGGTGACCACTACCCTCTTTCAAAACTCTCCAGGCTGCACCTTGAAGGAGGCGTGTGCGGCAGGCAGCATGTGGACTTTGGCTTCAGGGATGTGGCGAGGTTGAAGTTCTGATGACTTAGCTGTGACTGTGGGCACATTGTATAACCAAGCTGAGCCACGATTCCTTTTTTCATAAAGAGCAATTTGAATCTCTCCTTGCAGGCCGAGTGCAGCAATGAAATAAGATGCCGTGACGTCAGCGGAGCTGTCCGCTAAATCTTAGTCCTCCGCCTCAGGCCGCGGGCAGCGCACGCCCCTCCCCAGCCCTTCCCATGCTGAGGATTCTCTGACTGTCTAACTCAGCTCCCTCCTTTTGTCCTGAGCTCCACGGAAATAAACTTTCTGCTCTCGGTGTCCTATCATGACTTACCTGAGTCCATTATGTCGGGTTATGTTACTGGAGAGAGCAAAGATTGTCTTGCAACAGATGGGATCAGCGTTTTCCTGTTCCTGTTGTCCCACCCTGTCGACCCACCCCATGCTCCCACCTCCCTTCTCCCCCAGAGACTCGCTGTCCCCCCGGACCGCATCCTTCCTGCTCAGACTGCTTCCCAGCACACCCACCTCTTGCAACTTAGCCTCAGTCCTGCCTTTTATAAGAAATCTTTGATATCTACCAAGAAATCTTGTGGATAAGGGACTGTGTTTTATAAATGGAGGAACTAAGCTTAAAATCCTTGATATCCATAATCAGGTCCAAATCCTGCAGCAGATACACAACAGCCTTCACCGCTTGGCCTCACTGTCTTTTTCAAGTTTATATTAAGCAAGAAGTAGCAGGGGGAACATTATCAATTAATCGTACTACTTTTCCTATTGGGCCCAGATACAGCCTCAGAATCCTTCTCGACACAGCACTACAAGGTTCAGTGGAAGCCAGGGGTCCGGGCTGCCCAGGGAGGTGCCACTGGCTTGCCCTTGCTGCTGACGCGATCCTGCTATGGGAGCACACCTGGGCTCCACGCCTCCGCCCGTTCCCTCTTCTCCACCTGTCCCTGCCGCCTCATCCAAATGCTGCCTCCTTCATGAATTCATCCAACACAGCTGGGCAAAACGAATTATTCCTCCCTTCTACCCTGGGACTCTGTGCCTGAGGCTGGCAGCTGTCAAGAGAGTCAGGAAGGAACTCAAAAGGGTAAGCCAGAGAGACCACGGTCAGAGCCCCTGGTTGGGCATGTTATGTGCCTTGGTCCTCACTGCACTTGTCTTCGTTCCAGGGGCAGTGGAACCTGAAGGCCAGGCTTCCCGAGCTCCCATCCTGCCTCCTCCACCATTCGCTGTGACTCGAGGCAGGTTCCTTTCCCTCACAGGGCTTCTGTTTCCTCATCATTGAATAGGTCTGGAGACAATGATGCCAGCCTCATTGTGGGAACTGAAGCAGTAGGTACACAGCACCTAGAACAGCATCTGGCACCCGCAGTGCTTAATCACAGGTGGGAGAACCAAGGCTCAGAGAGGTGAAGCTACTAACCCAAGGTCACACAGCAAGAAAGAGGCAGAGTGACATCCAAGCTGAGCTCCCTGTGCTGCACTGGCCCTTGAGGCGTGTTGGAGGCTGCTGTCCTTCAGGCAACAGGTTTTCTTTGCACCTGGGCGTGGGGTCAGGACACACAATAGAAAAGCTCCAGTGTTGCTGCTGACCGTAGACCCAAAGGGACCCAGGCTCTCGGATGAAGACTCCACCGCCAGCCTCAGCAACAACACCAGCCGTCAAGTGCAAGACCTTCTGCCCTCTCTGCTTTCTGCCACGCTGGCCCACTCCCTGCAGAACACCGCTGGCCTGCAGATTTCTGGGTTCAAGGCCCAGTGGCACTGAGAGTGGACGTGCTGACTTGCATCTTTGGCACCAGGCTGGGCTCCTTCTGCTGTGTCACCAATTTCCCTGTCTTTGTGCCCTCTGGCCCTGTGCACTGGCTCCACTGACAACAGACACAGAGCAAAGTCCTCCTTTCCTCAATGACACCCTCGGCCCCGTGCCAGGCCCTTTGCCTACCTCACCCTGGGAAGGTGCGGTGCGGTGCGCAGGAGGTCCACCTGGGCCAGCCCGCAGGGGGCCCGGCTCCCCGCTTGTCGCCGGCTGCGCGGCCCTGGGCCTTCGCTGAGCTGCTCAGAACTCCAGCTCCTGCCTCTCCGGCCTGGCACTGCAGCGGCCGACCCCACCTCGCGGCTGGCCGCGGGGACGCATGCGTGGTCGACCCCAGAGAGTGGTAAAGCATTGCTCGGAGCGTGTCTGTGAGGGTGCTTCCGGAGGAGACTGGCGTGTGGGTCCGTGGACCAAGTGGGGAGCATCGGCCCCCAGGTAGGCAGGCACCACCCAATCAGCTGGGGCCCGGATTAAAAAAAAAAAAAAAAAAGCAGAAAAAAGACGATTTCCTCTCTCTCCCTCCTGGAGCTGGGCCACTCTTCTCCTGCCCTTGGACGTCAGGACTCCAGGCTCTCCGGCCTCGGGCCAGGACTTGCCCCAGCAGCCCCCTGACCCTGGGGTCTCAGGTCTTTGGCCTCAGACTGAGACTCACACTTTCAGCTTCCCTGGTTCTGAGGCTTCTGGACTTGGACTGAACCACGATCCCAGCATCCCCAGGCGTGCAGACGGCCTGTCACGGTACTTCATGCCTCCGTAATCGAGGGACCCAGTTCCGCTAGCAAGTCCCCTCTCATCTGTCTGTCTGTCTGCACATCTACTGGTTCTGCCCCTCTGGACAACCCTTGCCCATGCCCTCGGGAAGGCTGGCCCCACCACTTCGGGTTTGGGTTCCACCACTTGCAAATTGTGCAACCCTGTCTACGTTTCCTCAAACCTGAGTCTTTGTTTTCTCATCTGTAAAACTGAAAAAAAAAATACCTAACTCACAGACTTTGGGCCAATATTAAAAGAGATGACATACGAAAACGTCTTATGCCAATGCTGAAAGCAGATAACACAAAGTAAACATCAATCGCTCAGTATGTTCTTCACTCTCGGTAACACTGTTCTATGTTGCTATTTAGCATTCACTCTACACACACAATTACACATGGGGGTTTCAATCTCCATTTACACTTGGTTGTGCTGCTTTTTCCAGGTTACATTCCAGCGTACTTGCTCTCATCAGCAGCATCGTATTTAATGGCTGCTTGGTATTCTACCTCGTAGGTGATCACGTTTCATTTAACCAGTTGGTCACATAGATTGTGTCTCTTTTGTCAGTGCTACAAACACCTTGGCAATAAGCACATATGGGCAAATGCGTGCCCATCTCCAACATTTGGATTCCTTTCTTAGCATAGATTTCAAAAAACAGAATTACTGTGTCAAAAGGCAATCCATAGAAACAGCATGTGGTGCACACTTTTAAGTCCCTTGATATGTATTGATGTTGTGTGCTCCAAAACGGTTACATAGATTTCCACCCTGGGAAGTACACGGGCAGCACGTGGCTGGCGCTCTTCCTCGGCTTGTTAAGGACCAACCTGAGCCTCCGACTGTTAGTTCTTTGCACTGTCACGTCCTCTCGTTTGGGACACTGCTTGTCTTTGAGTCATTGGTTCACCTGTTCATTCATTCAATGCTTAATTCTCAAACCTCACCTTGCTCAGCCTTCTTTCTTTCTTTCTAACAGCTTTTTTCAGGTATGATTTACACATGGTAAAAGGCACTCATTTTAAGTGTACCATTCAGTGGTTTTTTAAGTATATTCACAGAGTGTGCAACCATGAACACAATCTAGTTTTGGAATATTGCCATCATCCCCAAAATAAACTTCGGGTCCACCTGCAGTCACTACTGCTTCCCAGCCCCTGGCAAGCACTAACCTATGTTCTGTCTCTATAGATTTTAGATTTGCCTTTTCTGCACATTTCATAAAAATGGGATCATACAGTACACGTGACATTTTGTGTCTGGTTTCTTTCCCTTAGCATCACTTGTTTCACCTTCACCCTGTTTTATCAGCCTTCTTCTGGGTATCAGCCTTCCTCATCTGGCCTCCATGGTGCTGGGCTCTGTTTCCTCCCCTTCCCCGGTCACTCCTGCTCCCAGAGCCGAGACCAGGGTGAGGCAAGTGAGGCATTTGCCTTGGGAGCAACATTTAAGGAAGTACTGAGAACTCAGTCCTCAAAGGTAAATAATATCTACTGCAATATTTTAAAACATCAAAACAAATGTCAACTTTTTAAATAAAGTCAGGACCCAATGGGGCAGGGATGAGGAGGAAGTGAACTAGGTGAGTCTCTCAAGCGTGGGGTCAGATCCTGGGACGAGATTTTCCACACCGTCCTATCTGAGAAAGAGCGCTCTGCACTCTTCAGCCTCTTTCCCTGCTTTAATTTTTCTTCCTAAGACTTTCAGCACATGCCCATCCCTTACATGTTTTTTCATTTGTGGAGTGTGTGTGAGAGGTGGTATCTTATAAAAAATGAGGCCAGATGAGTGGGTGTGGCCAAGCCAAGGAGAAAATCCTTCCTCTGTCATGTGGATTCTTCCCTTGGAATAGATTTTTCAAAATTCAAGGCATAAGAACCGAGTGCAATACACAAGGTTTTACACAATGGTGGGGAGGATGTCTGCTTCCCGAGCTGGGAAGCCTGGCCTTTGTTCTTAGGCATGAGGGCTTTTAGGCAAAGGAGGACTGAGGCCCCCATTACTATCAAACACCCTCTTGCAGCACCAGGGAGAGAAGGGAACACCCTGGAGCAGGGTGGACAAACATATTCTGTAAAGGGCCAGATGGCTAACACTCTCACCTTTGCTAGCCTTACAGTCTCTGTGCTCTGACAACTATGCTATTGTTGCATGGAAAGAGCCATGGACAATGTGTAAATGGATAAGCATGATTGTGTTCCAATAAAACTTTATTTATAAAAATACGCAGTGGGCCAATTTGAACTGTGGGTCAAAGTTTGCTCCCCATGCCCTAGAGTGTTAATGTCAGCTCAATGAACCTCTGATTAATACTTACTGCAGAAGTTGCCCAGAATGTCCTTTAGAACAGTTTTTAGTGGAACTGCTTTACTAAGAACCTTTTGCAGACAGTTTACGTGCTACACACGCTTGGCAGTGCTCAGCAGAGCACCCTCATGCATGCAGTTGACAGTGTTTTGGAAAATGGGTGCATGGATGAGAGTGAGGAGTGACTGACTGTCCAGCAGGGATAAAGAGCAGATGACACAAGGTAGGAAGTGAAGGGCAAGAGGAAACTGGGAGGTGTGCAAAGGTCATTTCCCACAAAACTCTTTTTCCACAAAGACAATTCCATCTCTCCCTCCTCCATTTCCTACTCCTCTGTCTCTATCTCCATAGTACCTTCAAACAAGCCCTACTGCTTGTGCTGGGTAACACCTGGACAACTTGTCCTCATCCTCCCACCCCCTTCCCTCTCTTGGATACCCACATCCAGGGACCCTATCTCAGGAGATGTCCCTAACTTGGTCCTCTCCATCCCAGCTGCCATCCTCCTGGTCCAGGCCCTTTTCCTCTCCCACCTGGACATCCGCCTGCCAACTGTCCTCCCTCTCCCCACTCTGTACCCTCTAATCCAATTCTCTACAGCATATCCGGACTCTGTTAGGTCCAGAGCCCAGAGAGACATATGGAGCCCCGTGTGTAGCAAAATGCTGTTTATTCTGAGCATCTGGGTGCAGGTGGTGGAGACCAAAGAGCGTCCACCCTGAAGGAGGGGAGAGCCTTGGGTTTTACGGAGGGTTCTCAGGGGGCAGTGAGCACCTGGGCCAGAACAGCCACTGCAATAAATTTTTTTTTTCAACAACCAATTTCTGGGACCCTTGGGTCAGTCTCATCCTGTAGAGATAAGGGGAGAGGTAGTTCTGTCCTTTTGGTGGGGGATAAGAATGCACGGCTGTCTGTTAGGTTTACAACCTCCGGGGACTCTCCAGACCCCTGCGGCTATCCTTTCACAAACCTCAGTTTTCCGTTAACCATATTTTGTCCCATTCATACTTTTCCAGTTCCCACCTGGAACAAACCTAACAGGCTCATCTTTCTCAAGGCGAACAGTATCGTCGCTTTTCTGCTCAAAAGCCCTAGATGGCTCCCGCTTGCTTTTAGATTAAGCCTCAAAGAAAGAAAGAAGAAAGGAGGGAGGGAGGGAGGGAAGCGCAGCATCTGCGGGTGCTTGTTGTGCAGCGCATCGTTCCTGCCAGCTGGTTCTCTGCACCCACCTGTGCTGATATGCGACCTGCAGACACCACGGGCTCCCAGCACGGAGCGCATGGCTTTCCCCACATGCTTGCCCTTCCCCTGTCACTGCCTTGGCCCTTGGCGTCCCCCCAGTCAGGGATGCCCTTTGCCTGCTTGCATCACCTGACCAATTCCTAGGATTTGCCTCCAGTCTGGAGTTTCCTATGCAGCCTTTGGGGCAGCTTCCGGTGGAGAGTTCACATTCCCCTCTGGAGTCCAGAATGTTTAATTTCAGTGCCTGGTGCCAGGCTGAGCCAGCAGGAACAGAGGGGATAAATGGCAATCAGCTTCCCTTTGTGAGAGCTGATACTGACAGGGATTTAATTGTAATTGCTTGAGTGACTCTTCAAAATTAATCACTGCGTAATGGGAAACCAAGACACTGAAAGGGAAACCACCCAGCACTGTGCCTTAGGCAGCTGGTTTCCAGGTTACCGCTCACGCCCTGCAGAGAAAGCCGACCTCTGACCACCTTTCCGCACAAGCACTTTCTGCATGTTTTCTCCTTGACTCCCGTGATGCAGCAGCACTGCCGTGCCCATTTTGTAGATGAGCAGACAGGATTAAGAGAGGTCAAATACCTTGCCTGAGGTCACACAGCCAGGAATTGGGAATGAAGTTTGGGAGTCCCCATGACCTTGGTCTTTTCCCAGGATAGGCTGCCCACCAGACGTAGGAGAAAGCGCAGTGCGGTCTCTGCGCTCCCTCTCCATCAGCCCCACAGCAACTGCAGAGCCACACTGCCCTTCTGGAGGTTAGAAGATGTGATTTGTAAGAGCTGAGGAGCCGAGCCGAGGGTGGACATTGGAGGTCTCCCATACAGCCACTTGCTGTCGGCTTTCTGACCTGTTAAAGAATCTTGTGTTGGAAGAATCTGGAGAAGGAACACGTGGTCTATAACATCAGAAACCCTGGGGTTGGTTGCACTGTGCTCTTGGAGGCTTCCGAGAGCATTTTAAGCAATAGGCTTCTTGCATGACATGCAGAATCCCATGTCTGCTGGCCTCAGTGTTATGGTTCAGAACGTGAGAAAATGACCACTTGGAGGCCGAATTGAGCCAAATTAGTGAGTCTTTATTAGCTGGCCAGCGACTACCCTCTGCACCGCCAAAGGCGGCGGCACAGAGAGCAGCGCTCAACCAGAAAAGAGGAAGGGTTTTTATACTATTCTACATCGGGGTCTTACGTGACTCTGAGTACACAAGGTGGAATCAGTTTTGCAATAAATTCCATTACCAGGGGCCCTGGGACCAGCCCCAGACCACCTGTTTTGATTACACTCCATACACAAGCGACTTCACAGAAGCAGATAGCATCAGTTAAGTCAAGGCACATTTCTCAAGCATACTAAAATTTAACTATACACACCTAGTGATTTTAAACAATCAATTACAAGTTAGTCACTTTATTTTTTCCTGTTTTCCATGTATATTTTCCCAGCTCATGAATCACACAGCAGCAGTGAGCCTGTCCACAAGGTGGCTTCACTGTGGCTCATAGAGCTGTAGTGATTACTGTGCCTCATCACACTCGGCACAGACAAATCTCGGCTTTGCATCTCCCTTCCAGCAGTGAAACAGACTTCAAGTTGTCCTGCCTTTGTGGCCGGAGTGGGAGAGAGCTGAACTTCCTCCTCCAAGCAGCACTTAGAGGGTGTCTTCTCAACTGCACGGCATCTTGGACCCAGGTTTTCAAACCAGGCCCTTTTCTCCATGTGTTGGACAATTGAAGGACTGCCAATTGTTTCTCCCTTTGGGGATGTCAGCCCCTTGAAGTCACTGCTCCTCACCGTGGCTATTGGTGGTTGACTTTTTTATGCCAAGGCAAAAATCAACAAACCCAGTGGTTATGGCCCTAGTTTTTGGTGAAACACCAAAAACTGCTGGAGGTTTTTATTAGAATCGAAAACCAGACTAATTGTTCCAAACACAGGAATTAGCCTTTCCTTTCTTGCTTCCCAAGGAGGCCAAAAAGGAGAAAGAGACCATGCAAAGAGAACAGTTATGCAGGCCGAGTAAGGAAAGCAAGGCAGCCCCAGGCCCGCAGAATTTGCAGCTGTCTGGATAATTTGAGTAAAATCCATTAGTGACGTGTCATTTTCCTTTTGCCAAGAACAGAGTCTTCCCTTCAAAACACCTGCAGGAACATAAGTGGAATGAATAGCACTGTGGTTTGTGGTAGTTGTATCCATTTTATTCAGTAGTTGCAGCCAGAGAACTTGGTAAACAAACCAAAGATTATAAACCACTCTTTCAAAAAGTCAGAAAGGAAATAAGAAAAATGTTCACAGCATTTTTCAGGAATATGTTTGATTTTACTTCCCTCTAAATTTTCAAGGTTTTTTCCTAATTTTTTTATTTGTTTTTCTAATCATGAAAGTGTTATTTTAAAGTGAAAATTAAACTTGATTTTAAAATAAAGTGCTTACAATGATTTGCAGCTTTCCAATAGCCATCTAATTTTATGCAAAGTAGCTTACCCTCTACTTTGCTCAACAATCCTTTTGAAACCATGCTGATAACTTTATTTGGCAAGACATGTTCAGGTATATTTTGCTAATACATAATTTTAAATATTTAAAAATACCAAAAAATTGGATAAACTGGAAGAAATTAAGAAATTTGTAGAAACATACAACCTACCAAGACTGAATAATGAAGCGATAGGAAATCTAAGCAGATCTATCACTAGTGAGGAGATTGAAACTATAATCAAACACTTTCCAACAAAGAAAGGCCCAGGCCCACATGGAATTGGAATGTTCCTAACACAAAGAAATGATAAACACCTGAGGTCATGGATACTCCAATTACCATGATTTGATTAATTCACATTGTATGCCTTTATCAAAACATTACATGTTACCTATAGAGATATACAACTATTTACATACCCACAATAATTAAAAATTAAAAATTTTTTAAAAAATAGGCAAAGGACTTAAGTAGACATTTCTCCAAAGAAGAGATGGATATATACAAATGGCCAATACACACATGAAAAGATGCTCAACATCACTAATTATTAGGGAAATGCAAACCAAAACAACAGTATGTCATCACCTCATCTACCAGGATGACCACAACCAAAAGAACAGAAAATAGTAAGTGTTGGCAAGGATGTTGAGAAGTTCGAACCCTTATGCACTATTGGTGGAAATGCAAAATGGTGCAGCTATTGTGGAAAACAGCATGGAAGTTTCTCAAAAAATTTAATTATCATATGACCCAGCAACCCCACTTCTGGGTATCTATGTAAATGTATTCAAAGTAGGATGTGAAAGAGGCAGTTGCATGCCCATGCTCATCACAGCACTATCCACAATAGCCAAGAGGTGGAAGCCACTCAGATGTCCACCAGCCCATGAATGGATAAAGAAAATGTGGTATATACATACAGTGGAATATTTGTCAGCCTTAAAAGAGAAGAAAATCCTATCACATGGTACAACATAGATGAACTTCGAGGACATTATGCTAAGCACAATAAGTCAGCCACAAAAGGACAACTGCTATAGGATTCGCTCCATATGAAGTGTCTACTGTAGTCAAAATCATAGAAACAGAGAGTAGAAAGGTGGTTAACAAAGGCTGGGGAAAGCGGAAGGGCAAGTAGTGTCTAGTGGGCTTAGAGCTTCAAGGTTGCAAGAGGAAAACATTCTGGAGATCTGTGGCACCACAATGTGAATATACTCAACACTACTGAACTATACAAATGGTTACAATGATTAATTTTAATGCTATGTGTTTTTATCATAATAAAAAAGAGTGGAAAACATGAACATACCTTTTTATGAGATATAAAAAGACAAACTCTACAAAGACTTTGGAATATCACAAAGTCTAAGTAAGGAGGTTTGAATGAAGCAAGCTGGCTATCAATGCTGCGACATTTTTGTCTCAATCATAACACATTCTGTGCTGGCTCCAGGAACGGTACTTGATTTATGACTCGGAAGACTCTTGAGCTTGTGACTTCTGCAATCATTTGTCTTTGGAACTATTTCAAATAGAGACATGCTGACACCTCAGAATATTCTAGTTCAAAGTGACTCAAACTTGAGCCTGCCTCTTGACCTCCCCCTGGATCACCTGCTATTCCTACACAAACTAGAGACTGTTAATAGACACCCATCAAGTATGGGAAGCAATAACTTGCTACGCTTTTTTTCTTCTAGAAATATCTTTTCATACATCATCTTATTTAATTTTCACAGCAACAGTTAAAATTTATGCCTTTTATGGGTTGAACTGTGTCTCCTCAAAAAGATATGTTGAAGCTCTGAACCCCTGTACCTGTGAATAGGGCCTTATTTGGAAGTGGGACCTTCACAGAGCTGATCAAGGTAAGACAAGGTCATTAGGATGGACCCTAGTCCAGTATGACTGGTGTCCTTATAAAAATAAGAGAGGTACACAGGGAGAGCCATGTGACGACAGAGGAAGTGACCAGTGCCATGCAGCTGTAAGCCAAGGGTGCCAAGGATCTGTGGGTTTCACCAGAAGCTGGTAGAAGGAAGGATGGATTCTATACAGAGGGCACATGGCCCTGGATTTTAGACTTCCAGCCTCAAGAACTGTAAGAGAATAAATTTCTGTCGTTTTAAGCCACCAGGTTTGTGGTACTGTCATGGCAGCCCCTGCAACTTAACCCAACACTGTTTCTGCTTGGTCTATGGCTTAAGAGCCACTGGGCATGTTGGCTTCTCCCAAGCCCACCAGCCCTCCCTGTTCTCATCTAAGTCAGGTCCAGGATTTTAACTTAATATCCACCTGATGTCCTAAACTCTTCTGCCCCCCCTTCTTTCTTCACAGATTTCTGGCAGGACCCTGAGCCTGGGTGGCCCTAATGCTCCTCTTTTCTCTTCTGCTTTGTAGGCCAGCACAAGGGATGGACTCTGTGCTGGTTCATTTTATGCCTAGATGTTTGGTCAAACACTATTCTGGGCATGTCATGAGGGTGTTTGGGGATGAGACTAGCATTTGAGTCAGTATGTTAGGGCTGGTGGAGGGTAAACAGGTGGCAAGAAAATGGCTAAGGGTGGAGAGCAGGAGCTGAATTGCAGCTAGGAACTGTTCCCTACTGGGAACATACATTGTAAAAAGTTCCTAGTAACCTTTCACTGACCTAGAGCTCATTACCATCTAATTAGCATAACATGGTTGGAGCCTTGTGAAGATTTTGGGAGATGACACATGTGCAGAAATGGAAATTTTTTTTTTTTTTTTTTTGAGACAGAGTCTCACTCTGTTGCCCAGGCTAGAGTGAGTGCCGTGGCGTCAGCCTCGCTCACAGCAACCTCAAACTCCTGGGCTCAAGCGATCCTCCTGTCTCAGCCTCCCGAGTAGCTGGGACTACAGGCATGCACCACCATGCCCGGCTAATTTTTTCTATATATATTTTTAGCTGTCCATATAATTTCTTTCTATTTTTAGTAGAGATGGGGTCTCGCTCTTGCTCAGGCTGGTCTCGAACTCCTGAGCTCAAACGATCCGCCCACCTCGGCCTCCCAGAGTGCTAGGATTACAGGCGTGAGCCACCGCGCCCGGCCAGAAATGGAAATTGTTATATAACCTACCCTGTTAGGTAACCTGTTGTATAACACCAACCTGTCAATCATCCCCAAAGGTAGGAAATGACAACCAATCCTGCCAGGAGAGAGGCGGGACAAACTAGTGAACTTATAAAAGGCAGCTGTGCTTGGCCTCCATTGTCTTTCTCCATTGGTGGACACTGACCTGTTCCACTCTCTCTGGAATGTGTTTTCACTTTGTGTAACTTCCTTCTTCACTTTCATACTTTCTTTTATGTGATAAACTGTATAAAATTGCCCTGTATCTGTGATCACTCTGTCATCAGCTCGACTTGGTACCAGCACTCATTCTTGACACTGGGACCCGGGGACCGGGGGCATCCACACAGATGAACCTGACCAGCAGACTGAGTGAAGCAGAGGCCCTCCCCAGTGTAGATGGGCCTTGCCCAGCTTGACTAGAACAAAATAAGAGGAAATCCTTCCTGCCTGACTGCTTTTGAGCTGGATCATATTTTTTTATTTGTTTGTTTGTTTCTTTGCCTTTGGACTCAAACTGAAACAACAGCCCTTCCTGGATCCAGAGCCTGCTGGTCTTCAGATGAGAACTATGCCGTTGGCTCTCTTGGGTCTCCACCTTGCTGACTGCAGAGCTTGGGACTTGGCCCCCATAATTTCATAGGCCGATTCTTTGTAATAAATCCATCTGTCTCCTATTGGAGCTGTTTCTCTAGAGAACACTGGCTCCTACAGATCCCATCATGACACACTGTTGCCACACTCAGAGGGGTGACTGGTACGTCTCTCAATCTCTCTCCAAAAAGTGTATTTGGAGCCTCCTTTGTTTTCCTTAATCCCCTAACCTCCCCATCAACTCCTTGTTCTCAGTAGTTGACGGTAGTGAATGCTATTGGTACCCTACCTACAGCCCCTCTGACATTCCAGGTCCCCTGTCCCTGGCTGCTATGGTTTGTCTCTCATCTCAGCCGCTCTGTTTTCGGTAGAACTTCCCCCAGCCAACAGGAGCACCTTGCCAGGCAGGCTACTAACCGCAATGACTATCTGATCCAAGGGTGTCAATGACAGGTCCCTTGCCTCAAGGTGGAATAGCAAGCAGATGAGTAGAGACTCTTTCACTTAATATCCCAAAGACCTTGTGGCCATTTACTCAAGCAACCATACACTGGGGGAAAAGTAGTAATAGTCACATGTGTCAGGGGCCTTTGATACAGGGTCTGGGTTGATGCAAAACATCATCCTGGCTTCCATGTTACCACAGGCCATATGGGAGTCAGGTAGCAAATAGGGCTCTGGCCCAGGTGTGTCTCAAGGTGGGTGCAATGAGTCCACAAACCCACCCTGTGGTCATTCCCTGGGTCCTAAACATGTGTAGGAAGGACATGCAGCCATTGGAAAGACCCTCACTCTGGTTCCCTGACCTGCAGAGTGAGAGTTATTATAGTAGGAAAGACCAGCTGTGGCCCTAGAACTTGAGCCTCCTGCCAAGATAGTGAATGAGAAACAGTATTAGGTTCCAGAGCAGAGGTCAGTGTCACCGTAGAGTCTTGAAGCACTCAGGAGTGGTGGTGCCTGTCATGTCCCATTTGATCCACCAGTCTGACCCTACAAAAATTGTATGCATCATAGCAGAAGACCCTGGAATTTATTTATTTTTAATGACTTTTATTTTATTTTTATTTCAAAATATAATATTAATATTAAGGGGGTAAAAATTTTTTTGGTTACATGAGTTGCTTTTGTAATGCTTGATTCACAGCTATAGATGTGCCCATCACACAAATAGTGTTTGTTGTATTCATTAGGTAGGTTTTTGCTCCTCCCCTCCTTCCCCCTTCCCCCATTTGATCTCTACTGAGTTTTATTTCCCTCTGTGCACATGTGTGCTCATCAGTTAGCTCCAGTTTAATAGTGAGTACATGTGGTGTTTGTTTTTCCATTCTTGAGATACTTCACTTAGCAGAATGGTCTCCAGTTCCATCCAAATTGTTGGAAAAGACATTAATTCACCCTTTTATGGCTGAGTAATACTCCATGATATACATACACCACATTTTATTAATCCATTCATGAATTGATGGGCACTTGGGGTGATTCCACATCTTTGCAATTGTGAATTGTGCTGCAATAAACATTTGAGTGGAGGCGTCTTTTTGGTAAAAAGACTTATTTTCTTTTGAGTACATACTCAGTAGTGGGATTACTGGATTGAATGGTAGGTCTACGTCTAGTTCTTTGAGGAATGTCCATACTATTTTCCATAGAGGTTGTATTAATTTGCAGTCCCACCAACAGTGTGTAAGCATTTCTTTCTCTCTGCATCCATGCCAGCATCTATTGTTTTTGGACTTTTTAATAAAAGGCATTCTATAAAAACTGGGATAAGGTGATATCTCATTGTGGTTTTAATTTGCATTTACCTGATGATTAGTGATTCTGAACATTTTTTATATGTTTATTGGCATCCCAAATACCTCATGGGATAGTCCCACTAGCTTTCCTGGTTTAGCTGGAAACCTCCATGTCACCCTTGATTCCTTCTGCTTTTTTTAAACCTCATCAGCCCATTGCTAGCCCTTACCGATTCCAGACCCAAGCTGCATCTTAGCTCTGCCTCTTCTCACTTAGCTGCCACTCCCAGCCCAGCCCTCCTCGCCCTCCCTCGGATCATCCCTCAGGGCTTCCCACTGCACTAGGAAGACAATCTGCACCTTTACCATGTCCGCCCCTTTATGCCCGGCCAGGCATCTTAGTGCCTGTCACTCTTTACAGCCATTCTATCTGCTCCCTAGGTGTGCAGCTGCCCACCCCAGGATAACGCAAGCTCTGCGCCAGCCGGGACCATGGACCGTGTGTCTGTCCTGCTCACCGCTGTATCCCCAACAGCCAGCATGGCATCCAGCTCATAAAACGTGCTTAATAAAAGCTTTAAGACTTAGGACTAAAAGCATAATTAAAGGATGGCTGAAATATTACCAGAGCACGTTCTTGTGCAAACTGAGATCTGGACAGTACCAGCCACTGCCCTGGGAATCTAGCACTTCACCCTGTTATGGTCTGAGACGTGAGAAATGATCACCTACAGACTGAATTGAGACAAATCAGGAGTCTTTATTAGCTGGCCAGCGACTACACTCTGCACCGCCAAAGGCGGCGGCACAGAGAGCAGCATTGAACTTTTGAAGCAGAAAGCTTTTATCGTGAGTGAAAAATCACTGGGGCAGAGCCAGCGTGATTCCAGGCACAAAAAGCAGCATGACATCACTGTCATGTCCTGGTGCAACAGGACCTGGGCAGTTTAGGGCTTGGTCACGCAGAACATGGGTGCTGCCTTCCCACACTTGGGGCACTGTCTTTAGCAAGCAGTTTTACAGAAGCGAGATAGCAGGTTAATGATTTTTCAGCACGAAACTCACATGACATTATAGAAATAGCTTTGACAATGTTAAAATTTCAGCCTTTAACATTATATGGCCAAAAGTTATAACAGTCAGTAGTCTTGAAGCTTTTGGCCCTTAACATTCCCCACTGGTTTTTAGGAGGAATCAAATCATTGATTCTTTGTTATAAGTTTTAAGTTTTGGAAAGATAGAGTTGAACTATTGTGTATCTTATCAAGATCCTGAAATATTTTTTAAACTTATAACTCATAACATTTTTTAAATAGCCTTTTATCTTTTTGGTTTTAGTAGGTACATTATTTTGTAATTTAAAAATATTTGCTTTATATATGTACTTTATATCTCTTTTTTAGTGCCCACAGCACTGCCAAATAAATTAATATATACTGTTAAAAATGATTTTACAAACAATTTATTCTAACCTTTTTTTGGCTATCTGTACCATCCTGCCCCCACCCCCCATATAAATGTCTTAAGTAAATAAAGTGTTTAGCTTATGTCCAGGGATTTATCTTTTAAGTATGGAGTGGAATTTTGTGCTATAACAGTGTTATTTATTGTCTTAGTAAGCACCTAAGTGTTGTTTGCAGGCTGATGGTGGTGGTGGGGGGGTGCCTTTGTAAGTTTAAAGCAAGCAATTAGGAGGAACCAGAGGAGTCTTTGGAAAGTCTGATCTTTAGCAGGTCTTCGGTTGGCTGGATAATCTGTTTTTCTGGGAGCTGATCTGAAGATGCCTTTTTAATCTGGTTGTGATGGATCCAGTGGCGCTTTCCGGCAAACTTTATGGCTGTTGGCATGGTGAGGGTTACTGGCAGGGGTCCAGTCCAGCTTGCCTCCAAGGTAGCGGGGTGGAGTTTCTTTATCTAGACGAGATCTCTGGGCTGCACCTGAAATGAAGCCTTTTTTGGGGGGAAGATCAATTAGTCCAGGATGAGTGGCCTTTACGAGGTCTCGGGTCTGCTGGACACCAGACTGCAAGGCCTGCAATGACTTAAGAAGAGAATGGTTATTAAACTCTACTACCCTGTCCTCCCCCAGCTTGGGGATAAGCAGGGGCGGTTGGCCAAACATGATTTTATATGGGGTTAAGCCTTTAACATAAGGAGTGCATCTAGCCCTTAGCAGAGCAAAGGGGAAGAGGCTTACCCAGTCTGTGCCAATCTCTAGCTTTAACTTGTTTAATTTTTTTTAAAGTTCTATTTATCCTTTTTATTTGTCCTGAACTCTGAGGCTTATAAGCACAGTTTAATTTTTAATTAATCTTTAATGTCTTAGTTAATAACTGAGTCATTTGGGCAACGAATGCCGGGCCATTGTTGGACCCCCGTGCAAGTGGGAGGCCAAATCGGGGAACAATCTCAGTAACTAGTTTTTTACAGCTATTTGTGCTGTCTCTGACTTTGTAGGAAAAGCTTCTGCCCATCCAGAGAAAGCATCAATGAATATAAGCAATTACCAGTATCCGTACTTGCCTGTATTTATTCGAGCACAGACGTGGCACCTTGCTGAAGCTTGACGGGCTTGGTGGTATAGCTGAGGAATATCCGACCTCTTGAATCAGTTCTAGTCTTTAGGGATTTTTGTATTTTAACTTCTTTTTCTGTGTAGTTTGGAGAGTTTGGCAAGAGCTGTTTTGGCAGAGCAGGGAAAGTTAGGAGAGGCCCCACTGGTTTTTGCGCGACTTTTCTTGCTGTCACATCCATGAAAACATCGCCTCTCATCACTGCAGAATCAGTCCTCGCTCTTGGTAAAATGCCCCCTGTACATATGTCACTGTAAAGGCTCTCTCCTGCCTTAGGGCCTGGGTCAGGGCTATGAGTTCAGCCTTTTGGGCTGAGGTTGTATGTCCAAGAGCCTGTGCCCAGGTAACCCGGTCAGCAGTCATGACAGCCGCCCCTGCATACCTGACTCCCTTTGAGATGTGGCAGGATTGAGGGAGGCTGTTTTCAGGAAGCAAATCTGGGGGGGGTCTAGCAACAGCACCTGATATTGGGTTATGCGGGAGTTTGAAAGCCACCTCTCAGGGGGACCTTTTAGCGAGGCTTCTACTGAGCGGAGTGTGGGGCTATAGCATGCAAGTCCTGCCTCAAGGTTAGTTTAGGGGCTTTTTGACCAGGATGGCAGTTGCGGCGATGGCTCGCAGGCAGTTTGGCCAACCTGACATCACAGGGTCTAGCCTTTTAGATAAGTAAGCCACTGGTCTTTTCCAGGGTCTCAGCGTCTGGGTTAATACCCCCTTTACTATGCCCCGGTTCTCGGCAACATGTAATTGGAAAGGCTTAGTTAGGTTAGGCAAAGCCAATGCAGGAGCGTTTGTGAGGGCTTCAGAGTTTCAAAAGCCTGGGTTTCAGTTTCAGTCCAAACTAGAGTTTCTTTTTTTCAGAAAGGGGGCCCTTCAGCTTGTTGGAGAATGGAGTATGTTGCTTCTGTATCCACCTAAAACTCTAAAGTTTGTCGCCAACATTTAAAGTTATCTGGGGCTCCCGGGGGCTTATTGGGATGGAGCCTCAGCCCCATCAGTCTGTGTCTTCCATAAGGACTGGCATGGGCTTGGTTTTCTCATGCTTTTTGTGGGCACACTCATTCTTCCAGTGACCATGTTCTTTGGAATAGGCACACTGGTCACAGCTTAAGCCGGGCTTTTTTTTTTTTTTTTTGTATCCCGATCTGGTCTTTTAGGCTCCTTGCCTCTCTCAGTTTTATATTTTTTCTGTTTTATCATAGCAGATAGGAGAATTTTGGCCATCCCCTTAGACGGTGCAGTCTCAGGGTCCTCTCTGTTGTTGTAGATCTTCTGGGCAATTTTTACTAGTTCAGATAGCATTTTATCCTCAAATCTCTCTAATCTTTGCAGCTTTTTTCTAATATCTGGGGCTGACTGGGTAGCAAATGCAATCTTAAGGGCACGTTTATTTTTTGGTGCCTCTGGGTCTATGGGAGTATACAGGCGGTAAGCTTTAAAGAAGCATTCTAAGAATGCCGCCAGGGGCTTATTAGGTCCCTGTATGGTTTTGCTTACCTTAGACAAATTATTCGGCTTTTTAGCCACAGCCTGTATGTTTCCTAGCAGAGTCTGGCGATACTGATTGAGAGCCTCCTTACCTCGTTCCTCATTTGGCTCCCAGTCTGGGCGCGTGGCGGGGAAGACAAACTCTGCTCGGGCTGGGTGGGTTGTGGGTTGCCCATCTGGGCCAGGAATGGTTTTGAAACCGCCTCCCTCCTCATCCACTCGCGCTTTTCAGAAGTGAAGAGGGTTTGGAGGAGAGGCTGGCAGTCCTCCCAAGTTGACTGGTGAGTATAAAAGACAGTCTCCAGGAGAGAAATTAGTCCCTGAGGCTTCTCATAAAAAGAGGGGTTTTGGTTTTTTCATTTATACAAGTCACTGGTTGAGAAGGGGACATAGACCATGAATGGAGGGTGGTCAGGTCCCAGTAACTTGGACACTGCCCTCCGGGGGCCATCCAACACCAAATGTGGGCCACTCTCATTATACAATTTTTGTAAGTCAAAGGTGTTAACTGAAAAGCCATAAGGCCCGGCCCAATGTTGAAAGTCCTGGAAAGTTTTCAAGAAGCAGTTAAGAGGAGAGCAAGTAACACAGGACTGAGATTGGCCCATGATGAAAAGCTTAAATATTATAAGATTCAGGCAATGGTCAAAATGGGGAGCAACACCACAATCAGAGAAGGAAACCTATTGCAGTCCAGTATACAACCACTAATCACAGCCTTCTCCCAGGCCCCCAATCCTCTGGGCCCACCGAGTAAAGCCTGATACCCAGCAATAGAGTCAACCCGAACAGACCAATGGCAATGTAAGAAGCTGACTCAGTCATTCAGTTCAAGGGGACCTGAGTAGTCTGTCTCAAAGACAATTTTTATACACAGTCTACATTTATTAAGCACCTATGCCGGCGACGAAACACAGAGACACAGACTTGTTTTACAGGGTAGGGTGTCTCAAGCTCCGTGGCCTTTCAGCCGTGGAGCTGTGACACTGTTACTCACTCACACCACACGTGGACATAAAGGACAGAGGACAGGACAAGACAATTGGCCAATGATGACAGCGCGCATAAATTGAACTCCCTACTGTTGCTGCTGCCCTGGATGGACCCAAGATGGTGGTGGTGGCATAGGCCATCTACCCTTCTCTTGATTTTGATAATAAGGGCCTTGGACCTGCCGACACCAAGGGCAGTCAGGGAGCTGCCAATTTGGCTTGACCGGTGCAGTCGAATTAATTTGGCGCCTTGTTGATTTCACAGTCGACTCTTTGAATCTCATTCAAAAAGAAAACCAGAAATTTCAGCCGCCTGAAAAGATCTGAAGACCACGCACAGAGAAAGGCATGGACAGAGAGAGGGGGAGAGGGAGAGGGAGAGAGGGAGAGAGGGAGACGGGCGGAGAAAGCAAGCAGCGAGCAGCTGGGCAGAGGTGGAGGCCCGGTTCTACCACCCCGGACGGCCTCAAGAAAAAGACAGATAGGAAACTGACAATCACGGATCCCAATGATAAGCGCACATCTTTCTTTAAAGTTCGAAACTATAACCTAGGACCCAGATGGCAGGTAAAACCGAAATGGAATCGAAGCTGAAAGAAATGAAAATAGAAGAAGAGTAATCCAAAAGAAAATACTCAGGAATCTGACCAGGACTCGCAAGTCCTAGGTGATGTCTCATGTTCCAGGACTCGCCCAAGGAAAAGGGAAAACAGGATCAGATCCTGACAGTAAGTTCCAGGTGACGTCTCACCTCTTGGAACCCACCTGAGGAGTGAAGCTGCGTCCAGCCAATCTCCTGAGGTGCCAGACAGCTCCAGAGCCAGAAACAGACCAGAAAAGAACTCACCAGTGAACAGAACCAGAAGACTCATCCAGAAGAATTTGCAGTTTTGAAGGTGTCAGGGGCCGGCGCATTGTCAAGCCTCTGCCTGGAGCTGAGGATTGTCTCTCAGAGGCCTCCCCTGGGCAAGACACTCGACTCCGCGCCGGTCTCCAGGCACCGGTGGTCGCCAAGTGCCCTATATAGGGAAGAATCTCTCTGGGGCCTCCAAATGTTATGGTCTGAGATGCAAGAAACGACCACCTAAAGACCGAATTGAGCCAAATTAGGAGTCCGCATTAGCTGGCCAGCGCCTACCCTCTGCACCGCCAAAGGCGGCAGCACAGAGAGCGCCTTGAGCCTTTGAAGCAGAAAGCTTTTATCGTGAGTGAAAAATCACTGGGGCAGAGCCAGCATGAGTCCAGGCACAAAAAGCAGCATGACATCACTGTCATGTCCTGGTGCAACAGGACCTGGGCAGTTTAGGGCTTGGTCACGCAGAACATGGGTGCTGCCTTCCCACACTTGGGGCACTGTCTTTAGCAAGCAGTTTTACAGAAGCGAGATAGCAGGTTAATGATTTTTCAGCACGAAACTCACACTGTGACATTATAGAAATAGCTTTGACAATGTTAAAATTTCAGCCTTTAACATTATATGGCCAAAAGTTATAACAGTCAGTAGTCTTGAAGCTTTTGACCCTTAACACACCCCACATTTCCTAAACAGTGGGTTAGGGAGTTAAACACTGTTAGAAGTGCAGTGCCAGAGGGCAGAGGAAGGAGAGGAAAGTAGACCAGTGAGGCACTCGTGTCCAGGTGACCTTTTTGCCAGGGTCTGCTCAAAGGCATTGTCTTGAAATTATTGGCAGAGAGAGCACTTTCATTCTGGCAATTGGGCAGGGCTGAGAAAGGAGTCACCAGCTGGGAAATGACGTCCTGACTTCCGGCTTGCAAGTCATTCGCTCAGAAGCCTGGAGGAGCAGGGGAAACTCACACTGTGAGCCCCAGGTGGTTCCTGTGGGGTACCCCTTTCCAGCAACCTGTTATTAAGGAGGTGCCTCTCGTCCAGACCAACTTCCCCTGACGATGCTTCATGGTCACTCACCACACCTTTTTTGGTTTTTGGATGTAAGTGCTCATGTGTACACATGGAAGACCAGCTACTGCCTGGTGGGGGTTGGGGAGAAGGTCTCAAGGGCTCCAGAGCAGCATGGTTGGATTTACAAGGTCAAGTTTTTGGTCTTCCATGTCTGCTGGAGGCATGCCTTTGCTGGAAAATACAGTGCATTCCTCTGCTTTGATTTCAGTGGTGGAACAAGGCAGGAAAATAGAGACACAAGGAAAGAAAATGTTAGAGTCTTAGCTTCTTTTATCTTGCATGGGGTCTGTATTCAACTGGTCTCTTTCATCTGGCATGATTGTCTTCCTATTCTAACTCTTAAAATTTCATTTAAGGAGCCATTGTTGTCTTCTGAGGGTCCAGTAAAAGGAAGAAGAATATTTATTAATATTTAATTAAAATATTAATTAAAAATAATTGTATAGACTGAAATTCATGTGGAAAACTTTACAAATTGGACATCACCAGTTTTGCTTCCTGTTTTTGTAAAGAACAAACAATGAGACAAAGTTGAATAGTTGTCTGTGATCACAAGGGGTGCTTGGCCAAAGGTCAGCTGAATTCAGACCCCTGCATTCTTGGACCTTCAAAAGAAAAGAGGTTGGGGTTTTTCAGCACCTGCTGTATGCTAGGCCCTGGGCGAGGCGCTAGCCTGAGCTCATGTCACTCTGCAAGGGCACCATCGAGAGTCCATGTTTGGGCAAGGAAAGCTTGGATCATGTGCCAGGATCACACAGAAAGGACCCAGGAGAGGCAAGATTTGAACTTGATCTGTCCAGTTCCCAAGCCTGGGGCCGCCCTTTCCCCCACGCACATATCCAGGATCTTCATCCTTGCTCTGGCTGTTGAGGCCCCGGACAAATTTCCATGTCAGTCTGCAGCTCACCTTGTCTCCCTTGCCAGGGCCCAGGGTCTCCGCCCACCTTCTTCTTTTCCTTTCCTCTTACAGTGTAGTCATGCTCACCCCCACCCCCCCGTCTGGCGCAGCAGAGCTGAAGGTGTGGACAGCAGTCAACGTACCTGTTGGCCAGGCAGGTGGACTCCCTTGAAGATGCAGCATTTGTTGTTTCAACATCCCAACTTGACCACGCGTTTACAACGTGAAGTGCTAATCCAACTCAAATTCTTGGTGCTCCCCCAGCAGCCTCCTCCCTGGTCTTGCTGGGCCCTCAGAATTCCAGCTGCAAAGAACCCAGAAGACAATTTGTCTTCTTGGCTTGCCACCTTCTGTGCAAAGTGTAGCAGCAACAGCACAGGAGCTTCAAGGGAACAGTATCTTAGCAGCTTCTGACTGTTTTCAGGTAGAAAAAGACAGCTGCTTGGAATTCCTTTTGCCACGTGGCACTGACTTCATTTCCGATTCATTCCTGCTGCTCGTCCCATGCCCACCCCAGGCTCTGTCCCTGAGAAGGCAGATGGGCATGGCCCAGCTTGGGCTGTGATGTCCTGGACTCTCAGCAGAGGAGCTGCCACCTGTTAGGTCCGGAGCTGAGAGAGACACACAAAGCCTCATGCATAGCAAAATGCTGTTTATTTTGAGCATCTGGGTTCAGATGGGTGGAGGCCGAAAAAGCATCCACCCCAGGAAAAGGAGAGCGGTGGGTTTTACAGAGGGTTTTTCCTGGGGGAGTAGGTAAGTGGGCCAGAACAGCCGCTTATAATAAATTCTTTTTCAAACAACTAGCTCCTAGGATGCCTGCCCCACCCACACCCTGCCTTCAGCTCCAGTGTCATCCTCATCAGGAAAGAGAGGGAAGGATAAACTTCATCTCTACCGGCGGGAAACGAATGCAAGCTCCCCTTTTGCATTCCATTCCTTTATCTCCCTAGGGGTCTGGCAAAGGCTACGTGCCTAATATTCCAGACTGTTTATATACACACATGCGTGTGTGTGTGTGTGTGTGTGTGTGTGTATATATATATATAATACCAAGAATACATGGGAGGGTAGGATTAGGGGCGTTGAATCTGCTCTTTGCTTCATGCTGGCTGGGGGGCAGCGTTTTATGGCGTGAAAGTTTGGGGTATTGGTTGATAATGGGGAAAGGTCTGTCTCAAGAAGATTTCTCCAATGGATTTATTGGTGATAGCCTGGACTCTGTTTTGAATAAAATGCAATAAAAATTGTACTATACAGGGACCAAAAAGGAGGGCAAGCAGGGTTACTACTGGAGGTCCTAAGAAGGGTAAGCACCAGGTCATTTGGGGGAGGACAGACTGGAGAGAGTTCCAAATCGGGTCTCCTATATCTTTCTCTGATAATTTTTTTTAGCCATTCTGCATTTTCTAAGATTCTCTGAGTTCTTTCTTCTACCTGTCTGTTGGTGTTTACATAAAAGCAACAAGAGGTGTTTTCAACTGCACAAACTTCTCCTTCTGAAGCTCACAGATAATCAAGGCTATTCTGTTATCCATTACCATGTTTGCTAATTAACTGAGGGAAGCTGGTAAGAGTTTAAACTTTTCTCCTGTGTCCTGCGCTACTGTGGCCATGGTAGCCATGATATTTTTTTGCTGTGAGTGCATTGTAGGTTGTTCCTCCCGCCAATCCTGCTAAGCCCAGAAGGGCCATTATTCCCACCACTATGAGACCTGCTGCGCACTTTTGACGGTGTAATTGGTGAGAGTGAGCGGATGTTATGGATTTTGGGAATAGGACAGAAATATCCTTTCTGGAGGATAAAACATAACCTACTGTCCAGATTCCCTTTGCTTTTAAGGAGTCAATGCATTGTAAAGCAACTCCCTTTTTTTCGACTCCCCCCAGAAACATAAGACTGGATGGCAAGCAGAGTAATCCCCTCCCAGTTGTATTGCCTTTTAGGTAAGAAGCTGACTCAGTCATTCAGTACTCATGCTTGTAACGAATGCCTCCAAGAGGACATCGTACGAAGTCTAACCATACAAATGTATAACAAATCTCAAGGCCTTCTTCAAAGTAATTGTCTGGGCTGCGTCCTTCTGGGTGACACACAGGACAGTCATTAATTGGCTTGATCAAACTTCCCTAAAGCATGAGTACCAGGCTTTGGAGAAATATAGCAGTTTTCTATATCTGGACCTGCAAAAATATGGGAGCCATTACATATCCCTTGAGTTATGGTCCCGTTTTTTAAGTGGCAGGTGACATTGTCTCCCAGGTTCTAAAAGTGCAGGTGAGACCTCTGAAGCCTTTTCTGAGGTTGTGGGGAATGCTTCTACCCATCCTGAAAATGTGTCCACTATAATGAGAAGGTGTTTTGTTTGTTTGATCGGGGGCATATGGGGAAAGTCTATCTGCCAGTCCCAGCCAGGCACATGGCCCCGAGTTTGATGTGGGGGAAAGGAGGGCAGCCAAGCTTCTCCCTGAAGGGAGACTGAGTAGCAAACGGAGCATTTGCAGGTTATGTCCTGCGGAAGAGAAGTTAGGCTTGGACAGGGGACAAGAGGTTTTAAAAGCTACAGTAAGGGTTTAAATCCTACATGTAATGAATCATGTATAGCCTTTAGTATAGTGTATGTCTGTTCTTGTGGAAGGATATATTTTCCTTTGTTTAATAACCAGGGGCCGTTTGGAGTGGCCCCAGCTTTTAGCACAGAATGTCTTTCTTCAGGGAAGTAATTAATAGAGTCATGAGGGATAGCTATCATTTGATTGGCGGAAGTGGGAGGATCTCTTAAGGCTTCTCTCTTTGCCTCCTGATCTGCTAGATTATTGCCCAATTTTATGGGATCACTACCCTGCTGGTGTCCTTTGCAATGCATAACGGCTGCCACCTTTGGCAAGTGAGCCACTTGTAAGAGCTTAAGAATGAGAGGTGCAGTAATTATTGGAGAGCCCTTTGTGGTAAGGAAACCTCACTCTTCCCGTACAGGGACATGTGAGTGTAGGATGCAAAAGGCGTATTTGGAGTCTGTATAGATGTTGATCATTATGTTTTTTGAGAGTGTTAATGCCCTCATTAAGGCCACTAACTCAGCCTTTCGGGAGGATGTTCCTGTGGGTAGTGACCCACTTTCAATGATGTTTGCTTGGGAAACTACAGCACACTTGGCCCTCCTCTGTTTTTCATGTCTGTAAGAACTGCCATCTATGAACCAGGTATAAGTAGAATGAGGTATGGGCTGTTGGGAGATGTTAGGAAAGTTAGGAATCCTATAATCTAATATTCCTGTGAAAGAGTGTATGGGATGAGTTTGAGAGATGGGTAAGAGACTAGCCGGGGTTAAAGGAGGGATTTTGGTGAGAGATACACATGGAGATTCTACAAAGAGTAGATGAAACTGTTGAACATGAAAAGCCAGGGTCTGTAAGGCCGGTATGAGAGAAGATCAGCAAGAGAGTGAGATGAATAACCAGCAACGGGCTGCCCTAAAGTCAGTTTTGACTCTCTTTTGTGAGGAGAGCAGCTGCAGCTACAGCTCTTAAGCAAGCTGGCCAGCCCCTGATAGTTGGGTCTAGTAGCTGGGACAAGCATGCTATTGTCTGTGTATCGGGGCCATTGTTCTGTGTTAAAATTCCCACTGCTATACCCTGTCTCCCAACAGTATGTAATTGGAAAGGTCAGGTGAGGTCAGGAAGTATGAGTGTCTGAGCTGAGGTCAGGGCATTTTTTAGGGCTTCAAAAGAAGGTTGAATGTTAATGGTAGGATTTAAAGGTTCATTAAGATTTCCTGTGGTTGCCTGATATAAAGGTCGAGCTGAAACTAGGGACCCAGATGTGAAAATATCAGGCTAATCCTAGAAAAGAGAGGAGATCTCTCTTTTTGCAAACACCAACGCTTTAGAACCTGATTATCTCCTAGGCCTTAAAAGCCTCTAAGAGGTGAAGAAAGACAATTTCGCAGAAGAGGGCCATGTCAGAATGGAAGGATGTTTCATATAAAAACACTCCCATTCACTGAAAGAAACCAGCTGGATATTCGTTTGTTTACAAGTTTGCTTAGCTCTGTGAACTAAAGCAGTATATTCTGTTTCTTCTCAAACACCACAATTTAGTAAGAGAAGTTACCTAGCTATGCATCTTTTGGATGTTTGAATGCATTGAAGTCTTAGAACCTGATTCTCTCCAGGGTTTATAAGCCAATAAGAGGAGAAGGAAGGCATTTTCACAGAAAGAGAGTAATGTTGGAATGGAAATACATTTTATATGAAAAGACTTCCATTCATGTAGAGAAGGCAGCTAGATGTTCATTTGTTTGCAGGTGTGCTTAACTCTGAACTGAGGAAGTGTATTCTGTTGGGCGTCAAACACCTCCATTTACTAAAACAAGTTACATAGAGGTGCATCTTTTAGGAAGTTTGCATGCATTGGAGTTTTAGATCTTATTCTCTTTTATGCCTTATAAAACTCTAAGAGGAAACGAATGCATTTTTGCATGAAGAGGGTAATGTTAGAATGGAAAGATGTTTCATATGAAAACACACCCATTCACTTAGAGAAAGCAGCTAGATGCTTGGTCAAGTAATTACAGGTCTTCTTGACTCTGTGAACTGAAGCAGTGTATTCTGTTTTTTATAAAAGACATCTATTTGCTAAAAGAAGCTACATAGAGATGCATCTTTAAGGAAGTTAGCATGCATTAGAGTTTTACAACCTGACTCTCAAATAGGCCTTCTAAGCTAAGAAAAAAAAGAAAGGCATTTTAGCAGGAAGAGGTTAATGTTAGAATGGAAAGCTGTTTCCTATGAAAACACTTCCATTTACTTAGAGAAAGCAGCTAGATGTTCTGTTGTTTACAGGTTTGCATAAATCTGTGAACTGAAGCTGAGTATTCTGTTTCTTATCAAATGACTTCATTTACTAAAAGAAGTTACATAGAGATGCATCTTTTAGGAAATTTGCATATGCATTGGGGTTTTATTTTTTTATTTTTTTATTTATTTATTTTTTTTGAGACAGAGTCTCACTCTGTTGCCCAGGCTAGAGTGAGTGCCGTGGCGTCAGCCTAGCTCACAGCAACCTCAAACTCCTGAGCTCAAGCGATCCTCCTGTCTCAGCCTCCCGAGTAGCTGGGACTACAGGCATGCGCCACCATGCCCGGCTAATTTTTTCTATATATATTTTTAGCTGTCCATATAATTTCTTTCTATTTTTAGTAGAGATGGGGTCTCGCTCTTGCTCAGGCTGGTCTCGAACTCCTGAGCTCAAACGATCCGCCCACCTCGGCCTCCCAGAGTGCTAGGATTACAGGCGTGAGCCACCACGCACGGCCTGCATTGGGGTTTTAGAAACTGATTCTCCCCTATATCTTATAAGCTTCTAAGAGGAGAAGAAAAACATTTTCACAGTAGTAAAGTAATGTTAGAAAAAAAGATGTTTCATATGAAATCACTTCCATTCACTTAGGGAAAGCAGCTAGATGTTCGGTTTTTTAATAGGTTTGCTTAACTCTGTGAGCTGAAGCAGTGTGTTCTGTTTCTTATCAAACGCCATCATCTATTAAAAGACATTACATAGACATGCATCTTTTAGGAAGTTTGCACGCATTGGAGTTTTAGAACATGATTCTCTCCTAGGCTTTACAGGCTTTTAAGAGGAGAAAGACATTTTCACTGGAAGATGTAATACAGGGATGGAAAGATATATCATATGAAACACTTCCATTCATTTAGAGAAAGCAGCTCGATGTTCGGTTGATTACAGGGTTGCTTAACTCTGCGGACTGAAGCAGTGTATTCTATTTCTTATCAAACACCTCCATTTACTAAAAGAAGTATCATAGAAATGAATCTTTAAGAAAGTTAATATACCTTCAAGTTTAAGAAACTGATTCTCACCAAGGACTTATAAGTTTCTAAGATGATAAGAAAGGCATTTTTGCAGGAAGAGGGTAATGGTAGAATGTAAGGGTGTTTCATATGAAAAGACTTCCATTCACTTAGAGAAAGAAGCTACATGTTCAATTGTTTACAAGTTTGCTTGTTTTTGTTAACTGAAGCTGAGTATTCTGTTTTTTATCAAACATCTCTATCTACTAAAAGAAGTTACATAGAGATGCATGTTTTAGGAATTTTGCATGCATTGGAGTTTTAGAACCTAATTCTCTCCTATGTCTTATAAGCGTCTACAGGGAGAAGAAGGTCATTTTTGCAAGAAGAAAGTAATTTTAGAAAGAAAGATGTTTCATACGAAAACACTTCCATTCACTTAGAGAAAGCAGCTAGATTTTTGGTTGTTTACAGGTTTGCTTAACTCTGTGAACTCAAGCAGTGTGTTGTGTTTCTTATCAAAACTCTCCATTTAATCAAAGAAGTTACTTAGAGATGCATGTTTTAGGAAGTTTGCATGCATTGGTGTTTTAGAACCTGATTCTCACTTAGGCCTGATAAGCTTTTAAGAGGAGAAGAAAGGCATTTTTGCAGGAAGAAAGTGATGTTAGAAAGAAAGATGTTTCATATGAAAACATTTATTCCATTTACTCAGAGAAAGCACCTAGGTATTCAGTTGCTTACAGGTTTGCTTGTCTTTGTGAATTGAAGCAGTGTATTCTGTTTCTTGTACAACATCTCTGTTTACTAAAAGAACTTACATAGATATGCGTCTTTAAGAAGTTATCATATGTTGAGAAAGCAAAAAGATGTTCAGTTGTTTACAAGTTTGCTTAACACAGTGAACCCTAACCCTAACAACCAGAACCCTAATCCTACCCATATCCCTAACCCTACCCCTACACCAAACCCTAATGCTAACCCCAACCCCCTATCCCTAGCCACCTAACCCTCACACTAACCTTCACCTTCACCCTAACCCTAAGCCTAGCCCCAAACCTAAACCCCTCCATTTACTAAGAGAAGTTACATAGAGATGTATCTTTTAGGAAGTTTAAATGCATTGGAGTTTTAGAAATTGATTCTTCCATATGCCTTATAAGCTTCTAAAAGGAGAAGAAAGGCATTTTTGCTGGAAGAAAGTAATGTTAGAAGAAAGGATGTTTCATATGAAAACATTTCCATTCACTGAAAGAAAGCAGATAGATGTTCAATTGTTAACAGGTTTGCTTAATTCTGTGACCCTTAACACTAACCCTAAACTAACCCTAACCTTAACCATAAAAACCCTAACCCTAACTACCCTATCCCCTAACCCTAACCCAAACGCTAACCTCTAAATGCTAACCTCTAAACCCTAACCCCTAAGCCTAACCCTAAACCCTAATCCCTACCCTTACCCCTAACCCCATCCTAACCCTATTCCCTAATGCTAACCCTAACTCCAACCCCAGCCCCTAAATTTTAAACCCTCACCCTGACCCCTACCCCTAAACTCTACCCCTACCCCTACCCCTAACTGCTACCTCTAACCCTTACCCTTAACTCCTAACCCTAGCCTTAGCCCTAGCCCTAATGCTAACATTAACCATGAAGCCAACCCCAAGCCCTAACCCCAACCCCAACCCCAACCCTAACCCCAACCTTAACTCTAACCCTAACCCCTACCCCTATATCTACCACTACCCCAACTCCTGACCCTGAATCTGACCCTTACCCTAACCCTAACCCTAAACCTCACCTTAACCCTAACACTTATGGCTAACCCTAACCCTAACCTTAATCCTTATCCTCAACCCACTAATCTTAATGTTAATTCTTAGTCTACCCTTAACTGTCTAACCATAACCCTTAAACCCTATTCCCACCGCCCTATCCCTAAGGCCCTACCCTAACCCTAAATCTAACCCTAGTTACCCTAGCCATAAACCTAGCCCTAGCTCTCACCCTAAACTCTTAACCTTAACTCTACCCTTACCCCTTCCCCAACCCCAACACAACCCCTAACCCCTTCTCTGTAACCCTCTAAACCCCTAATCATCTGTCACCCCAATTTCAACCCTAACCATGTAACCCTACCCCTGCTCCAACCCCACTATCCTCTAACGTGACCCTAATCCTAACCAAAATGGTAACCCTTAACAAAGCAAAGCATGACATCACAAAGACGTAAAATTACACACCACTATCTTTTCTTACCATACATGAGAACCCTTAACATAGTAATAATACTCACAGTTTTCCTTCAGTAATGGAAGAAGTTTGCATCTTGCACCACTCCCAATACGAACATCCAGGCATCCTCACATCCTGTAGACAGCTCCATGTAACCTGTGGATATGAAAAGTTGGTCTTTTGTATATGCAGATTTCACATCACCCAAATAGTATATATTAGATCTCAACTATATAACATATTGAAAGGATTATACACCATGACCAAGAGGCCTTAATCTCAGAAAATCGAAAATGGTTCAATATACTAAAGTTATCCGTGTAATATATCATATAAACAGAATGAAAGAAAGCATATTATATTATCATCTCGCTTTATGCAGAAGGAGCTTTAAACAAAATCCAGCACCTTTTTATGATCTAAAAACCCAGCAAGCTAGGAATAGAATGAAATTTTGTCAACATGATAAAAAGCATTTATGCAAAACACATAGCAAACATCATCTCAATAGTGAAAACTGAAAGCTTTACTGTTAAGATCAGGAACAAATCAAAGATGCTCACTTTGACCTCTGCATCCAATATTGCACTGAAGAACAAATTGGGAGATATCACATTACCAGACTTCAAATTATACTATAAGGATATAGTAACCAAAACAGCATGGTACTGATATAAAAGTAGAGACAAACACTAATGGAACAGAGTAGAGAACCCACAAAGCAGACAACAACATATACTGGGGAGAGGAAGACTTATTCAGTAAATGGTCCTGGGAAAATTGGATAGCCACAAGCAGAAGAATGAAACAGGATCCCTATATCCCACCATAAACAAAAATTAATTCAAGATGGATTAAAGACTTAAATGTAAGGTATGAAGCCACAAAAATTATAGGAGAATATGTAGGGTAAACTCTTTTAGACATCACCCTAGACAAAGAATTTATGAGTAGAACCCCAAAGGCAAATATAGCAACAACAAAAAGAAATAGATGTGACTTAATTAAAAACTACTGCACAGTAAGGGAAATAATTAACAGAGTGAAGAGACAACCTACAGAATGGGAGAAAATATTCCCAAAGTATACGAGGGTTGTCCGGAAAGTATCCAGCCATGGAATATGAAAAGTAGAGACACACATGGCTGGATAATTTCTGGACAGCCCTTGTACATCTGATAAAAGACTGATATCCAGAGCCTACAAAGAACTCAAACAAATCAGCAAGAAATAAACAAATAACCTCATCAAAAAGTCAGCAAAAGTTATGAACAGTTTTTGAAAGAAGATAGACAAATAGCCGATAAACATGAAAAAATGCTCAATATCACTAATCATCAGGGAAATGCAAATTAAAGCCTCAGTGAGATACTACCTTATCCATACCAGAATGGTCATAATTAAAAAGCCATAAAACAATAGATGCTGCTGCAGATACAGAGAAAAATGAAAGCTTATGCACTGTTTGTGGGACTACAAATTAATATAACCTCTATGGAAAACAGTCTGAAGAGTCCCCTTCCCGGACTCGCCCTGCACGCCTCCATCGGGACCACTCCCATCCCCACCCTGTACTCCTGCCCCACTCCCCACCCTGGTATCCCTGCCTCCCACCTGCCCTGCATCTGTCCCCATGTCGCCCCGCCCTGCATTACCCCTAACCCTTCCCTCTCTGGCCTCTCTCTCCCTCCCCGCATTGTACCTGTCGGCCCCTCCCTTCACACCCCTCATCCCTCCCCCCGCCCCCCCAATGCCCCTCCCCGGGGCCCTCTCCCAGGGCAGCCTCATCCAGGGTCCTCTGAGTCTCTGCACAGGCTTCACCCTGGACCCTGCAAGGCCCGCCGCGCCGCGGGCCCTGGCCTGGATCTGGGATCCAGGGCAGTGTGAGTGGCCCGAGGAGTGGAGGACCCTTTGGGGAAACTGAGTCTGGAGGTGTTTAGTCAGACCTTCCAGACCTGCAGCTGCTCCAGGCCGCAGACTGTCTGTCCTCTCTTGTCCCCTCTCCCTGCCCTCACCATCCACACAGATCCCCTCAGCCAGGCCCCTCCCCTCCCCCTCTGGGCCTCAGGGTCCCCCTTACCCTCCAGCATGCAGGGGTTGGGTGGCGCCCCCCTTTCTTTCTGCCCTCCACCTGTCTCCACCTCAGCGATGGTCCTGCTGTCCTAGGTCCCTCTAGCAGGAACCTCCCTTCCCTACCCTCCACCCCTCCCCCCAGCTACCAGCTACTCTCCTAAAACTCTGGTGTTCCCCGAATCCTCAGGGTTCCCTCTTTATTGAGACTGAGTCCAAATTCTGGATTTTCAGGTCCTGATCTCAGCCTAGCTCCTTGGACACCCTGTCTCCACCCCACTGCCTGCTTTTGCTGAAATTCTCACTTCACTCTGCGAAACTAATTCACCGGCCAACTCAGATGCTTCCAGGGAGATGCTTCCCTGGCCCCTCCCCGCTCCCAGGCATGGGGGTCCTCCGGGTGCCTCTGGGCCCTCCCCACAGGCTTCGGGCCAAGCACTGACCACCCAGGGAGCACCGAGCCCCTTATACTCAGCGTTTGCCCTGCCTAGTGCCTGCAACCAACCTTGCTCCTACACAAGCCAGTTCCACTCCTCAGCCCACAGGCCAGCCTTCTGCCTCTCCACTTGTCCCCTTGTCATCAGGCTCTGGCCACACTGGCCTTCCCAGTTCCATGGACCCCCACCTGCCACCACCATCTCAGGCCAAGGTGTCAGCTGTCCCCTCTGCTCGAGGTGCTCCAGCTCTGGCCACCTTCCCCTCCACCTTCGGCGTTAGCTCAGAGGGGCCATCTCTGACTGAGTCCTAAGGCCTACAGTTTCAAGCGCTGCCTTGACAACACCGTTGAGCCTCAAAGAGCCACTAAGTCCTCACCATGACTCCCCCTGCTCTGGCCAGATATGTCCTCCCACCCAGCGGGACAAGCTGCTCCCCACCCAGGTCGTTCCTGCAGCAGCCAGACCAGCTGCACCACACAGGGCCCTCAGCTGACAGATTTCACTTCCCTGCCGGCTGAGACGTTATTCAAACAAGCTAATCACATCCTTCCACGGGAACCAGGGGCCACCCTGTTACTGCAAAGCCGGCCTCCCAAGCCCCCGCCTGTTCACTCTGCTCCCGGGTGCAACCCCCCTGTGGCCCTGCTCGGCCTGTGGTGTCCTGCCCCTGCAGGTTGACCGTATACAAGGTCTGTCTGGAAAGTAACCAGCCACTGTTCATATAACGAGAACAGTTTGCGTGACGTCGATGTAACCAGGCTGCCAAGGAGAGTGGACTGGGATGAGCCTGTCTGAGCAATGACGATGTCACTGTACTAGTCAGTGGGGCGCTAGATGCCGTGGAGTGAGCATGAACACTGTGTGGCTGTCACATTCAAAATGACTGAGTGAGTGGAGCAATGAATCTGCATCGCATTTTGCATTAAGCTTGAACCATCCTCCGCAGAAACCATTCGGATGACTCAGAAGGCTTTCGGGGACGCTGCGATGAGTGCGCCACAGATCAAAGTGTGGCACAAACACTTCAGTGATGGTCGAGAATCTGTTGAAAGTGATCCACGACCTGGAAGGCCCGCCACGAGCAGACCACCTGAGGATGTTGAACGTGTACGGGTCAGGTGAAGACATGCTGGGAGAACTGTGTGAGGTCCCAACGTGCCTACTTTGAAGGGGACTGAGGTGTCATTTTCCTGTGCACAATGTTTCTTGGATCTTATATCATCTTCAATCAATGTCTCTAATTTTTCATATTACTTGGCTGGATGCTTTCCAGACAGACCTCGTATGTGAGCAATACACCGTGGTCAATCGCATCTGTCCAGCGTCAGGCGTTTCGTGTGCTTGGCCCCATCTTGTACTATTTAGGGCCAGAGATTCCTCCTTCACCAAGAGAGTGGTTAGGAGAAAGCGGGAATATTAGCACAGCCTGTCATCCAGTTTAACTCTCTCCACGGTGCCCAAACACGGAACACGATCTTACTACCCCATGCACACCTGCTTCCTGTCTGTCTCTGCTGGCGTGTGAGCTTGGTTTCCTGCCGCCCACCCCCCCCCCCAACCCCGGGCCCTGGCTCAAAGCACTCGGCACACAGGAAAAGACCCACAACTTGGAAGAGTCGATTGATACTTTTCCAGGAATCATGCTAGCTGGGGGGTTAACAAAGCCATTACTAAAAATTAAATTATACAAACCTTGCAATTGAATACATTATACAGTTGAGTAACCTTTATCTGAAATGCTTGGGACCAGAAGTGTTTCAGATGTGGGATTCTTTTGAGATTTTTGAATATTTGCATTGTACTCACCAGTGGAATATCTCAAATCCAAAAATCCGAAATGTTCCAGTGAGGGTTCCCTTTGAGAGGCCTGTTGTCACTCAAAATGTTCCAGATTTTTGAGCACTTTTGGATTTAGGATTTTTTTGCATTGTGGATACTCAACATGTATTGAAAACAGGAGTTTGACAAGGAAATTCCTGTGTAATATGAACTAATAAACATGTTTGAAAACATGTTTCTTTATACACTGGTGCCTATAGGGATGAGTTGGAATATCTAGCTATAAAAGAGAAAAATGTAAGGTGATGTAAGTACTCAAAACTGATCACTTTCTTTTTATTTTACTATATCTTACTGTCCTCTGCATTTTTTAAGAGATGGGGTCTTGCTATGTTGCCCAGGCTCGTCCCGAACTCCTGGCTTCAAGCGATCCTCCCACCTTGGCCTCTCAAAGTGCTGGGATAGCAGGTGTGAGCCACCAGCCCCACCAATATTTTCTTATATTCAGGGTGAGCCCTTCCATTCTTGGTGGAACCACAAACTGGTGGCTCCTTTTCCATCTTTCTGGTCCCGTCTAGGTGCTTCATCTTCATGAAGCCCTTTCTCAGGGCTCCCTTGGCTGGGTGACTGCACCACCAGATGGACCCTTGTGCTGTCCGCACCTCCCTAGCTCACCTGGGGGCTGTGTGGCCGCCCCTCTCTCCTTGGGCCCGTGTAATTCATATGAGATCTGTCCACCTCACCTGGCTATATGGGCCCAACTTTCCTGGAGCTTACCTACATCTGTCCCCCTCACCTGGGGGGGTGCTGCGTCCCTGTTCACCTCACCCGGGGGCTGTCTATACCTCACCTGTCTGCCTCATCTGGGGGCTTTCTCACCTGGGGGGCATGTCCCTGCCCACCTCCTCAGAGGGCTGTGTACAGTGGCCCATTTCTCCTGGGGGCCTGTGTCCTTGCTCACCCCACCTGATGGCTGTCTACACCTGCTTACCTCAACTGGGGACTGGGACCCTCCAGGGCCAGCCAGGTGGAAGGCAGGGGGCAGGGTGGGGCATGCGTGTGTCTGTCCTGGGAGGGGACTGCAGGTGCCCTCTGCAGCCCTTTGTACCTCCACCAGAGCCCTCGGTGCAACTCGGAGTCAGACACTCCCAGGCATGGGGTGTGGCAGCCAGCACCGCCTTCTGTCCTTTAGGCTGCGTCCCAGCCCCGACCATTCCTTCATGGCAGCTCCATGAACTTTGAGCAGAGACAAGGCCTCGGACGGCACCCAGACGAACAAACTGAGCGCCAGACAATTCAATAGGCACCCTGGCAGGCAGGGTCTGGGTAAACAGACAGGGAATACGAGTGCCACAGTGAATGCCCTGGCGCGCCTTAGCTCCACCAGGTGCGTCTGTCCCGTTGAAGATGCCAGCTCAGTGCCAGGAATGTTCTGGACACAACGTGGGCCAGGAAGGAACTGAATAGCCACCGGGCTGCCAGCAGCTCCAAGCACATGCTGGGGTGGGCGCTGGGGAGGGGACTTGCCAAGCTCAGTCCCCCTGCAGGATGCTCATGTCTGCTGGAACAAAGCCTGGAACATTTGTCCCCAGGCAGTGGCCCCGGGGGAAGGTAGACAGGGACATGGCCCCAGGGGAAGTGGATGGGTGTAGACAGGCCCCAGGGGAGGGGCACCAGGACATGGCCCCCAGGTGAGGCGACCCCTTCCTTCTCTTCTTCCCTCCCCTCACCGAGCATCTGTGGACACTGCCCATCAGGCCAGCGAACCAAGCACTCCAGGCTGGCCCAGCCTCAGTGGCTCACAATGTTTAGGAAGATCAGTTCTAACCAGGCAAGTTCAGAACCTCTGCCAGCAAGGCTACCCTTGCAGGACCGTGGCGGGGACCAGAACCCTGCAATGTAAGCCAGGCCTGAGCCTGGGACCACAGAGGACAGCTTGGGGACGCAGGGGCCAGGCAGCCCAGGGGCGGGAAGGTCTGGCTCCCACGCGGAGGGACATTTTGCAGGAGGAGACATTTCATCATTTGTTGATGCAAACCTTCCCAGGCTCCCTTGCCAGCTCAGCTCCCCAAGCCCCGCATCGCGTCGGCGGCTTCTCCCATCCCCGACACGGTGTCCCGCTGCCTGGTGAGCCTGGCTGGCCCATTCCCGCCTCCCAGCCATTGGCTTCTCACCTGCCACAGCTCCACTGGGCTTCAGCTCTGGTGGGCAGAGCGCCCACCCCTTGCCTCTCCTGCGACCTCTTTTCTTTCTACTGTTTTACAATTTTATTCCTTTTTTAAATATATAGCTCTATTGAGATATAATTCACATACCACAAAGCTCACCCATTGAAAGTGTCCAATTCAATGGCTTTTAGTATATTTACAGAGTTGTGCAACCATCACCTTTATCGAGTTCCAGAACATTCTCACTCCTCCCAAAAGGAGACCCGGTCCCCATTGTCAACCCCCCAGAAGGCTGGTCCGAAGGGCCACAGGTGGGGCTGGTCTCTGTGATGCTGTTTCAAGCAGACAGGAGGGGGGTGGCTGGAGACAAGGTCGGGACTGACCCTGAGCCAGAGACGCAGGGCTGACCCTGTGTGGTCTCAGGGATGGTGGTCCTGGCACGAGCCCGGCCTTACCCGTGCAATGGACACGATGGTGCAAAACGCCGTGAGGATGTCACGTAATTCGGCAGGATGCTTCTCGTAGCCGTTCACTGGGCTTCCGCCCCTCGGGGGCGCTCGCAGGTGAGCCCTCAGAAAGGGCATAGCCCACGTTTGGATGGTCTTAGGAACAGGGGGTACACGTGGCTCCCCATGTGAACTGTGGAGAGATGATGTCCACCCACCGGGTGCCCAGGGACTGCCACACGTAGTAGCTGTCATCGCATGTGCGTCACACCGAGGGAGGCGTGACTTTGGTTTGAGCAGGAAGGAGCCTTGACTAGAGTATGACTCAAGTGCCAAGGTGCTCCACTCATCGCCTAGACAGACAGCAGGGAATTGTACAGGGTGGGCTCCGTCCCTGAGGAATGGAAATTTTACCCCAGCAAAGTTTCCACTCCAGGGTGGATCCTTAAGTCTCTTGTTTGTTTCCATTTATATCCAGAAAAAAAAAATGTATTAGCATTTTAACCATTTTAAAATGCACAATTGAGTGGCATTTAGTCCATTAACAAGGTTGTGCAACCACCGCCTCTATCCTGTTCCAGAACATTCCATCACCCCAAAAGGAGACCCCGTTTCCATCAGCAGTCACTCCCCTCTCCCCATCCCCCAACCCCTTGGCAGCCACTAATCTGCTTTCTGTGTCTATGGATTTGCCAGTTCTGGACACTTCACGTAAACGGTATGATGCAATATGTGACCTTTTGTCATTGGCTTCTTTCACTTAGCATAATGTTGTTTGTTTGTTTGTTTCTTTTTAGAGACAGGGTCTCACTTTGTCACCCAGGCTGCAGTGCAGTGACATGATCATAGCTTACTGCAACCTCGACCTTCTGGGCTCAAGCAATCCTCCTGCCTCAGCCTCCCAAGTAGCTGGGACTACAGGTTGGTACCATGCCTGGTTAATTTTTCTATTTTTTGTAGAGACAGGGGTCTAGCTATCACTCAGGCTGGTCTTGAACTCCTGAGCTCAAGTGATTCTCCCACCTCGGCCTCCCAAAATGCTGGGGTTACAGGCATGAGCCACCTCGCCTGGCCAACATAGTGTTTTTGGTTTGGTTTGGTTTCTCATGAGTCTATCTTATTTTTCTGGTGATGGACTTCGTGTCTCCAGTTTCTCTCTCCATTCCATCCCAATCAGGCTCTTGCCCTCAGTCTTAAACGTCCTCTGAATCTGATGTCATTGATTTCACTGATAGACAATTTCTTAAATTGAATGATCCATTTGCGTGCTGGTTTTATTTGATTTATCAGAAGCATTGGACATGCAGTTCACTTTTTCCTTGATATGTTTTCATCACTTGACTTCCAGGCTGGGTGGGCACCTGTGAACCCAGTGTCTCAGGAAGCTGAGGCAGGAGGATCACTTGAGGCCAGGAGTTCGAGGGCAGCCGGGACAACTTAGCAAGACCACATCTCCACAAAAAAATTTAAAAATTAGCCAGATGTGGTGATACACACCACCTGTAGTCCCACCTACTGGGGAGGTTGAGGCGGGAGGATCACTTGAGCCCAGAAGTTCAAGGTTGCAGTGAGCTATGATCTTGCCACTGCACTCCAGCCTGGGGCAACAGAGGGAGACTGCATCACTAAAAAGAATTAAAAACTAAAACAAAATCGACAGAGCACTTGTCCCAGTCCGTGAGGACCTTGTCCATGGGCACGGCTTACACATCACCTATCAGCGGAACGTTTTTGAGGTTCGTTCCTGGGACAGTCTTCACTGCTTACCAAAGGTGCTTGTGGGCTGAGGACAGATGACAGACAAAACCCACCATGGCCTGGCCGACCACGGAAAAGCGCCCCAAACTCTCTGATGTGAAAATGACCCACAACAGCAACGCTATCAGTATTGAGCATAATAAGAGTGAAGACTGCTTACTAGGCATGAATCACGTCAGGCTTTTTTTCCTCCTTTTCTCATAGCCATTTTGAGCAAGGATGAGGATGCTGCAGCCCAGAGACACTCGGCGCCAAGTGACAGGGCCAGGATCTGAGCCCAGGTCTGCCGGCCCTGAGGGTGATGTTCTCTTGAGCACGTCTAACGGACTCCTGTGCCACCCGGGGGTCCACCTGTGACACTCTGCACTGGAGACTGGTTGTGTGGCCGGTTCCTTCCTGGTGGGATGAGAGACAGCCAGCTGGCCTCCCCTGCGCCTTTGGGGTGGCAGGGGACAGAAATCTTGGCCTCTGCAGTGTGTTGAATTATGTCCCATAAAAGATATGTCCATGTCCTATCTCCAGCCTAGAACCTGTGACCATGACCTAAGTTGGAAACAGGATCTTCAGCTCTCAGGGCCCAAGTCTCACCTAGATGCTTCCCTGGTGACCAGACAGCACTTGGTGTAGGACCATTGGGGATGGGGTAAAGGAAGGATTGCAGGGAATGTCGCACTCAGGAAAACTAGGATGCACACAGAGCACCGAGATGCCGACTGGAGCATTCCTTCCCTCCTCCCGACTCTAATGACATCTCCCTCGTGGGTCTGCCCTCCAGCAGTCAGATCACGGGCGTTTCAAAAGGAGAAACTATATTTATCTTTGTATGCAAGGGGCACCATGTTATTTCATAAACCATTTTACTTCGAATGTCCTTGTAATTCCTTTTTTTTTTTCCTTATGAGATGGGTCTCTCTGTGTCAGCCGGGCTGGAGTGCAGTGGCGTGATCATAGCTCACTGTAACTTTGAATTCATGGACCCAAGAGATCCTCCTGCCTCAACTTCCAAAGTAGTTGGGACTACAGGCACACACCAACACACCTGGCTAATTAAAAAAATTGGCAGAGATGGGGTCTCATGATGTTGCCCAGGCTGGTCTCAAACTGCTGGCCTCAAGCTATCCACCTGCCTCAGCCTCCCAAAGTGCTGGGATTACAGGCGTGAGCCACTGCACCTGGCTTTAATAAACATCTTATTTGGCTTCCTGATCGCAATTGTGCTTTGGCTCAGCAACTGCCCAGGGACGCTTGGAACCCCCCATTTCTTCTGCCTTCCCTGCTGTCAGTCCCTTATGCCAGATCTGTGGAGGGTGACGATCCTAACAGCCTCCTGCTCCCCGCGGGCTCTCACTGCAGCTGGGGCTGGTGCAACGGCTCACATCTGAGGTCAGCTCTGGGCTTCCGGCTCCCCAGGGGGAAAGTTTGATGCCAACAGGAAAATATTGGTGTGGTTTGTAAGCTGAGCTAACCCACCCTGGAAGTGATTAAAAGAACAATGTAGGTGGACAGCCCATGTCACATGGTGTTGGCTGGGCTAGGCAAGGCAGCAGGCACCATCCTAGGGGACTCTTCTGGAAGCTGATGGACGTGGCCCACTGACCCTTTTTGTTTTCTGAAATCACCAAACATCTACTGAGTGAGCTGCTTCCTGGGCCCTTTGGGGAACTGTCCCAGGCTTGGTCGTCGAGGAAACTCGGTGTAGAGGAGGAGGGGGCTCTGCCTGGGACTTGGCCACAGCCGCCTTGCTGTGCACGGGGGGCGGGGTTGTGGGGGCATCCAGATAATCCCTTGGGTCCTTTCAGCAGGAATGCCCATGAGTCATTTTTAATCAGTCATAAAGTGGGAAAGAGACAAATGCTGTTAATAACACTCTCATGCCACGCTGTGATGGAACGTTTTTAATTGTCACACGAGGCAACATTGGGGGACACCGTAAGTGTCCAGCAGGGGCGCAGATGGCTAAGTGGATCACGGTGCCATTTCACACAGATGACACATCTGCAGAGACATCAGGCTGGTGCCAAAAGCAAAGGACAGCTGTGTCAGTTTCCGATGGCTGCGGTAAAGATTCTCCACCAACTTGGCGGCTTAAAACAACACAAAGTTTATCTCTCATAGTTCTGGGGACCAGAAGTCCAAAATGAGTGTCGCTGGGCTCATATCAAGGTGTCAACAGGGCTGCTTCCTTCGGGAGACTGTAGAGGGAAATCTGTGTCCCTGCCTTTCCAAGTGTCTGGAGGACAACTGCGTTCCTTTGCTCATGACACCTTCCTGTTGCAACCCTCTTGCTTCTATTGTCGCATCTCCTAGTTCTTCCTCAAGTTTCTCTCTGCTTCTCTCTTGTGAGTGCATTTAGGACGCATCCAATACTCCAGAATAATTGCCCCATTATCTCAAGATCCTTAAGGTAATCAGATCTGTGAAGTCCCTTTTCACGTAAGGTAACATTCACAGGTTCCTTAGAGTAGAACATAGATGATGTCTTTGAGGGGACATCATTCAGCCTACCACACGCATCCTTTGGCACGGCTGCAATTGGATGGATCAATTCATTATGTATCATCAGGAAGCGTATCAGCCAGGGATCAAGGCAGGAAACAGAAACCGCTTGACGTCTTTTAACAGTAGGAGATTTAATATGGAACATTCACAATGACTCAACTCTGCCACTGTATTGAGAAAGCAGCCACAGACAATATGTAAATGAATGCATGTGGCCCTGCACCAATACCACTTTAGGTACAAAAACAGGCTGGGCATGGCAGCTCACGCCTGTAATGCCAGCACTTTGGGAGGCAGATGCAGGAGGATCGCTTGAGCCCAGGAGTTCAAGGCTGCAGTGAGCTATGATCACACCACTGCACTCTAGCCCAGCAATACAGTGAGACCCTGTTTGAAAAAAAGAGAAGAAAATACAGTAGGCTGAAAATAGGTTTCCAGTGTGAAAGAAATGTTTCCATCACACTCTCACTGCAGGCTGGACCACCATGCCTGTACACGCTTAAGGGAAGGGCACCCATAAAGGTTATAATGAGGTTACTAGGGGGAGGAAAGCAGTGCTCTTGCAGAATCTTATTTTGCCCACAAATAAAAGCAAGAAGAAAACAAGTTTTCTTGTGCCTAGAACAGCCCAGACCCCAGGACACACCAGGAAGAGCCAAATCCCACCTGGTTCTGCAGCCTGCGGCTCCCTTGGCAGATCCCGGGGTCCACCGAGGGAGGGAGAGGTCACAGTCTGGGCAAATGCTCCTAATTGCTCAGGGTCAGTGAGTTGCTGAGGTAATCCTCCCAAGGACGTTAGGGGTCTCTGCTATCACTGAGAGGGGCTTCTGGAACTCTCTGGAACCCAATCAAGTCCAATTAGCCAAAAAGGCAGGAGTGTGGCCAGGGCCAGGGCAGGGCGGGAGGGCTTCTCGGTGGGACAAAGGCCTGGCCCAGGGACTGTACCATGCGTGGAAACAGGCCACGGGCCCCGGCCCGGGCAAGGGCAGGATGGGAGGAAACTCAGGTCAGGTCTCCAGGGTCTCTCTGTTCAGCGGGGCTTCAGCCATGGGATCCAACGGCATGACACTTTGTGGTTAAATTGATGTTCTGCTCATAGGGCCAAGATCACCAAAAAGCCACATTTCAGTAAGGCACACAGAGAGGGAAACATACTTCTATGAGTGACCTGGGACGGGTAAATTCATAGTGACAGTCAGTGGAAATGAGGTTCCAGGGGCCGGGGAATGGGCTCTGGCGAGTTAGTATTTAATAAGCCTGGAGTTTGTGTCGGGCGATGAACAATGTCAGGTACAGATAGTGGTGATGGTTCAACATGTTCTAAATGTTCTGATGTCACAGAATTGTACACTTACAAATAACTGGTTGACACAATCGCTGTTACCTGTACCACAGTGAAAAAAAGACCTTGCCTAAGTGTGAAATCAGCATTTAATCACTGCAGTCAATTGATTCATGAACTGTGTGATTTGATTTATTAGTTGTGTAGCAGCATTTAAAGATTTGGGGAAATGTGCTTGCTAGATGTAAATGCTTCATAAACTGAACCATAAAAATAAATAAATCTTACAAAGCTCTGTGTCAGGGCGGGCAGGAGAGAGAAGGTCTGTCTAACCCAGCGGGATTTCCAGGCTTTTCCACAAAAGGCTGATGTGACAACTCCCTCCCGCACCACTCCAGGGCAGAAGGAGTCCCTCCCCCTGTGCTCATCTGATGGAGGAGACAAGCCAGCCACCCGAGGCTCCGGTGTTGAGAAGCTGGATTCCTTGGATGTTGCTGTCACCCTTCCTATTTGTGGAGGAGGATGACCATCCAGGGGAGTGACACAGAGTACCGAAGGGTTCCCTGAACCCCCCAGGGGAGGGCTCCACGTGGCCTCTGCTCCACCATCCTCCCCGCCCTATGTTCACAGTCACTCCTCAGGGTCACGTGGAGCTGGGATTTGTGGGAATGAACCTGCCCCAGGCCCCTGCCATGGCCGGTGCTCAGGTGAGTCACAGCAGGGAGATGGCACAGCTGGTAGCAACAGGGATCTTCCTGCCTTGTTCTGAAGTGGCCCCATCTACCCTGGCTTCTGACCTCCAGGGACTCTCCCAGCCTGAGGATGTCATTCCCCATCCCCTGCTCCTGCACGTGGTGGGGCTTGGAAGCTGCTTCTTATCCCGACCCACTAAACCACCATAGGCCAGAGAACTCCCTCCGTCTTTGCCAACAGGGAGTCGACCCAGGCGATGGCAGAGGCCCTCACAGCCTGACCCACCACTGATTGGGCTGTGGCTGTGACCAGGGCACCCCCTTTTAGCCATGGAGGTCCTGTGGTATCTCTGATTGGACCCCGGATTAGTTTCCTGTGGCTGCTGTAAGAAATGACCACGAATGGGTGGCTTAAAACAACAGAAACTTATTTTCTCACAGTTCTCCAGGCTAGACTCCACATGTCACCAGGGCGACTGACTCTCCCTCCAGAGGCTCTAGGGGACGATCCCTCCTTGTCTCATCCAGCTTCTGGGGGCTCCAGGTGTTCCTTGGCTTGTGGCCACATCTCTCCAATCTCTGCCTGTGTCTTCACATGGTCTTCTCTCATTCTCTGTCTCAGATCTCTGTCTCCCTCATAAAAACACTTTTCATTGGAGTTAGCGCCTACCGGACAACCCGGGAGGATTGTGTGGCTAATGCTTCCTCATGTCAATCTCTGCTTCTGCCTTCCCGTGGCCTTTGTCCTCCTGCTCTCCTGTGTGTCACATGTCCCTCTTCCTTTCTCTCGTCAGCAACGTGTCACTGGATTCAGGGCCCACCCGAATAATCCAGGATGATCTCATCTGGAGATACTTTGTTTAATGTCTGCATAGACTCTTTTACCGATGAAGATCACGTTCACAGCTTCCGGGGGTCCTATGTCACTTTTGGAGGCCGCCATCCACTCCACTACAGCCCCTGGGCACACTGCATGTAGAAATCAGGCACCTGCCGGAGCCCAGTCAGTTCTCTGGGCAAAAATCTCTTCCCTTTCTCTCCCTCTCGGCTGGCGTCCCAATCAGGTACCTAGAATAGGGAAATGCATAGACACAGAAAATAGAATGGTGGTTGCCAGAAGGTGGGGGAGGGGGGAATGGAAAGTTAGTGTTTAATGCATATAGAGTTTTACTCTTGGGAAATGAAAAGAGTTCTGTAGATGGATTGTGCTGATGGTTGCACAACATTGTAAATGTCATTAATGCTACAGAACTGTACACTTAAATATGGTTAAGTAGTCAATTTTATGTCATATGTCTTTTACAAAAAAGGAAAAAACATCCACAGAGCTGTTGAGGATAATGATTATTGTTTTAATCAACTAAGTTTTGAGGTGATGATTTGTTATACAAAAATAGATAACTGGAACAAGACCTAAGTTACTGCTGTTAAATAGATCCAGCATAGACTACTCACCTGTTTCATTTCTAAGGCTACTGCGACTGATTAGCCCCTCCCAAATATCCTGTGGTTCAAAACACTTCGATTACTACTTAGTCCTAACTACCCATGAAAGTCATTGGCAGACCTGGTCTTTCACCCTCCTTGGGTTCCCTTCCTCTGCACTGCCCCGGGGAAGTCCTGAAAACTTAGCCTCACTGATGATGGGCCGCCACTGCGCGCCAGCCGACTGAGCCAGCAGCTGCTGAAGCGCGTCCTGGAAATCTTACCCACACGTCATGTCTGGATCCTGTGCCAGCTCCTGGCCAAGCCTTTGTCTGGGTCTCCATGCCTATCTCTTCACAGAAAAGGAAACAAAGGGAAAGAATATTGAGTGCTTTTGTGCCTTACACAAGATAAAATTTGATTATAGGACCTGCAACTTGCTAATCCTGGGGAGCTCTGAATCCTTAAGTAAATATGAAGGTGTTGCCACATCTCTGTGTTTCAAGCAGCTGCCATGCCTTCTGAAAGGCACGAACATAGAGTATTCAGCATGCAGAAGACTGTCAAAGGGTTTGTTTTTATTACGTTGAACTGTGTTGTGTTTTCAGTGATCCCAGTGGCCTGGCAACGTGATCCAAGGGAGCCAGCTGGGACAACTGTACCATCTGGTCAGATTTGGTGGGAACATGGATGCCAGGAATATGTAAAACTCAGAACCCAAACTTCACGGGGACTTATGCTATCTTCTCTTCTCTTTTCTTTTCTTTTCTTTCCTTTTTTTTTTTTTTTTTTTTTTTTGAGACAGTCTTGCTTTGTTACCCTTAGCTAGAGTGCAATGATGTCATGGTAGCTCACTGCAAGCTCAAGCAATCCTCCTGCCTCAGTCTCCTTAGTAGCTGGTACCACAGGTGAGTGCTATGATGCCTGGCTAATTTTTGTATTTTTAGTAGAGATGGGGTTTCACTCTTGCTCAAGCTGATCTGGGACTCCTGAGCTCAAGCAATCCTCCTGCCTCAGCCTCCCAGAATGCTAAGATTATAGGTATGAGGCACTGCACCCAGCCTACTATCTTCTCATTTCTTAAGATTTATTATTATTATTAGTTTATTTTAGAGACAGGGTCTCACTGTGTTGCCTAGGCTGATCTCAAATTCCTGGCCCCAAGGGATTCTCCCACCTCAACCTACCAAATAGCTGGGATTACTGGCATGAGCCATGGTGCCCAAATTTCAAGATTTACTATTTCTTATATGTCAACTTTCTTTACTTATTAATCTCATGAAAAATGTCAGTCATTTCTTTTGGCATGCTTCACAAATGATCAAAGATAAAACCTAAAAGCAGGTGGATTAGATGATAAACTATTAAGAGGAGAAAGACAGGAAGTAAAGAAAACAAAGGAGAGAAACTGAAAGCATGCCAAATCAAAATGAATTTAGATATAAACAAATAATGGATCACAAAGCACCTTCCTTCCAAGAAGAGAAAAAGGCAATAGAAATTTTATCAGTTATGTAAACCATCATGATTCAGCTCTTATGCTAACGAATAAGAAATGGGGATGGGGGTGTAAGGTTTTTGGATGGTTGGTGCCACAGAAAGAGAGACAGAAAGAAAGAAAGCAGAGTTGAAAGGGGTAAGCAATGAGGCTTTATTTGAGTGCTCCCAGGTGAGGGTAATGGGTCCCAAGAGAGGGGCCCAGGCGAGGTTCACAGTTCCCGGGAAAGAGGGGCCCGAGAAGTCATGCCAACCAGAAGTTTTGTGTGGGCTTATATATGTTTTAGAGCTGGGGGATGGGGGTTTTTTGGCATAGAGAGTTAGCAATTTTCCGTTATGGTTTTAGGGTGGGTATTGAGAACTAGGAAGGGCTGGTGGTATGTATGGATTCAAGGAACCGAGACTTTAATCAGGATAACCATCCAGGTGTGGCTATTCTTTAACTTAGCTGGGCCTTGCAGGCATTGTTTTTGACAGCTCTCGTGGGCTTCTTTTTTTCATTAGGGAGGGGAGGGGTGCCCGCCACCAGCCTTACAGGGAGGAAGACACAGGATTTAATATTTGGAAATTTCTATTGAGTGTGAATTAATTTCCCTGATTTCTCCTTGGGTGAGAAGCAGCCTCAGAGTAAATGTTTCTAAGTGTGAACTAAAATAAAATTTTAAGGCTAACCCCCCGCCATTTTCTATGGGCGGTTCACTTCCGGGGGGTTCACTTCTTGTCGGGGTCTCGGTTTGTTCGTCAGCCCAAAGGGAGGGGCAGAGGCTCGGATTTGACTCCACTGGGTGCCCTGCCAGCTGCTGATGAGCCACCTAACTGCCCCAGCCCAGTGTCCCCAAGTGTAAGGATCAGCCTTGTGGCAATCCTTAAATGGGGCGGAGCGTGGAAGCGCTGGGCAGTAGCGGGCGGTCCCCTCACACGACCTGGGGTCCCCCTCGGTGCGCTTCCCTTCGGGTCTGCGCAGCCTTCACTGGGGTTTCTTTGGGGGCAGCCCTCCCCCTGGTGGCCAGGGTGGGGAACAGCACCCGGCGGACGGGGACGCAGGCGGGCCGTGTGTCCAGTGGCTCTGCCAGCAGGCAGGCAGCTTCTCTGGGGTAGGTGGCTGGATGCCAGCGCTCCTTCCCCCAGCGCCCCTTCGTTTCTGGGCAGGCTCCCGGTGGCGCGCTCCCAGGCACATTCTCTGTCCCGGTGACGGTGGGAGTGTGCCTGCCCCTCTGAGCTATGCCCTGGAGGTGGGGGAATGGCCTTGCCCTTGGACAGTGTGCACAGAGAGTGTGTGCTGAGGAGGGGCGAGGAGGCAGCCCTTGACCATGAACCAGGGCTCTGTAAGTCTGCCCAAGGGCCAGCACCTAGGAGCCCAAACCAAGGAGGAAGGAGATCCCCCAGGTCCTGGCATCTCCAGTTGCTGAAGGCAGGCGCGAAGGTGAGATGAGAACGGCGTGTAGACAACTGGCCAGAGCCACTATATGGCCGAGGGTGGAGCCTTCCCCAAGTTTAAGTGGATGGGCAAGAGCCAGGAGACTGGGAGGCTGAGGATGGGGAGGAGGGGGCTGCTGAGCGGGGATCCTGGGAGAAAAGATGAGGGAGGGCCCAGAACAGAGAGGCAAGGATGTGAGGAGGGAGGCGACCAGGGTCACTTGGGAGGGTGAAGGGTGCCTGTCTGCAGGGCATCAGCTCAGGGCTTGGGGCAGGCTACTCAGCAGGCCCAGGGCACCCCCAGAGGAGAGGAGCCTCTGCCATGTATGGCTTTTTACAGCCTTGTCATTCACCATTCACTCAAATAGCACATACTGAGCACCTCGTGGGTGCTGGTCACCCTGCTGCACACTGGGGACCCAAAGCGTCATAAGACACAGTCCCAAATGAGCTAACAGTCCCGTGGGCTCTCATTCAAAGGCTTGCACCCAGGGTTAAGTTCCCGGCATCTTGGAAGGCAGGAATAGGTACCCCAATTTGCCCTGAGTACAAACAGGTTCAGAGAGGTTTAGTAACTGGCCAAAGGTCACACAGCCAGGAAGTGGCTGTGTCCAGGTCAGTTCTGGGCCCTATTTCAGCCAGGTGGCCTTCAGGGTTAGCCACCCTGTTACCCTCAGCAAGAACAGTACAAGCCAAAGGCAAACAAGTGCTCACTTTTCTGCACACACCTATGTGCCCAGCCCTGTCGTGGCCATGAATTCCAAACCCTGACCTTGCTATCTGCAGCTGAGGGTGCAGTAGGAGAATCTGACATCCCAGGAGAGGGCAGAAGCAAAGGCTTCTGAGGAGGGAGAGATGGAGGAGGGGGGGTGAGCTGGGTGGACACCTCTCCTCCAAGGTGGCCACTCAGGGAGCCAGGGAAGCCTGGCGAAAGCCTCTGAGGCCCCTCCCCCGAGACCACAGTCCTTATTTCTGGGTGCGGTCACCGTCCCACCCCAGAGGCGGGAGAGCCGGCCGGGAGCCCGCTGCTGCTGCCGGACACTGGCCACTGGGAGGAAGAGTTACGGCCCAGTCGCCACTTCTTACACAAACAGCCCAGGAGGCGCCGCACCTGAGCAGGCGGCCTGCACGGGAAGGAGCCCAGGGCCCTCGTCCTCCCTCCTCCAGGGACTGTGAGTGGACCCCTCACCTGGGGAAGGGGGCGGCCACGGTTTCCTGTCCTCCCCCTCCCCCAGACTCCCCACCAGGCCCTTCCCTATCCCGGTCCAAAAACTCACCTGGTGACCCCTCCTCTCTGGATCGCAGACCCGCTCCCACTTCCTGGGGCAAACTCCAAGGGAAGCCCGAGGTGGCCATGTCTGAGATACAGCAACTGGCCGTGGGACAGATCCACCTGTCCTCTCTCGGGGCCAGCCAGGGACCTTTGGAAAGTGGGGTTGGTAACAGCAGGGGCCCTGTAGCCAAGCTGAGGGGACTCCAGGGAGCCCTTTGTCCCCCTCCTCCAACGGCTCCCCGCCCCCCAGCTAGGGCAGCCCTGGGTTGCTGGCTGCTTTCCGCACACCTGGCCTGACTTTTCCTCCCCGTGACTCACCTGCTGCCCCAGGGCCCAGGAGTCCCGCTTCCCAGACTGTGACCTGGCTTGTGAGGGAGCAGGTTCTTGGGTCCCCCCCAACCCACATAGCTCTGGCCACTCGGAGCTCTCCCCACCTACCCCTCCGTCCCCTGCAGGCTGGGAGGTGGCCCCATGGTCCTCTGGGGATCTCCCTGTAGCCCCAGCCTCATTATTCGCCTCTCAGCCCCTGGTTCCCGGCAGCCCCAGGCCTCCTGAGATGGGCCCTTGACAAGCCCACTCGCCTCCTCTCCTCCTTCCTGGGCCCCAGCAGTCGGCCTCCCTCTGCACCTATTTTCTCTGCCCTTCCTAGAGCTGACCGAGTCCAGTGGTGGGAGGGGACGGGCATCAGTACTGAAATGTCAGCCTGCACGGGTGGTCAGTGCCAGGCCCTGGGGCATGGGAAGCACATGACACGATGTGACAATGCGATATGCTGTGGTTGTGATATGATGTGGTGGCGTGTCTGCTGGGTGCAGGATCTTGGATGCCACCTGGAGGAGGAAGGTGTTACCAGAGGTAAAATCTAAAGGTTTCTACAATTCCCTCCCATGAAACCCTCTGGACCCGGGGCTTTTTCAGTGGCAGATTTTTTCTGAGTGCTAATTAGATCTATTCAAGTATCTACTAGTTCTCTAGTTAATTTTGGTCATTTTATATTTTACTACGAAAGCATTTGTTTTCTCTAGATTTGTATACATTACACTTTTAAAATTTATTAATTTCTTTGTGGCCAAGTAAATGATTTTTTTTCTAAGTTTTTCATAGACATATGGAAAAAATGTACACTTTCTATTTAAGGGATAAAAGGTCCTTCATGTATCAAATCAAGTTTATTATGTATAATTCAAATTTTCACTTCCTTTGTATCCTTTTTGTTTTTGGTCTTTTATGCTAATTCTGATGAAGTTTTGTTAAACCTCCCTCTCAAATTTTCCCTATAAAGTTCTTCTGGTGCTTTTATTAGTTTTTGCTTTTCATATTTAATGATGCTGCTTTTGAGAGCGTGCAGATTTTGAGTATTCTATCTTTATGAATTGTGCATTCCTGTCACTACATGTCATCCCCCTTTATCCTGTTTTATTGCTTAATCTTACATTTTACCCTTCTATTTTTAATATGGCCACTCTTTATTTTACATTATATTACATTAAAAATAAATCCTTTTATTTTCAACCATTATCATTTTTTAAACTGTATTTCTTGTATACATCATATCACTGGATTTTAAAACCTGAGCTGACTCTTTTACTAGGAGAATTCGATCTGTTCGAGCTTCATTTAATAACTGACAGGCTAATTTTATTTATTTATTTTCTGCTGAGGAGTCATAAATTCCAGACATCCTATTTCACGCCTGAAAACTTCAGCATGCATTTCTGAAAAGTAATGTTTTGTTTTCCATAACCACCCTACCATTATTATAGCTGACAAAATTAACATTCATTCCTGAATGTTTCTAAGACCTGGGCTATAGTCAAATTGCCTCCGTTGTCCTAACACATCTCTCTCTCTCCCTCCCTCTCTCTCTCTCCTGGTTTGTTTGCACCAGGATCCAGTCCAAGGTCGTGCCTTGCTTCCGGCTGTCTCTTTAATCGCTTTTGAACACCCCCCACCCTTTCCTTTGCCTTGACGCTGACTCGTCAAGAGACCAGACCAGTTGCCCCGTGGGGTACCTGTCTGTCGTGTGTGCTGGCTTCCTTGTGGCAGCGTTTCCCTGTTCTAACCCGTGTGACCCGTGAAGCGGTAGGGTCTGAAAGGTTCAGGCGCGGGGATCCCCAGGGCTCAGCGACAGATGACGCTAAAGGAGGCAGGAGTCACAGATGATTCTACCTGTGTAACAGGTGATGCTGACACGAGAAAGGGAGACAATTTGATTTTGGACATCTTCCCAGGCCTACAAAGGACACCCGGCAGCAGTTGGACGTGTGAGCCTAGAGAGGGGTTGCGAGTTGGTGACCTACAGCTGGTCGTGCTCTCGCAGGCGGCAGAGCGAGAAGCCAGGTGAGACACCCGGCACTGAGGCCGTGGCAGAGGCGGCGCAGCCCCGGCCCAGTCCGGCTGAAGGAGGACCGGATCTGTCATCAAGGGAGTGTGGAAGGCCTTCCGAGCAGGGGGCTGGTGTCTAAGTGAGGGACAGAGAAGTCAGCTCTGAAAAGGAGGAAGGGAGAAAGGAATCAGTCTGTAAAAGGCGATGCGAGCTGGGCCCAGGGAGCACCCAGGCCACTTCTTTGTTCCTGCCCGACATCTTACTTGCCTCTGTGAGTACACAGCTGTGACATCTGGCTTATCGATATCTTATTATTGGTAATAAATATAATTAATGCAATTGTCCCATGCATCTGCAGCACTAAATACTTTGAAAAGCACTTACTCATTCTATCTTCACTACAATTTCTGGAATGGGCAGAGTAGACATTTTATACCTGGGGAAACTGAGGCAGGGAGGCATTGTGACTTTCTGAAGGTCACCCAAGTGGCAAGTGGCCAAGTCAGGACTGTGTGACCCCAGTGGTCCTCTGAAAGACACGTCTCCTTCCTCCTTCCCTAGGTGGACGAACCCCCGGAGCCCGTTTACGCCAACGTAGAGAGGCAGCCTCGGGCCACTTCGCCGGGCGCTGCCGCGGCCCCCCACCCCAACCCTGTGTGGGGGACGCACACAGGCACCAGCACCGGACGCCCCTACTGCTACAACCCTGACACGGGTGTGACGACCTGGGAGTCGCCCTTGGAGACTGCTGAGGTCTCTGCCATCCCAGCCACCTCCCCGACCTCCGTGGGCAGCCACCAGAGCCTCGAGACCGAGTGGAGCCAACACTGGGATGAGGAGAGCCGCAGGGTGTTCTTCTGCAGCCCCCTGACCGGGACACCGCCTGGGAGGAGATGCACCACCCCGGCCGCCCCAGGGACCAGAGGGCGAGGGGCGGGGCTATCTGCGATCCCTCTGGCCCCGCCCCCTGCTCCACCCAGCCCCAGGGACCCAATGGCAAGGGGGTGGGCTGGTCCTTGCAGCCCCCCATACCCCAGACGGACTACCCTGAGTTGCTGACCAGTTACCCAGACGAAGACTATTCCCCGTGGGCTCCCTCGGGGAGCCCAGCCCCACCTCTCCCTTGACCACACCCCCCGGCTGGTCTTGTCACATCAGCCAGGACAAGCAGAAGCTTTACACCAACCACTTCACCCCAGAGCAGGTAGGGGCAGTGGGCAGATGGACCCAGACAGCCGCGGGTGGCTCCTCTCTACTCTCCTCACTATGAGCTCCCCTTGGCACTCTAAACCGCAGCTCCCACGCAGACCCTAAGCCAGCCCAAGACTCGGAGTCGCCCGCATCTGCCTCTCCGAGCTTCCTGCTGCTGACCTGGACACCGGTTGGAGGGAGCCTTTTCTCTCCTCTAACGAGCTGGGTGGGGAGCCCTGATCCTCCCGCTCCCCACAGCGGGTGAGGTTGGAGGACCAGCACGGGAAACAAACAATACTTCTACAGCCCAGACGACTCCTCCGTCCGGTGGGAGCTGCCCCAGGTAACCAGCTGGGGAGAGACGGGGAGACTATATATGACAGTGTCTTCCTCCCCAGGTCCCTGTCCCTGCCCCTCGAAGCATGCACAAATCTAGCCAGGACAGTGACACTCCAGCCCAGGCCAGCCCTCCTGAGGAGAAGGTAACAGGGGTGGCACGAAGGCCCTGGCAGGACCACCACAGAAGAAATGGGGAGTTTCTGGAGATCCAGGGGGCAAAGACTGGGTGGGACACATCTGTCTCCCCCGTGGCCCCAGCACTGGCCCCCAGAGGTGGGTGAGGCTGGGAAGTGGGAAGGAATCTCTCCTGCCGATGCTGCCGGGGCACAGGCACCACCCGCTCCAGCCAGGAGGCTGGGCTGGTACGGAGCGTTCAGTGGAGACACAGGCCCAGCCCGTGGGGGGTTGCCCCTGAGGGGGAGACTGGCCTCTGCCCCCCGTGCCTCACCCTCTGGACTCCCTGCTCGTTCCTCTTCTCTTAGATCAGGACCCTGGACAAGGCAGGGGTGCCGCATGGCACCAGGACGGTGGACAAGGGCAAGCGGCTCCGGGGAGAGCGCCTCTGCACCTAGACCAGGGCAGGATGGGCCTTAGAGATGAAGTTCACTCCCCACAAGCCAGGCTCTTATTAATCCTCATAGTGACCTCATGAGAGGGCCTGTGAGGAAACTGAGACACCGAGAGCTTAAAGTGACTTGCCCAAGGTCACCTGGCTATCAGTGTTAGATTTGGGAGTCCACCTCTCACAGTCGGGTGCCCTGGTCCTGGGGTTAGGAGGGGCCCTCAGCCTAGGACCGAATCTAAGTCCTGCCCACCTGCCGCTTCCCTACCCTCATCTAGGAGGAAGCACTGGAGCGCCTCCTGGCCGGTGCTGGAGGGTGTGTCCTGACGATCTTCAAGGACTCACAGACCCCGACTGCAGTTGGCCTGGGGTGGCCCAGGCCCCCAGGGCAGGGAACCCCCCCCCCCCCGGCCACCCTGTCTGGCTTAGAACAGACCAGGTCTGAGACAGCGGTCCGTGAGTGTCCAAGGAGCTGGGCCTTCGCAGGGAGAGGGTGACGACAGCAGGTTCACCCCAGGACAAGCAGTTTTAGCCACTCGGGGATGGGGAGCAGTCCTTGAGGGTGGACAGCTCGAGGCTGGAGGGCGGGGAGGCTGGGGCTGGACACACCTTCTCACAGGGACAGGGCTCTGCTCCTTCTGTCTGTCTCCTGGGTGGACAGGCAGCAAGGGACAAGCCAGCCAGCAGGATCTCTGGGTTCCAGGAACCCTTGGGTCCCTTTCACCCAGCAACCCTATCCTGTCCCTACAGCCACAGTGCGGTAGCAGGCCCCTCGGAGCTGAGGGCTCCCTGTGACCCTGCCCACCCTTCCTCCCCGTCCCACAGAGGCAGCCTTCCAGGTTCTGCATCCCTGAGTACACGGTGGAGCCGAAGGGGACCTCTCTCTCCTGGGTCCCCAAAGGCAAATCCAGAAGGAGGGAAGGGGTGTCCTGATGTCCAGGGACCCTCACTGTAGGTGAGCCCCAAGGAGGAGCACCTGGGAAGAGCTGGGGCTGGAATTCTCAGGGCTCAAGGCCATGGATTCTGTAGTTCCCTCCCCAGGAGCTGAGTTACTCGTCCTTGCCCTGGAGGGTGGTGAGAAGTAGAGGCCTCTGGGAGATGAGACCCTGTGTGCCTAGAATAGTGGCCGCTAGAATGGTGGCAGCATCCCAACCTGAGGCAGGAAGCTCCCTGGCCCTGGTGCTTACTCTGACGGGCTGGGCAACCTGCTCTTTCTCCCCGGGTCCCCATCCTGCCCCTGGGCCAGAGCCCAGCTTCCCACTGGACTGGGTCCCCAGTGGGTAAGCCAGGGCGGGGGATGGGCTGCCAGGCTCCCCCAGCAGGCGAGGGTCCTCCCACGGCACGCCCCTCACTGTTCACGTGCTGTCTCATTTTTCTTTTTCTTTCTTTTTCTATTTTTTGGAGTTAGAGTCTCTGTCACCAAGGCTAGAGTGCCATGGCATCATCATAGCTCACAGCAACCTCAAACTCCTGGGCTCAAGCAATCCTGCTGCCTCAGGCTCCCAAGTAGCTAGGACTACAGGCACACACCACCATCACACCACCATGCTTGGCCAATTTTTAAAAAATGTTTTGTAGAGACAGGGTCTTGCTTTGTTGTCCCAGCTGGTCTCAAACTCCTGGCCTCAAGCAATCCTCCTGCCTCAGCCTATCAAAGTGCTGGGATTACAGACATGAGCCACTGCACCCAGCCTAACCCTTAGCTCTTAAAAAATGTCTAGTGTGTAGCTCCACAAATGTGGGATCTAGAGGCATGAGCCCAGTGTCTGCAAAAGAGCTCCCCAGAGGTTTAGTTAGGAGTCTCAGGGCTGTTGGGTACCATATGGTGATGATAGCCAAAAGCATAACCTTGTACCTCGGCTCAGAAAAAGCCATTCTGCAAGGAGCCTGAGTGTGTAGCTTTCTGATGATTCACCAAGGTTCATTCAGTTCTAGAACCAGGATATCTACAGAGCAGAGTTGGAAAACTGGTTTCGTCTCCTGAGCTACTCTGATCTGGAGCTACCTTGAGAATTCTGGAGCCTTCTCCAGGCTTGGCAGGGTAGGGTTCTGTGATCAACTAGCAATGTCTGCTATAGTGTCACGTGGAGGAGGGACATCACATTTGCTAGCCATGTGCCTTCTCTGACCTTGAGGGACAGCCTTCCAACAGTTCTCTTATGAAGGTCATCTGTGGGCTTTTGATGAAAGTGTCAGAGCAGGACTTTCTGAGCTGTTGGCGCTGGCCAGGAGCAGGAGGCAGATGGTGCTGTTGGAAGCTGCTCAGGCCAAGGGGAGGCTGACAGTCCTGAGTGGAGGTCAAGGAACCCCCTGCCTCCTGGCTAGCTGGCGGCCACCGTCTCTCCGCTCCAGGTGGCCTGTAGGCCACTCCAGGACGTTCCTCAAGAGACAGCCCCAAATTCTATATCATCAAGGACAGATGGGTTACTGGGGCCCAGGAGATGTCCACACCAGGTCTTCCTAGTCACCCCAAAGCCACAGAAAACGTTAGTATCAGTCCCCCGAGAGCCGCTAGTACCCTCAGCCTGCCTGTGCGTGCGGCAGGATCGACGTGTCCTGCAGTACGTTGCTGGGTAGCTATGTAGCTTGGCCACATTTTGTTTTTTTAACCAGAACGAATCTGCAAAACAGCTTTGTCTTCTGCATGAAACTTTCAGATACGAGCTGACTATGTTTTGAGAGAGCTGCCATGGAGAATGGAGGTTGTTTTAGAAGTGTCATTAGGCCACTCTCTGGGGTCATCCCCAGCGGGGCCCCTGCCTGCTTAGATCACAGTGGGGCTGCGCTGGCCGCCGCTCAAGAGTCTCTAGTCTTTGCAAGGGAGGTGGAGGGGTGGAACATGCGTTTTTCTTTTTTTCTTCATTTTTAAAGCAGTTTAAATATTAATAGTATTCATGTATGAGTTTAAAAGGGCAGCCGAAAGACAGTCCTCTCTGATGCTAGAAGTTGTTCCTTGTTTGAGCCAGTTTCTGCTGCCTCTCCCACTGGACCTAAAGGGCAGGGTTGGTGGGGGCTGCCACTGCCCAACATTGACATTAACCCTGAACTTGGTCCTCAGAGCCAGAGGCTACGGAGGATCCATCCACTCAGAAAGGGCTTGGAGCTTGAGGCCTGTTGTAGCCAGTTTTCTTCTGGCATTTTGTTTAATTTCTGCTTCTCGAATTTCTGCATCTCAGTAAAGTGGGCTGGGGGGTGAGAGAGGGTGGGGACTCCTGGCTGCTAAAGGAGGGCAGCACTCTAGGTCCTCAGTGAGCATATCGGAGGGGCACGGAGGACACTCGTTTCCTCTGGGATCCGCTTTCAAATTCTCTCTCCCCACATCTCCTTCCCTGTTAGTTCCAGTGGCCGAGGCTGTCCCTCAGGAAGCTTCCCTTCCTTAGATTTCTGCAGGCCAGTGCTCTGGGTGAGGGCCGCCACGTCCTGCGGGGGCTCATGTGGAGGTGGGTTGGGGCAGGGGAAGTTTCCCCGACAGCTGAGCCATGCAGATCTGCGCTCCACTGCCACTAGCTATGTGCCCATGAGGAAGCTGCTAAAACTCACTGAGCCTTGGTTTGGTCATCTGGAACACAGAGAAGCTGTCACCCACTGCTTTAAGTGTGGGGGAAGCCCTTGGTTTCATTAGGCTCTGAGTTCCTGGGAGTAGGGGACAGGTCACCTCCATCTCTGTACCCACCTCCCTCAGTGCCAACACCCAGGGCAGACTCAGGGAACCAGAGATGACCCAGTGATTTGTGTCCCTCTAGCTACAGGGTCGCAATGGCTCGGAGTACCTGATCCAGCATGACTCAGGCCATGATCAACACCTGGCACAAGGCCATTGCCCAGGGCATCCAGGAGCTGGTAGGCAGGGCCTGGGGTCTCTAGGGCCACTAGGGAGGGGTGGCCAGCTGTTATACAGGGCAGCTGTGCCCACTGTGGGACACAGGGAGCTCCATGGCACCAGTGGGCAAGCGCCACTCCCTGCAAATGCAGTGTCCCCTGCATGGCTGGGATGGCAGGATGCTAAAGCAACTGCCCTCTGTCATCTGTGAATCCAGCCCGGGGGTGGCCCTGCAGGCACCCTCTCCACGTGCAGTGGGGAGCTCACCCTGGAGGAATTTCCCATTTTCAGGGAGGCAGGAGGAAAAGTAAATATTCTGGGAACCAACTTCAGGCTGGAATGGCAGGCTGAAACTAGAAGGTAAAGTTTAAAAGTATTGATTTCAAGAGTCTCCCATTTCCTAGGTTCAAAATATCAATTGTATAAGTAGAGATAGGGCAGGTCCCCTCTGACAACTATTTACCTGGAAATGACCTGGGGGGTTTTGACCCTTAATTCCCTATGAGCCAACACTGGGTGCAGCTTTTGGCTGTATTAATAGAGGTAGGAACCCAGAGCCAGAGAGGTGATGTTGGTGCAGTTTTTGGCAGTACTCCAGCCCCAGCCGGAATTAGAAGCTCAGAACTGGGAGCCACATACTGGGTTACGACTACAGGAGCTGAGGAAAATACAGGAAGAGGGGCCAGGCACTGGGAGGTGGGTAGGGGAGGACAGGATGACTGATTCCAACACCTGTTCGGCTCCAGGCAGCTAAAGGAGGCCAATGTGCTGAGGTTTCATAGTAAAGGTGAGGGGAGTTAACCTGGGTAAGGGAAGAGAGATCGCTTTGCCTGAGGACCGTGCCTGCTGGGAGGGCATTTCAGGTCCCTTGCCCCGCCCCAGAAGGACCCCCAGCTGGCCCAAGGTCCTGCCTCTCTGAAGCTATGTTATTGCGGTCTGCAGACTCCCCCGCCCCGGAGGAGGAAAGTGAGAGCGGCAGTGTGGCCTTCGGGTCTAGTGAGTCCTGGGAAGCTGGCAGGAGAAAAGGATGACAGGGCTGAGTCCCAGTGTGTGCAGGGCACGGGGTGGGGAGCATCCCAGAGACCTCTCTCAGCAGGTGGCGATGCCCTGCTGGGGCCTGCCCTGCCAACAACCCAGATGCCACTGACAACTCACAAGGTCCTACTTTCCCCTACATCAGGTGTGCCCACCCTGGGCCCCAGGGGGCTGGAGAGCGCAAGTTTCTGCAGGGGCGGCCCACGCTGCCGTCGCTGCGGTAGAAAGGCTACATCAAAGGTACCGGCTTGCAGAGGGCACGCACGGGTGGCGCAGGGCCGGGCGGCGGCCGCTGGGCGGCGCTGACGAGCCTGTCCCCCAGACCAGGTTCAGCCGCGCGCTGGCCGCGCTGTGCCAGGGGCAGCGGAGCCGGGTGCTGCGCTTTGTGCCCCGGTGGGTCGCGGTGCGCGGTACTTGGGGTGGGCCTGGCCGGGCCTCCTACCAGGACTGCAGGTTGGAGACCCCTGGGTGGGCGCAGGGTTGAGTGGGGAAAGAACAGGAGGCCTTGAGTAGGCATCACAGCAGGGGCTTCAGCCCCACCCCACCCAACCCGGGTCCGCGCCTCCCTCCATCCCAGGGCTGGACATGGACAGGCTGTACCGCATCAGTGGAAACCTGGCCGCTATCCAGAAGCTGCGCTACAAGGTGGACCACGGTGAGGCCGGGCCCCATGCCTCTCCCCGGGGTCTGAAGGCGCTAAGCGGCCCTGACCTCCCTTCCTCCGCCCCAAATGAGCGTCTCGACCTGGGAGACCGACGCTGACGCTGGGAGGATGTGCACCTTATCACGGGCGCGCGAAGCTCTTCTTTCGGGAGTTGCCCAGAGGTGGGGTGGATGGGGCAGGAGAGGAATTGTCCTGCCTAGGGCCACCGCCTTGGCCAGGCTCTGTGCCACCACGCTTGCTGACCCTGCTCCCCTCGCAGAGCCCACCCTCCTCCTCCTCCCTCCTGTCTGACTCCCTCCCTCTGATCCTTCCCTTGCTTGAGTTGCACGACCAGGCCCAGCGCAGTCGCTGTATTCGTGACCTGGTGGGTTCGCTGCCTGCCCCCAACCGCGACACGCTGTGGCTGCTCTTCCAGCACCTGTGCCGGTGAGCCGGGCGGGTGGGTGGGAATGGGGTGGCGGGTCCTGGCAGGACCCCCTCCACGGCTCCCCCCAGCTCTGGGCCCTGATTCCACCTGTCTGGCCGCAGGGTGATGGAGCACGGCAAGCAGAAACGCATGTCGGTGCAGAGCTTGGCCATCGTGTTGGGGCCCACGCTGCTGCGGCGGGAGGCAGAAGAGACCAGCATGCCCATGACCCTGGTGTTCCAGAACCAGGTGGTGGAGCGCATCCTGCCGCAGTGCTCGGATATCTTCCCGCCGCACTGACTGCGGACCTGCGACTGGGGGCGGCTGGAGGCCACCCAGCTGGACTTCAGGAGACCCTCCGCCTCCCCCGCGTCTGCAGGCGGTTGTGACGTCCTCACCTCTCGGTTCCGAGGCTATGGTGACCCCTGGTGGGCAGTTCGCAAAATGTGATTTTTTTTCTGAGGCATGTCCTGTTTGGGGTTAATTGGGTTCTGCTTTGTATGGCAGTGTCGCCCCCTGTGCGCATGCGACAGTGTGCGGCTGAGTGTTCTGGGAGAGACCATCCTGGGAGGAGAAATTTGGTGAGGGGGCTTCCCGGCTTCTTCGGGCCTTCCCCTGAATTAGGCCCTTCACCAAGACCCCATGTGTCCCAGCCCTGTGCAGACCGTGAAGCCCCTAAGACAACTGCCCCGCTGCCCAAATAGGACTGACTCGGCCTCCAGCGTTGGCAGCCGGACCTGCCCTCCTCAGGCCTCAGGGATGACGCTGCCGAGGGCCCGCCGTCAGGCTGGCTGCGGCCCAGTTTCACCTGCTTTCCTGTTGCGGCTCCATGCTCCTGCCCTCCCTGACCCGCTGGTGTTCTGCGCAAGGGTTCTTCATGTTGGCTAAATGTGCACTCTGAACCTGCCACTTGACATGCACCGTTTCCACACACCGTCCCATTTTACAGATGAGGAGACTGAGGCTTGCAGAGGCAAAGCGACTTCTTCAGGGCCCAGTAGAGGATCTGACTCCCCAGAAAAGGCTCCTCTGACACTAGAGCACAGCCGGGGGGCGGGGTGGGGGCCCTCTAGCTGTCAGGTATTCCTGCCTGGTGCCCACCTAACCTGAAGAGTTGAGAGGCGCTGCGGAGTGGGGCAAAGGAGGACACAACCCCAGGATAGGAAGTGTGAACCCTGGGGTCTGCAGCCCCTCCCTCCTCAGACACGAGCCACCTCAGTTTACAGATCTCGGCCCCCCGCCCTATCCTCCTGATCATTTTTTCAAAAAATGACAGCTACTATTTATCGGACATTGGTACCACACCAAGCATTTTACTTGGCCTATCTCCTTGTTACTCACAGCCAATATTTATTGTCTGCTCTTCTGTGCCACGCACTGTGTCCTGGGCCGGGGACTGCACACACTGCCTGCCCTGGTGGAGCTTATAATCCAATGGGTGGGGCTGACCCACGCCCACGCCCACCCCAGTGCCCGCAGGGCCAGGGCAAGAGTATACACAGAGGCCTCGCACTGTATGTCTGGACATTTGGAAGTTATAAATCAAACTAACAACTGTTAAATAAAATATGTTCTATTCCCCTACTCTGACATATGCTTTGATAGTGACCTGGAAGGCCAGGTTCTAATTTAAAACTTCTGTGACTTCCGAGTTCCCTGCCCCAATGTGGGCATGAGAAGAGCTGGCCTGGCCCTCAGCCTGCCCACTTGTCTTCCCACCCCCAGCCATCTTGGCCCAAGGAGAGGTCCCCATGCACACGTGTGGACACTCTAGTCCCTGTGTGCAGCTGCCCATACCTCCTGCAACCCGCTGCCACTTGGCTACCCCATTGGTGACACAGTCCACCCTTGAGGGACATTCTGGAGTCCCTCGTATTGGGAGTGTGGTCTAAAGGGGAGGGTCTGGCCTTCGAGAGGGCCCCACAGATTCCTTATCCTGTGAGGGGAGCCGCAGACAGAGAAGGTCTGGGCTGGAGTCTTGCCAAGCAGGGGACCCATGGTAGGGACGCCCCGCACCCGAGTCTAAGGGCGGAACTGGACAGACCTTGAGCAGCTGATGACTTGCTCAACCACTGCACAAGAGCTGGGAGAAGCACAGGGTGCTCTGAAGATGTGTCAAGGCGGTGACTGTTGTCCAGGGATCTGAGATGCCTCTGCAGAAGCCACATTTGAGTGAAGCAGTAAAGAATGAAGAGTCAACCAGGCCAGGGGTTAAGGGAAGGGTGTCTAGTCAGAGGGAACAGCATGTGCGAAGGCTCTGGGGCAGAAAGGCTTGTGGGGAGAACAAGGTCTGAGAGAAGACCCTCATGACTGGAGCCCAGAAAGCCAGTGGGCATGGGCACCAGCTGAGGCCAGAGAGCTGGCAGGGGGCAGAGCATGTGGGGCATGTGGCCGAGAGCTTTGGGTCACCGGGACAACAAGCTGGAGGATCCTTGGGCAGAGAGGCCTTGGGAAGTGTCTGCTCCCCGCCCCCACCCCAGGCTTATGACTCTGCCAAGGCCTCATGGGCAAATAATGCAGCAGCAGGCTGAGAAGTCCCAGAATCATCACATTTTGTCACAAGGAAGAGCTTCAGAAATCACCCAGAAATCAAAGCTGATCTCTGTCTTTCAGGAATCACCCACTGCCAATGAGAAAACTCCTAGAGAGACAGCGTCAGAATTCGCCTGAGGTCACTGGCAGGTTGCTGGCAGGGCCTGGCCCAGAGCTTTGTTTGCACAGTCTGAGGACCTACTGTGTGCCCCACCAAAGTCTGAGGCACAGCAGGCGTCCTCAACACTGAGCACAGCGTGTGGTAGGCACTGTAGGTGCACTGCCAAGATGTTTTGAAGGAACTGGACTTTGTCCAGAGACACAAAGACATATAGAAACAGTATCAGCCCTTTTGAGGCTCTGTCTGGTTGGGGAAGGGACATAAAAAGGAGTGACAGTGGCACAGCTGATAAGCTGGCACAGGGGCCTGTCCCCAAGCCTACAGCCTCCTAGCAGGTGCCCCTAAGTCCTCCTGCAGCGTGGAGTATGTCCCTGCAGCCACTCTTGAAAAGGCCCTGGTGCCCGCCTGATTGCTAAGTCCGGTGGACACATGAACAGCCCGCTGTCCTCCCTGAGACACACCGCTCCTTTGCCCCAGGCAACCCGGGTCCTCCCCATCACTCCACCCCTCCCTTCCTCAGCTCCCCCTCTTCTGCCCGCCCTGTAAATGGTGATGGGCCCCAGGTTGTGCCCTCCCTGGGGCCCTCATGCCTTCCACTGTGGGCACTCAGCCACCATGCCTGCACGTGTCACCCAAATCTCTATCACCAATGCAAACCTCTCTCTCCCGAGTCCCATGTGCAAGGTCCACCTGCTTGCAGGACACCGCCACGTGGATGGCTGCCAGAAACCCCAAGTGCAACCTGCCTGCAATGAAACTCCAAACCAGCTCTTTTCCCTATTTCTGAGCATGGCACCTCCAGTCCCCAAGTCCCCATCTTCTACCTTCTAAACATGTTCCAGATCTGCCTCTTCCACCCTCCCCTGTTCTCTCTCATCTGGGTGAGCACAGCAGCCTCTGAAAGGGCTTCTCGCCCTGTTCCATCCTCCACCCAGCAACCGTCTGACCAGGCCACGTCCCCAATCTCCGCATGCCAGCTGTGCCCGTGCCTGTCACTCCCAGCACACTGCAGGCTGCTTCTTGCCTCAGTGTCTTTGAGTCAACGGTCCCCCCGCCTCTCCCACTTTCCCCTGTCTCATTTCTCCTCCGCCTTGAAGCCTCAGCTCCCCCATGTGTGCAGCTCCCTCGTCACGCTCAGCTCGCTGGACGCAACTGCGCTTCCGTGTCCGCCTCTCCCGCTAGGCTGTGGCCAGCAGAATGTTCCCAAGCCTCACCCACTTTGCCGCCAGTGCTGCTGCCTCACTCGTTTTGTTGCCAGATCGCACCCCATCCTATGGACATGCCACGCTGTGTTTATCCATTCATCAAATGATGGACATTTGAGTCGCTGCCACTATTTGGCTATTATGAATAACGTTGCTATGAACATCTGTGTACAAGTTTTTACCTGGACATATTGTCTTAGCTCGGCCTGCCATAGCAAAATACCATAGACTAGTGGCTTAAACAACAGAGATTTGTTTCTCACAGTTTTGGAGGCTGGAAGTTCGAGATCAAGGTGCCAGCATGGTCGGGTTCTGATGAGGACCCTCTTCCTGGTTTGCAGACGGCCGCCTTCTGGCTGTGTCCTCACGTGGCAGACAGAGCTTGCACTCTGGTCTCTTCCTTTTCTTACAAGGACACTAGTCTCATTTTACAGCCTCATCTAAACCTAACTACCTTCCAAAGGCCTCACCTCCAAATACCACCACATTGGGGCTTAGGGCTTCAACATATAAATGGGGGGGGACACAAATATTCAGCAGATGACTCATGTTTCAGTTTTCTCAGGTGCATACCTAGGAGTGGAATTGCTGGATGAAAGGTAACTCTGAGTTTAACCTGTTGAGGAACCATCAGATTGTTTGCAGCGGCACGAGTTACACCTGCCAGCAGGGCACGAGGGTTTCTGTTCTCACTTTCTGCAACGGCTGTCTCGGGTCTTCATTCTCCTCAAACCCCTGGCCCTCCCGACCTTCCCACCCTCTCAACAGAGGGCCTGCCTCCACCTCGCAGGAAAATGGAACCGCCTGTCCCAGCGTCCAGCTCAGACCTCCCCCACCCCACCCTCCCTGCCCTCCTCTCCCCGGAAGCTCAGAGCAGACGTTTCTCTAGGGCACAGCTGATCTCCGTCTTTCGGGAAATGCCCACGATCACTGACCGCTCCTCTCTCTTGCTCACTGAACTGCTGTCTGGGGTTGAGGGCCCGGGAGACGGAGACCAGCGAGCAGGGAGCTCACTGGGCATGCTCTCAGGACCGACACCTGTGCTGGGGGAGGCAGGACGGGGCCGAGGGACAGTTGAGCTGTGACGCAGGCCCATGGAAGGCCTCAGCCACCCCACCAGGAAGCTCTGGAGCAGGCACAGCCTCAGCGTCACACCACATTGTGGCCAGGAGTCAGGCCACTGCCTTCCAGGGCTGGGGCAGGGAGGGCACAGATTGGGGCCACATGGCTCTGTTCAGCCCAGGGCGCGTCCTGGAGAGAGGCTCGGAGGAGAGCCGTCAGCCTCCGGCCCCCCTGCAGCTGGGGCAGCTCAGGTTCGGTCCTGGGATTCTGGGTGGTGCCCGTGGCATCCGCTCTGACTTCCAACAGGCCCCTTCCCCTAACCATGGGATCGTGTTCAAGTCTCTCTCTCAAAAATCCTCCCTCAACCCCACATCCCCGCAACTGCCTGCTTTCCTCCTCCTCCTCCTCCTCCTCCTCCTCCTCCTCCTCCTCCTCCTCCTCCTCCACACCAAACTTCTTGAGAGTCCTCCACACTCACTGTCCCCACGCGCTGCTCCTGTTCACTCCCCAACCCCGATGCACCAACAGACCACTGCGATGCCACATCATGTTTGTTGGGTACTTTTGGGTCTTCACAGTCATCGTCCTCTTGGGGACATCCTGTCCTCTGCTGGCTGCTCCTGCCTTGGAAACACTGCCTTCCTCTCAGCTTGCACGATGCCACGGCCTCATCTTCCTCCTACCTCTGGCCAAGCAGCCCGTTCTCTGCTGCGTGGCCAGTAAGGGCAGAGCCCGTGGGGCCAGCCCTCCTCTCCCTGGCCTCCCTCCCTGGATGTCGCCGTCCACACATGCATCCACCGCCACATCAGTGACTAGTGAGCAGGCATGACTGCCCCTCAAAACTCTCAACCCCAGTGTCCCCTTGACGACCTGATGATGTCTGCTCTGGGACAGTCCTCAGTCTGAGACTGGATTCTTGCTCCTCCCCACACCTGTCCTCCAGGGTTTTACCCGTCCCAGGAACAGGCTCCACCCACCCCCAGCCGGGCAAGCCAGGAACCTGGGAATGTGGCCTGCTCCCTCCATCTCCCCCTCTCTGCCCGCCTCCCTACCTGATCTGTGTCCCAGTCCTGTCGTTCCCCCCTCTGCCGCACTCCTCCTCTCCAGCCAGGGCCCCTGCTCGGCCTCAGGGGCTAAGATCTCCCACCTGGACACTGCGGCTGCTCCCAGCCCTCCCCCTCCCACATCCTCGTGGCCCCCACTCCCCCCAGCCTCATTTAAACACACACACCTGATCATATCATCACCCTGCTTAGAAACCATCCCACCTGCCCAAGGAAAAGACCCCAAGCTTTAGCATGGCCTGCCCACTCCTCTGCCTCCTCTTGTGACGCAGTGTGGCTCAGTGGCTGGGAGCATGGGCTCTGGAGTCAGGCCACCCGGATTCAAATCTGAGCTCCGCCATGCTAGAGGATTCTGGGTAATTGACTTATCCTTTGTGTCCCGTTTCCTCATCTGGAGAATAGGGATGCAACAGCAGCACCGGCCTCAGGGGGGCTGGGCAGATGACGAGATGACACCTGCAAGGTTGTGAGAACACAGTCTGTTCAGAGCGAACATTCAGGGAACACTCGCTGGGCCTCACGCCTTACCCGCTTTCTTAGTTTCTGCACTGCAGCTACACTGGCCTCCCATGGGTTTCTCAAATGTTTCATGCTCCCCCACCTCCACCCCAGGATCTTTGCACGTGCTGTGCCCACGTTGCAGTTCTCTTTGCCTTTGCTTAGTCATCTTTTAGCATTGTGCCCAGGTAACCATTCCTCAGGCGGCTCTGCGGAGTGCCCAGCCAGGTCAGCTTTCTCTGTTACACACCATCAGAGACCCATACACTTCTGTTATTTCAGTTTGTCATTTTACATTTATACATCATGATTATTGCTGTGTGTCCCTCCCCCCACAATCCTATAAGCCCAGGAGGGCGGGGACTCTGTTGTTGCTCACCATCCTACGCCCAGCGCCCAGCACAGTGCCTGCCACGTAGCAGGTGTTCAAGCCAATACATGAAAAGGAAGACAGCCCGAGCGAGAAGCCCGGCTCTGCTATTTCCTACTGCATGATCGTGGGCAAGCTGCTCACCTCAACGTGCTCAGCGGTAAAGTTAGGACATTCGCACCTCGGAAACTTCTTACCGTTATAAAATGAGACGTGCAACATGCACGGCCCAGAACCTGGTGCAGGGACACTTGCACAGTCTCGCTGGCCTTCATTCCTCAGAGCCAAGGATAGTCCTGGGTCCCGGGGTGACACAGTCTCTGTGGCAGGGCCAGAAGGAGCCAGATGCAGAAGGGTCACAGAGGTCCCCCCGTGGTGCAGCCAGATTGCCTCGAGGGCAGGACAGCACATTGGGCCTGGGACCCTTTTGTTTCCAGAGCTCTAGAGCAGTCCTTTTCCAAGACTTCAGCCCGGCAGCGCCATGGGGAAGGGTACTTTGTCTGTTTAGGACTAGAGCAGCAGAGAGAGAAGAGTGCCCCCCGCAGGCCAGGACAGGAGGGGACCCCTTGGGATTAACTTGAGAGGTCCTGCCAGATGGGACTAGGGGGGCGAGTGAGGTCCAGCCTCCCGTGCCCTCCAAGAGCGGACGTTCTACTTTGCTGGCCAGCCCCGGGGCGCGGCTTGGTGAGCTAAGGGAGGTGGCAGGTTTCCTTTCAGGGAGAAGTGGCAGGCCCGGAAAGCCCCGCATGTCCGGCTGGGAGAACGGACGTCATTCTTTAGAGCCCAGCAGGCACCACTCGTGACGACCAGGTGGACAATATGGCCAGGGATGCGTTCTTCTTTTTATGAACTTTTTATTTTGAAAGAATTGTTGACTCACAAGAAGTTATGTAAATAGTACAGTGAGGTCTGGTGTGCCCAGCACCTGGCTTTCCTGGTGGTGGCATCTTACATAACCACAGCACATTATCACAATCAGGAAAGTGACCCGCACTGCAGTTGATCAGACTACAGACCTTGCTTGACGTCACCGCCGCCTGCATGCACCCATTTTTGCTTGTCTTTGTGTATAATTCCGTGACATTTTATCACATGTGTGGATTCATATAACCACCACCACAAGCAAGACGCAGAATGTTCCATTCTGGAGAAGAAATTCCTGACGTTTCCCCTTATAGTCACATCCTCCTTCTCCTTCCCTCATCCCTGGCAACCCTGTCGTTCTCCATCACTATAAATGTTTCATTTTGAGAATGTTAATAGGTGGAATCACGCGGTATGTTTGAGATTGGCTTTTTGCAGTCCGCATAGGGCCCTAAGACCCAATCCAGTTGCTGTGGGGATCGATCGTTCCTTACTTGTATTGCTCGGTAGCGTTCCACAGATAGGCTCTTACAGAGATTCTCCCAGCGGTGGCTGAAGGACGGAGGAAGGGGCCCAGTTAGGAGGCTGCCGGTGTTCAGGTAAACAGCGCGAGGCGGACACGCATCCCGCCCGGCTGGCACTGCCTGGATGAGTTCAGGCCACGCGGGTGCGGTCTGCGGCAGAGCAGCGTTTGGGAGTCTAGAAGCAGAGCTGCCAGGAGGGGGCGCCAGAGGCCTTTTGTCCAAGGGGTGATTCCGAAGCGGGACCGCCAGGGCAGGTTAGAGGGAGCTTTGGGCCACTGTGCACATCGGCCGAGAGAACCCTGAAGTCCTGTCGGTCTCTGCACCCCGGCGCTCAGGTTTCAGTCCGGCCCTGAGCGTCCGAGACTGCGGGATGAGGCCGATGTGTACTCAAGGAGGAGGCAGTAAGGGGAGGCCCGGACCAGGAAGTGTTGGGCTGGGGTCAGGCACAGGGCGGTCCTCAGCAGGCCGGGACTGCCCCTCAGAGGGTGGCTTTGAGCTCAGGCCACGGGGCTGCGCCGGGGCGCCTCTGCCCGCCCTTCCCATCCCTAACGACTGCCCGCACTTCCCTGCCCACTTCTCTCCCCAGCCCCTGGCGTGTGCTCTACACCCTCCCACCCGCCTCCCTGCAAGACGCCTTCCCCGACGCCCCCCCACCCACCGCCCCTTCACCGGAACGCTCTGGGCTGTGCGGATCCGCATTCGTGAAGGGCGCGGTCTGGGCGCTGGCTGTGTGTGGGTTAAAACAATGCGCATCCCCATCCTCTGTGTCCCCTCCGCGTGTAAGTTACCTGTACTTAAGAGAATCTCCCTCATGAGGCCTTGCCTAGTAATTTTCGGTCCATACACCTGTGAGACTTCTCATTCGTCTCTTGTTGCCCGGAGCCTGGCACACAGAAGGGGCCAAGTGAAGGTTGATTGAATAAATGAATGAACCTGTCAATTGTCCTGTCTTTGAAGCTCCCCTCCCCCACTGATTGCTCCGTGGCGGTTTTCTATGCGGGCATTCCTTCCCCTGCAGCCCAGGGACCCTGGTGGGCTGCCCTCCCCCCTGCTCAGGTCACTCCGCCCCCTCCCCAGCAGGCTCACCCACCCAGACAGCTTTACTTTCCGCACTTGTGCTGCCGGACCCCAAATCCCCCACGCAGCCCAGAGCCCTGAGCCCCACGCATACCTCCCACTGCTTCTTCTTTGCTTGTCTCTTTCTGCCCTTCCCAGTGTCTGCCTTTCCCGCAAACATTCAGCTCCATCGCAGCAGGAATCTTGTCTGTCTGATGGACCAATGCACCCCCAGCACCTGCTCGGACTCAGAAAATATTTGTGAAATGAATGAATGAATAAATGAATGAACGACTCTCCCTCTGAGGTCCTGCGGATACTTGAAACACAACACACCCCCCACAACTGCCTTCTCCTGTCTTTGCCACCTCTCTCCTCCTCCTCCCCAAATTTACAAATCCCGGAGTCCCCCTAGATGGCTCCTTTCCCCATGTCAGCCAGTCACTACGTTGCCCGGATTGCACCTCTGAGCTTTCCCGCCCCCACCTCACTCCAGTCCCTCCTAGGCTGGACCCTCCACACGTCCCACCTGGACCTCCTCTCCTCAGGGCAGCTGGGTTTCCTGCCTGCGCCTTTGCTGCTGACCACATTGCCGCCTGGATGATTTGTCTAAAATATTAGTCGTGTTATGTCAACTCTGACTTAAAGCCTTCATTGCATCCATGTCCCAGTTGTGTCTCCTGAAATGTAGGACTGATGAAGCGAGTGGCACATGACATGATTCTGGGAGGTTCAAGGACCTACACCATGCACCAGGGCACCCTGGGGTGACCATTAACACAGAATTGCAAGATGAGAAAGTTGGTTCTTTCTAACTCTGATTACACTGAGGAGAAAGAAACATCTTTTTTTCCCTCGTTAATTTCTCCTTCTTGCGGGAATCAGGACTCCAGCCACAGCCGCCGGCCAGCCAGAAAGGCCACTAGCAGAAAAAACAACACAACAAAAAGAAAGACAATTAGTGATTAATAGATGGAACGATAACATGGTCTTATTAATATTTTTATTTTATTTACTTTACAGTTACCTTCTATATGTGACATGTGATATCAGGTTTCTTTTTTATTCTTTCTTTCTGTAGACCCCTTAGCTGGGACTATAGTCACACACCACCACATCCAACTAATTTTTTCTAGCTCACTCTTGCTCAGGCTGGTCTCGAACTCCTGAGCTTGAGCGATCCTCCTGCTTCAGCCTCCCCGGAATGAGATTTACTTTTGTACCTTTACATTTTTTTTCATTGTGGTAAAATATACATAACATAAAGTTTACCATCTTAGCCATTTTTTTTTTTTTTTTTTTTTTTGAGACAGACTCTTGTTCTGTTGCCCAGGCTAGAGTGCTGTGGTGTCAGCCTAGCTCACAGCAACCTCAAACTCCTGGGCTCAAGCGATCCTCCTGCCTCAGCCTCCCGAGTAGCTGGGACTACAGGCATGTGCCACCATACCTGGCTAATTTTTTTCTATATATATTTTTAGCTGTCCAGATAATTTCTTTCTATTTTTAGTAGAGACAGGGTCTCACTCTTGTTCAGGCTGGTCTCGAACTCCTGACCTTGAGTGATCCTCCTGCCTCGGCCTCCCAGAGTGCTAGGATTACAGGTGTGAGCCACCACGCTCTGCCGAGGTTAATGTTTTGATTGCTGGACTGCTTGCTCTGTCCCACTAGACTGTAAGCTCCACGAGGGCAGGGACCTCCACCTCGTCCTTGGCTGTCTCTGATTCTGAGTGGCCGGTACGGTGATGGGCGCAGAGTAGGTGGTGTTCAGTCAGCATCTGTGGGAAATCAGGTAATAGCTACGTAGTGAGGGCTGCGTGGGCAGTGGCCCTTCTGACAGTATTCCAGAAGGGTGGCACTTGGTGAACAAAGGCCTGGAGGTGGGAAGCAGCAGGGTGTGGGGGGCAGATGGGCTGCAGTTGTCGTGGACAGGCAGAGGCCAGAGGGATGAGACTGGAGAGGCCCTCAGCCTCCCTCACCCCGCCTATTATGAGACCCCAAGCCCTAGCACTTTGTCTACACTTCCTTCACACCCTACATCCTGTCTCATGTCATGCGAGTTGATTCATCAGCACTTACTGAACCCCTACTGTGTGCAAGGTATGGCGTTGGGGCAAAACACCTACCATGTGCAGCACAGGCCAATTTCCAGAGTGATTTGCCACCCAGTATCACGCCTCATGCTCACAGCAGCCCTACAGAAAGGCATCGTCCATCCGTCCATCCGTCCGTCCATTCCCGTACTCAAACATTTAGTAAATGTGTATCAAGTGCTGAGCACGTGCCAGGTGCCAGGAATGCAAAGCAGGGAAGGCCAGCAAGGCCCTCATGGAGTGGGGAAGAACGAACTCGTAAACAAACCAGCAAGGCAGTCTGCAAGTGTGATAAACTCTGTGTAAAACCTAACAAACGGGTGATATTATGGGGAGAGACTGGGCCCATCACTCTGGTCAGTCGGGGGGCTCTCTAAGAAGGTGCCATTGGAGAAACCTCCAGCCATGGGAGGAACGTGCCACGCCGAGCTCGCAGCAAATGCAAAGGGTCCGGCAGTGTGGGACAGTACCTGGGCATCGGAGGGACAGTACCTGAGTGTCACCGGAGAACTAGAATATTCGATGGGGTGAAGTGGGGAGAGAAAGGGATGAGATGGAAGAGGAAGCCAGCAGCCAGATTAGGAAAGGCTTGTCGACATTTGGATTCATCCTACTGTGAGAGGTTTTTTTTTTTTTTGAGACAGAGTCTCACTCCGTTGCCCAGGCTAGAATGCCGTGGCATCAGCCAAGCTCACAGCAACCTCAAACTCCTGGGCTCAAATGATCCTCCTGCCTCAGCCTCCCAAGTAGCTGGGACTACAGGTGTGCACCACCAGGCCTGGCTAATTTTTCTATTTTTAGTAGAGATGGGATCTTACTCTTATTCAGGCTGGTCTTGAACTCCTGAGCTCAAGTGATGCTCCCACCTCGGCCTCCCACAGTCCTAGGATTACAGGCATGAGCCACCGTGCCTGGTCCCTACAGTAAGATTCGAGTCCACTGAAAAGTTCTACAGAGGTGAACCAGCGTGTCCTGGCTGACGTCTCCACACCATCACCAGGCCACGCTGGAGGCAGCAGAGATGGGAAGATCCACATTGGCTTAAGGTCTATGTGAGAGATAAAACTGTCAGAACCAATTCCAGAAGCCTTGATTTCTCTTCCAAACCTATTTCTCCCCATCTTTCCAGAAAACGGCACCACTGCAACCCTATGGCTCCAGCCAGAAATGTCTAACTTCTGCATCCTTTCTTCTTCCCCTCCCCGGCCCTTCCCCCGCATCCAGCTCTGTCAGTGTCCACACCAGGAGAAGGGAAGTTTCCAGGCAGTGCCAAGTTGTGTTTGAGGTTAAGGTGCACCCAGGCAGCCTGGCCGTGGGAGAGTCCCAGCTACTGACTCTTCCCTGCTGCAGGTGGAGACAGTGGACATTCAGCTTCAGCCACAGTGAGGTTCCGCCAGGTGAAGATGAAAAGGGTCAAGAGCTGGGGCTGTTGCCAGAGAAAAATCAAAATGGTAGACCATGGACTCCAAGTTGGGAAAGGAGGGAGGGGACAGGGGAAACGTGGTGGCCGTGAGAGAGTGGAACTTGAGCAGGAGCCGCCCCAGAGAAAGTGAGCTGGAGGTGCAAGAGCTGTGGTCAGGGTGCAAACGCAGGGACGGTGCTGTCAGCAACAAGGACGAGCTCTGGGGCGTGGCCGTGGGAGTGGGCAGCTGGGTGCAGGGGAGGAAGTGATGTCTGGAGGTGAGGTGGTCAGGATGCTGTCGTCTGGGTATTGCAAATGCCATGCACCAGGAGAGCCAAGTCCCCCCAGCGAGGGGAGTGGCTGGAGGTGGAGGTGGAGGTGCTGGGCGCCAGCACTGGCTGGTGTGTGTCCAGAGAAGCCAAGGGGTGAAGGAGGAAGGATGAGGAACAGTCTGGAAGCTGCAGAAGGGAAGAGGAGGGTACCAACCTCCACGTGCTGGCCCGGAGGTGTTTCCTCTGGAAAAGGCTGCTGGGACGTCTCCACCAGGGCACGGAAGTAGGGGAACCCTGAGAACCCCAAAGCCCCTAGAGAGAGTCTGGACAGGGAGGTGGCCAAGCTGAGGCCACACTTGGCAGACAGACTTTCCAGCGGGCCAGCGCGGGGTGGGGTGGGGTAAGAGAAGGACGGGGAGAGGGACTTGTGAGTGGCCGAGGACACGGGGGAAAGTGGGAGGGTCCGAGGGGTGAGAAGGTAACTAACATTTAGTGTGAGTTAACTACCTTTTCTAGAACTGCCTAGAACTCCCAGACTGAAGCTTTCTGCCCAGCTCTTTCCAGGCCAGCAGCACTAGTCTCCCCACCCCCCTCGGCTCTGGAGCACTCGGTTCAGACCCAGGTGTGAGTGGATGAAGGGCGCAGGGGTGGGCCCACCTCCGCAGTCCCGCTCCTCTGCAGAGAATTCCCCTGGGCAGAGAGGCGCCACCTAACAGCAGCGCAGAGACCACTCTCCCACCACGAGGGGGTTGGTGGGGACCCTGGGGCACTGGACGAGCCATCAGGCCCCCTGCGGTCTCTCTTCCGTGGAACAGGCAGGTGCCTCCCAGAGGGCCAAGGCTGCCTTATCCGTGTGTGCAGGTGGGACCCGTGTACCTTCTCCTTTGTCCTGACAGGCTTGCCATGGGACTCCCACCTAGGGGCAGGGGATGGGAAGAAACTGGCCCTGTGGTCACCATCTTGGCTATTACAGAGCAGTGGACCTTACCGTGGGAGGGAGGGAGGCTGTGGTGTTTTGGGACAAAGTCTGCTAGATGGAAGGGTGTCAGGTGATGTCAGGGGAAGCTCTGACCAACTCAGTGCCCTCAGTGTCCACTCCGCAGCCCGGGCAGGAGTGGGGCTAGACCCTGCAACGCAGGGGGTAAGGTCCAGTCCCGAAACCCTGGGATTTCACAGGCCGCCAAGTGATCGGTGTGCCAGAGCTGGGACTGGGGACACGCACAGGCATATGGGATCCCCAAGGAGGTGCCTTGTCTGCCTGGAGGGTCACAATGCTCACAGGTTGGGAGTCTTCATGGAGCCTGGGCCAAGAGGCACCAGGAAGCCTGAATTTGTCTTTCTGGTTGGAGGGTGCTCACCTAGTAGCCTGTGACAACTGATAAAGGTAACAGGCCCAGCAAGGCCCACTGAGTGTTACGACACATTAGGCATAAGCCTTAGATGTGGAGTCCACCCCGTCAGGTGACCCGCCACACCTCTGGCAGGTAGGCAGTGTCACAGCCCCATCTCACAGAGGAGGGAGCTCAGCTCCCCGCAGCTGCCCTGGCCCATGGTGGCGAGCGTGCTCTCGGTCCATTTATTTATGCGGTGAGTGGTTTTTGAGCCCCTGCTACATGCCAGACACAGGTAGGTGCTGAGGCTGCAGCAGATTACAGCCGAGATAAACATCGCTGCCTTCATGGGCTCACACTCTGCCTCCCAGACACAGAAACAGAGGGAACGCAAAGTCAGTCAGAGAGCTGGTGCGGTTTACAGCACCCACCACCACGGCTGCCACCCTGCTGTCATGAGAGCACTCCGCCTGGGCGGGAGCCCCAGGAGGGAGGATGCTCGCTCAAGGGCTGGGGCAGCCCCCAGGCCCAGGCCTGTCTCGTTACTGTGAGCCCAGGTGGGAGAGGCTGTCTGGCCCCCTGAGCCCACATGTCTCCGGAGACCAGACAACATGGAGCCAGATTTGGGCCGAGTGGGGTCCCAGCACTTGGTGAGTCCTGACCGAGGAGCTCATAGAACTGCTGATGGCATCTCTGGCTTATCCCTTCCTCTCTAAGTGCAACCACCCTCCACCCTACCGCCCCCCCCAACTTCCTGCAATTGATGCTGGCTGTTGGCGGGGACCCTTGCTGACACTGTGGACCAGACACCTACACATGGCCTTGCACCGTTTCCATGGCAGCTTAGGGCTCTGAAGGTGAGTGTCCCTGTAGAACTTGAAGGGAGCTGAACTGTCCTTAAGACTGAACCTTAGAAATCACATAGCATTGCTCTGCCATGTCCTGTTGTCACTGTCCTCTATAAGGCTGGCTCAGCTTCAAGGAGAGAAGACCAGTTCTCGATGGGAGGAGTGCCGGATAACTTGTGGACATTTGGAACCGCCAAACAGCTAGGAGAGGTAGCAGCAGAAGGTGAACGCAGGATGTGCGATGGCAGAGTCTACATTAGGCCCTGGGACTCCATATGACGCCAGGCTGCCAGGAGAGAGGAGGGCTTCCTGAAGGCAGTGGCTGTGGGCCAGGGATGGGCCAGAGAGGAGTCATGCTAGGATGGTAAGAGGGCTGCCCTGTGCGGTGTGGACGATATGGAGGACCAGGGACTGCTGGGCCAGTGGGTGGTTCTGGGGCTGGATGTGCGCATGCTCAGAGAAGCCCTGGTCCTGGGCTGGAGGCCTGAAATAACACCATGGGCCAGGGAGAATGGAGGACAGGGTCCTGCTCTCAGAGAGCCTGGCCAGGCTTTGCGAGGAGCTGGCAAGGGGCCCTGGGGGTGTCAGATCCCCATACCCAGATTGCAGCCACCACAGCCCTTGGGAAGTGAAACTTTCAAGGCCAGCTTGATCTGGTGTTTGAGGTTGGCCTTCAGTGGCCCCGCTGCCGGGAGAGGCAGACAGGGGCACAGGGGCGGGGCCTGAAACACACCGAAACTTGCCTGAGGGATGTGGGAGAGAGGGGACCCCCTGAGGGGATTCCCAGTTTGGGAGAAGGGCCATGAACTCACAGGACCCCTCTCCTTTAACACTGTGCCCCGGGGTTGGGGGAGGGACTCTGGCCTGGGTTTTGGTAGCAGCTACACCAGGAAAGATCTCCGTGACTTTCAGAAGTCACTTCCCTTCTGAGTGCTCAGTTTCCTCATTTATCAAATGTCAGGTTGATTGGTCTGTAAGGCCCTCTGCTCCCCTGATGTCACCACACAGACTCTTCTCCCTAAACCCCTTCTCTTGGCGCCCATGCAGAGCCTGCTGAAGCGGCAAGTGTTCCCAAAGATGAGGGCGTGGGTGTAGCCCAGACCCACCATGACCTCAGGCAGGGTCTCTCCTCCGCTACCCTTGCCACCGGCCAACTTGCTCCATTCACAGGGGAGGTGGGGAGAGAGTGTGAGCAGCTTGGGGTGGCCCAGCTCCCCCACTAGGGACACCACTGGACTCTCCAGCCCTCCTCCGGAGGGAGCAGGAGCATGCTGGCCAAGCCCCGTTCTGCCGCACCGCTGCCCAGGCACCCATGGGGGCAGGGGTGAGGGAGGAGCTGGGAAATTATGAGGCCCCCATAGACTCTCATTGCAGCTGGGACAATAACAATAATTATTAATCATTTTTGATAACTGGTGTTTAACATTCATCTTCCTTGCCAGACTGGAAGCTCCCTGGAGGCAGGGCCCAGGTCTGGTTCACTGCTGTATCTCCAAGGCTTAGAACTGTGACTTGCATGCCGGAGGCACCCAGTAAATAATTAAGTGAATGAATGAATTGTCTCAAAGCATTTTTAATCCAGTGGAGGACGATTAGGCATGTGCCAATACTACGATAAGCCTGGCATGCCATGCAACATTAATTATTAACATGCCAGCTGACATATACTGGGCACGAACTCTGTGCCAGGCTAAAGTTGCCAGATTAAGCAAATAAAGATAAATGATGCCCCTTCAATTTGAAATTCAGATAAACACTGAATAATTTTTTAGCCTAAGTATGTCCCATGCAATGTGAGTGTCCTGTGTCTTACCTGGCAGCCCCGTGCCAGGCCACATTCTCTAATCTTCACACCAACCCTGTGACAGGGGTACAACTATCACAACCCTTTACAGATGAAGGTACTGAGGCACCAAAGGGATAAGTAACCTGCCCAAGGTCACATAGCTGAAAAGTGGCCAAAGGCTCTGTCCTGGGTATTGTAATTGGAGCCCTGAGTCGAGGCTTAATCACCAAGATCCCTTGTCGCCCAACAAGTGCCCATAAGTAGTGGGTGCTGGGCTGGCTCTGGGACCCAAGAAGGAAAGGTCATTTGTCAAGAAGGACAATAGCCACGGCTAAGGTGGACTAGGAAAGCTTCTCAGCGGAGGGATGGGAGAGGGGTGGGAAAGAGAGGGTGGGCAGAGCTTTGCAGCAGCTGGGTGAGGGAGAGGGGAACTCAGGCTCAGACTCCAGCCCTTCCCAGCTGTGACTTCACCTCTCTGAGCCTTGACTCTGCTCTGTAAAATGGGTATAACACAGACCCACAGCCTCTTATTGAAAATCCTGGGCCCAGGTGTGGTCTGGAACTCAGAACTTTTCAGATATTAGAAAGGAGTTTGGTGCGTGAGTTGTATGTTCTATAGCACCCCCAGGGGACCTAGAACAGCACCCTATGAGCAAACATGGACATTTCCGCAGCAAACATGCATGTTCACTGCTAAGCAGGATAAGTAGTCTACAACTTGGACTCAGGTCAGGTCAGTTTTTGCCATCCTGTAAGTTTGGTTTCCAGGCATTTGAGGATTCTGGAATTGAGGACAAGGGAGGGCGGTTTCTTGGGGGATAAGGCCTGGGGTCCCAGCACAGAGAGGGTGCTTGGTCCCCAGGCTTCCCTGCCTTCCTTTCCTGGCCGGCCTGCGGGGCACCAGGGAGGAGACCGGCTCCTTGGAAGTGGAGGCGTCTAAGGAGTTTCCAAATGGGAAAACCGGCGGCTGCAGGCCCCAGGACGCGGCCGGGCGAGCTGCAGCCTTATCCTTGGAGCGGATTTTCTGGGCTGCCTGGGCCCTGAGTCACCCAGGAATGTGGCCTGGGTGGGCTGCGGGCAGGCGAGGGCACTGCGGGGCTGCCCTGCGCGGCTGCTGCCCAGGAGAGCCCGGCTACTGACCCAAAGACTGGGGAGGAAGGGTGTGGGGACCGCACCCGCTTGTCCCCAAGGGGCTGCCCAGGAACCTCCAAAAGGGATGTGGGACGAAAGAGCACAACTTTCAGTTTTAGTTATTTGTATTTCAACCTTTTAATTCTTTTTTTTTTTTTTCAAATAGGTAGTACATTCATATACTTTAAAAATGTAAAAATACAAGGGTCTCGCTCTCGAAGAGATATTTGTACAGCTATGTTCATAGCGGGATATTCACCTTAGCCAAATGGTGGAAGCAACCCATGTGTCCATGGAGGATGAACGGGTAAACAAAATGTGGCTTGTGTATACATACAGTGTAATATTATCCAGCCTTAAAAGGGAAGGCATTTCTGACACAGGCCAACTTCAAGGACATTATGCTCAGTGAAATAAGCCAGTTACAAAAAAAAATGCTGCGTGATTCTGCTGTATGAGGAACCCCAGGTAGCGTTATTCTTGGAAAATTGGTGGTTGTCAGGAGCTGAGGGAGGAGGGAATGGGAAGTTATTCTTTAATGGGTATGAAGTTTCCATTTTTGAAAAGAGCTCTGGAGCCAGGCACGGTGGCTCAGGCCTGTAATCCTAGCACTCTGGGAGGCTGCGGCGGGAGGATCACTCGAGGTCAGGAATTTGACACCAGCCTGAGCAAGAGTGAGACCCTGTCTCTAAAACTAAATAAATAAATAAGTAAATAAAACAATGCCTAACAAGTTTGCTTGTTTTGTTTTGTTAACAGCTTTACTGAGATGTAATTTCATAAAATGTATCCTTTGTTAAGTGTTCAACAATTTTTAGTAAATTTATAGAGTTGTGCAACTATCACTACAATCCCATTTTAGACTATTTTTCCTTTGGAATCATTTACAGTTGATCCTCATTCCTACCCCAGCCCCAGCAACCACTGATCTGCTTTCTGTCTCCATGGATTTGCCTTTTTGGAAATTTCATATAAATGGGATCATACAAATGTGTGGTCTTCTGTGTCTAGCTTCTGTCACTGAGCATAATGTTGTTGAGGCTCATCCATGTTGTAATGTGTTTAAGTGGCTTGCTCGTTTTTATTGCTGAGTAGTATTCCATTGCATGGATATGGCACATTTTGCTCATTCCTTCGCCAGTTCTTGGACACTTGCATGTTTATTATGAATAATGCTGCTATGAGCATTCACACACCAGTCTTTGTGTGGACATTAGTTTTTCCTCCTGAGTAGATATCTAGGAGTAGAATTACTGGGTTGTGAGGTAAGTTTGTGTTTAACTTTCTAAGAAACTGCCAAACTGTTTTCCAAAGTGGCTGCATCATTTTACATTCACACTAGCAATGTGTAAGGGTTTCAATTTCTCCATATTCTTTTTTTTATCTTTTTTTTTTTTTTTTTTTGAAACAGAGTCTCACTCTATTGCCCAGGCTAGAGTGCCGTGGCATCAGCTTGGCTCACAGCAACCTCAAACTCCTGGGCTCAAGCCATCCTCCTGCCTCAGCCTCCCAGGTAGCTGGGACTACAGGCATGCGCCACCATGCTTGGCTAATTTTTTCTATATATTTTTAGCTGTCCAGCTAATTTCTTTCTCCTTTTTTGGTAGAGAAGGGGTCTTGCTCTTGCTCAGGCTGGTCTCAAAACTCCTGAGCTCAAACAATCCACCCACCTCAGCCTCCCAGAGTGCTAGGATTACAGGCATGGGCCACCATGCTCAGCCCCAAGTAACTCTTATTTTACTTAACAATGCCCCTAAAATGCAAGAGTAGTAAGGCTAAAAATTCAGATATACCAAGAGGAGCTGTCAAGTGCTTCCTTTAAGTGAAAAGGTGAAAGTCCTCAATTTAATAAGAAAAAAATCATATGCTGGGGTTGCTAATATCTATGGTAAAAACAAATCTTCCCATGAAATTGTAAACAAGGAAAGAAATTCATGCTGGTTTTGCTATTGCATCTCCAATCTGCAAAATTTACAGCCCCAGTGCATGGCAGTGCTCAGTTAAGATGGAAAAAGCCTTACATTTGTGGGTGGAAGACATCAACAGAAAAGTGTTCCAATTAATGACAAAATGCTGCACCAGAAAGTGTTGAGCCTATACAAAGACTTCAGCAAGGGATCCCCCTAAAGCAAGTGATATCGAGCCATTTACTCTAGGTAAGGGATGGTTATACAGAATCAGGAATACAGAAGATCAATGTTAGCCTGCTAGATCATAATGCCTACATGGTTCACTTCACTTCATCTTATCACGTAGAATTGTATCGTCGTATATCATCACAAGAAGGATGAGTATAGTACAATAAGCTATTTTGAGAGAGACACACCACATTCATGTGGGGAGTTAGCTATGCTCCCTGCAAAGAGGTTTTTTTTCCAGTGGGGTCTCTCAGGCAGGGGTCGTCACAAAGGATGAAAAAATAGTGGGAAACAGAAATAAAAAATAATAATACACAGAGCCAAAGATATAGTTTATAAAGTAAAGGTTTATGAAAATACACAAAGGGAGGCTATCCGGAAGGTATATATCTCTCCCGCGGAGATATAACAAAGACTGAACTTTTTACATGGGTATTTACAGGGCAGATACATGCTTAGGTTGTCAAGGGCAATGGGATTTACATAACAGGCAGTTTGGTTTAGAGTCAAAGTCTTCTAAAAGGCCACTACAGATCCTTTAACTAACGCTATCTAGGTGAACAATGAGTTACAAAATCTTCTTAGGGCAAACTTCTAAGTTTTATGATAAGGCTATTACTTTAGCAAAAAACAGAGACATCTTGGCTCCAGTAATTGTGTTTTTGGAAACAGAGATGATCTCAGAAGTCAACATGAGCTGTGCCTTGTACTAATTACTTTAACCACATGGTTCCGTCTGGGCCTGGCTTGGGCATTAGCGTATCTATTTGATCAGCTCTCATCTCCAGCAGCCTTTGATGATCAGCTCTGGCAACCTATGGCTCTTGGTGAGGCCTGCCTTGTCTTTCAAAACAGGGGAGAACCATAGGCCCAGCTTACAGCTGTCTCTTTGAAATGCAGCTGTCACTGACCAAGGAGACACCCTCCTGAGGCAAGGCAGCTTTTGAACTAACACATTTATTTTTTCTTTAAGGCAAAGCCTTATTTGACTTCTGAAATCAAATTTTGTCTCAAAAAATACAGGGGGCATTTCTAAAACTCAGTATTCTTAGCCTCAACACATTCATATAACTTTTACTATAGTATTATTATAATTGTTCTATTTTATCATTAGTTATAATTAGTAATCTCTTATGGTACCTAGTTTATAAATTAAGCTTTATCATAGGTATGTAAGCATAGGAAAAACAGAATATATAGGGTTCAATACTACCGACATGGAGGGTTTCAGGCACCCACTGGGGATTTTGGAACATATCCTCATGGGTAAGGTGGGGGGGACTACTGTATATATAAAAAACCCTAAGAAAAAAAATTAGAATTCTAGGACAATGTATGTGCTAAAATTTATTATTTAGAACAATGTTTCAAAAGACTGTGAACATTCTTTGTGGTTTACATCAGTCACTGAGATTTGAGATGTTGGAAGTGGATGACAGGAATGAAAATAAGGACTGGAGAGGATTCATATTGATCTGCAAGATGATAATCTCACTTTATTAGATTTATATTCACATATAAAGAGAAACTGAAGAATGATGCAGATTAAAATCATTATATATGCTATGTCTGACAATGAAACATTAACTGACATCACATAGCAAAGCACACCTAGAAACTTAACAATAATCTATTTTCCTACTTCATTCCAAACCTCAGTGTTAATATGGAAAATAACTCACTGACTTTTGGTAATTAATCTGGAAACCTTGTATTTCTATGCAAGGAATAAGAGTCAATCTATACTTTCTTTTATACTGAAGGCTAACTCACTCTAAAATTATTTATATCTTTTTTACTTCCTAATTCCTATGGAATGTACTTTGTGTTATCATCTACAAGTTCTTTGTGGCTTTGTGGTCATTCTACCAGGTTTGGATTTTAGGTTAGTTGTATTTCTGGTATCCTGGACTCTCCTTGGCTCTGGACTACTGACCTCACACTGTATCAATTCCTACTCTCATGGCGCTGGAAGAAGCCACATATCCATGCTGGTCTGCACAGTAGAAATCCCTACTTTCTAATTGCAGCTGGGCCCTCAATATTATATGAAAAACACCAAATTACATAGAGTTTATCTTATCCAAACACCGGTTTTGTGCCTTTCTCTATTGATTGTGATTTTTTTCTTTTTTCCCTAAAGAGTTCAATTACTATTTTGTTAACTCTGGCTATTCTACAAATGGGATGAACTATGCATGGGAAGACCCACTGCTCCAATTTCATATAAACAAGCAACCTTTTGAATACTACATATTTTACCAAATATATGGAGAAGAGATTACTTCAGGAAGCAGAATGAATATACCCATCACTGAAAAGTAAAACAAGTCAACAAACTGGTCTTAGGCAATGTTGGTTCTTATGAATTAGTAAATTAGGACCAACCAACCATCTTGGGAACAATGATAAAAATCACAACTTTGCAGTTTCTGGTATAGCATGTCAGGAGCTTAGAAATTGCCAGTCTATGCTAACAACAAATAAAAAGGAAAATACTGAAAACTCTCAACAACTCAATATAGATCCATCAGAGAAGTGTGGTCACAGAACAAAGGGCTGCCCCCAAAATTGGAGAGACAGAGAGGCAGATACAGAGAATCACAGAAACATTTGCAGGAATCAATTAAGAGGTAGGAAAACCTGAACTGTAATTGTGAACTGTTGGAGGCTCAGACAACTGTACCTGATTGTGGCAGGAGAGGAGAAAAGGAACCATTTTGAAATAAAACATACCATTTTGTTTTTCTCAACAAGGCCTGTTCTGAGGAAAAACTATTGAGCAGACCCTAACATGCTCGGCTTTGATCAGGGCCTAATGTATCTGGGGGAAGGGGAAATGCCCAGTTCTAGGTGGCTCTTGCCTTCCATGTGGGAGGAGGGAAATACCCAGCTCTAGCTCCCTCTAACCTTCCATGAGGGCAAAGGAAAAAGTCCTCAATTCCAGGCACCACTCGCCTTCCACGTGAGGAGAGGGAAATACACTACTTCAGCCGCATCCAGCCATCTTGTTCCACCTAAGGAGGGGGCACTGAAAAGCACTGGTGAAGCTTACAGCCCCAGGGCACAGGCTCACCAAAAGACTGAGAGCTAGTCATAGGGTGATAGAATGCTCCCCCGCCACACCTGACCACTACATTACCAAAGGCCTATTTACTGCATTTCCTTTTACCTAGCACATTATGCCTGACTGCCAACAAAAAAATTACAAGGCATGCTAAAAGGCAAAACACAGTTTGAAGAGATTGAACAAGTATCAGAAACAAAGTGAGAAATGGCAGGAACATAGGAGTTATCACACCAGGAATTAAAAAAAAAAAACACTATGATTAATATGCTTTAGGGGCTTTAATGGAAAGAGCAGACAACATGCAAGAACAGATAGATGATATAAACAAAGATGAAAATTCTAAGAAAAAATAAAAAAGAAATGCTAGAGATCAAAAATACTGTTAACAAAAATGACGAATGCCTTTGATGACCTCATTAGTAGATGGGCTCAGGAAAGAAAATTAGTTTGAGAGAATTACAACAGAAATCTCCCAAATTAAAAAGCAAAGAGAAAAAAGACTGAAAAAAAAAAAAATCCAGAATGTCCAAGAACTCTGGGGCAACACAGAATGTGTAATATATACATAATGGGAATACCAGAAGCAGAAGAAAAGAAGAAACAGAAGGAATATCTGAAGCAATAATGACTAAGAATTTCTGCCAAATTAATGTCAGACACCAAACCACAGATGCAGAAAGCTCAGAGAATGCCAAACAGGACAAATGCCCAAAAAACTATATCTAAGCATATTATATTCAAACTTCAGAAAAATCAAAGATAAAGAAAAAAATCTTAAAAGAAGCCAGAGGAGAAGAAACAGCTTACCTTAGCAAGGCTAAGAATTACACCCAACTTCTCAGAAACCATGCAATCAAGAAGAGCACAGAGTGAAATAATTAAAATGTTAAGAGAAAAAAACACACCAACCTATAATTCTAGACCCTGTGAAATTATCCTTCAAAAGTGAAGATATAAAGACTTTCTGAGAAAAACAAAAATTGAAGGAATTTGTTGCCAGTAGACCTCTCTGCAAGACATGTTAAAAAGAAGTTATGCTGAGGACAAGAAAATAATGTAGGTCAGAAACTTGGATCTACATAAAGGAAAAGCATTAGAGACAGAATAAGTGAGTTCTTAACTGAACAAATAAGTTTGTTTGAAATAAAAATAGCAACATTGTATTTCATTACATAAGTCCATATATATATGCATGCTTATCAGTGAACTGAATAAAAGCAATGATACAAGGGATGGGAGGGAGGAATTAGAAATATTTTGTTATTATAAGGTATTCATACTACTCATGAAGTGGTATAGTGTTATTTGCAAGTAGACTAGGATTAGTTGTAAATGTATATTGCAAATTCTAGAGCAACCACTGAAAAAGTACAGAAAGAGGTATACTTGATATGCTAAGAAGAGAAGATGGAATCATAATATAGTCAATTAAAACCATAAAAGGCATAAAAAGTGTGGAAGACAAAAACAGAAACAAAGAATAAGGGCAACAAATAGAAAACGGTAACAATATAGTAGATATTAATCCAACTATATTGATAATCACCTTAAATGTCAATAGCCTAAATACACCAATTAAAAGACAGATTGTCAGATCTGATCAAAAAACAAGACTCAATTATATGTTGTCTACAAGAAACCCACTTTAAATATAAAAGCACATAGAGACTAACATTAATCAAAAAAAGTGAGAGTAGCTGTATAAATTTCTCCAGCCCTTTACTTTTTAATCCAACAACAGCACATTACACATTCTGCTCAAAATCACATAGAACATTTATCAAGACAGATCACATTCTGGGCCATAAAGCATATTTTAACAAACTTAAAAGAAATCATACCAGGTCTGCTCTCAGACTGCAATGCAATTACATTAGAAACCAGTAAGATAGCTGGAAAATCCCACAAATACTTGGAGATTAAACAACACACTTCTAAATAATATAAAGCTCAAAGGAGAAATATTAAGAGAAATTAAAAAATATCTTGAACTAAATAAAAATGAAAATACAACTTATCAAAATCCGTGAAAGCAGTGCTTAAAGGAAAACTTACACCATTAAATACATATATTAGAAAAGAAGAAAGATCTAAATCAATAAAGTAGGCTTTAAATTTAGGACACTAAAAATGAACAACAAATTAAGTTTAAAGCAAGCAGAATTCAATGAAATTGAAACAGGAAATCAACAGAGAAAATAAAGAACCCCAAACACTGGTTCTTTGAAAAGTGCAATAAAATATATAAGTCTCTAGGTAGGCAAACTAAGAAAAAAAGAGAGAAAGGACCCAAATTACTAATATCAGAAATGGATGAGGAGACATCACTACAGATCTCGTGGAATATTATGGACAATTCTAAGCCACAAATTTGATAACATGGATGAAATGGACCAATTCTTTGAAAGATACAATCTACAAATACTCAACAGAAGAAATTGACAGTCTCAGTAGGCCTGCATCTATCAAAGAAATGAAATCAGTAATTAAGAGCCTTCTAATACAGAAAGTACCAGGCCCACATGAGTTAACTGGTTAATTCTACCAAATTCAAGGAAAAAATTATACCCATTCTCTATAATCTCTTCCAGAAAATAGAAACAGAAGGAATACCTCCCAACTCATTCTATGAGGCCAGGATTATCCTAATATCAAAACCAGAGGATGACATTACACAAGAAAACTACAGACTAACATCTTTCATGAACATAGATGCAAAAATCCTCAGCACTTGAACACTGCACCAAGAGAATGAGAAGACAAGCCACAATGTAGGAGAAAATATTTGCAAAAGACATATCTGATAAAGGACTGTTATTCAAAATATACAAAGGATTCTTGAACCTCAATAATAAAGAAGCAAATATTAATAACGTGACTGAAAAATGGGAAAAAAACCTGAATAGACACTTCATCAAAAAAGATACACAGGCCGCAAATAACCATATGAAAGATGTTCAACCTCATATGCCATGAGGTTATTGCAAAATAAACAATGGGATATCATTGCATATTTACTAGAGTGGCCCAAATCCAAAAGTGACAACACCAAATTCTGGAGAGGATGTAGAGCAACAGGAATTCTTATTCACTGCTGGTGGGAATGCAAAATGGTATACCTTCTTTGGAAGACAGTCTGGCAGTTTCTTACAAAACTAAACATACTTTTACTATTGGATCCAGCATTGCATTCCTTGATATTTACTCAAATGAGTTGAAAATGTATGTCTACACAAATAGATGCCTATATATGTTTACAATAGCTATATTCATAATTGCCAAAACTTAGAAGCAACCAAGATGTCCTACAGGAGATGAGTAAATTGGTACATCCAGATAATGGAATACTATTCAGTGTGAAAAACAAATAAGCTATAAAACCATGAAAAGACATGGAGACAACTTAAATACATATTACTAGGTGAAGGAAGCCAATCTGAGAAGGCTAAATACTGTATGACTCCAACATATGACATTCTGGAAAAGGCAATACTATGGAGACAGTAAAAAGATTAGCACTTGCCAGGGGTTAGAGAAGAGAATGATGAATATGGGCAGAGCCCACAAGGGATTTTTAGGGCAGTGAAACTATTCTGTATGATAACTATAAAAATGGATACATGTCATTATACATTTGTCAAAACTCATAGAACGTATAACACCAAATGTGAACTCTAATGTAAACTATGGACTTTGGATGATAATGAAATATCAATTCATCAATTGTGCCAAATATTCCACTCTGGTATGGGATGACAACAGCAGGAGAGACTGTGTGCTTGTGGAGATGAGGTAACTGAGAATTCTCCGTACATTCTGCTCAATTTTGCTGTGAACTGAAAACTGCTCTTGAAAAATAAAGCTTATAAATAAAAAACAAACTACATTTTTGAACCTCAGTGTTCAAGGATTAGCACATGGGGCCCTACTAACATAGCTGGCCAGGCCTGGCTATGGCTTTACCGCAGCTGCTGCCCAAAGCCCTGAAGTGGACTCATGTCTCACCATCTCTGAGGCTACTCGGGGAAAAGGCTCAATTCTTACAAAAGCTGTGAGGAGATGGAACAGAGAACAGTAAGAGGATTCAAGATTCCACAAGTGGAAACTGAACATTACACATCAATATTTTGTTACCTTTATCAGCAGAAATTGATATATTTAATTATCTTAAGGAACCATAATACATTAGAAGAACGTGTATTACAAAACCAATTTTTATAAAGCATATACAAATAAATTTTAAAAAATACTTAAAATTAAGTTGCTCTAACCCCCTTTAAGGAGGTAAAAAAATTAAAGCAAACAACAAGAATGAGGTGGTATAATAAAAAGTAATACTTACAATTATTTTGTTGTTAAAGAAGTAATTCACTTGACAAATTCTATCGTTTTCCTTCTGGATGCCATTTTTAAGCTTTTCTGTATCACAATGAGTATTCAACCACTCTTCCAAAAACCGCGTCATTTCTTTCCTATTACTTAAAACTTGTTGAAATTCAGTCTTTATGCTGGGGAAGTCACTTTCTGAGAAATCTTTAAGAATTTCCTAGTGAAGAATAAGCATTGAAGGGCCTGAACATTAGGAAAGTTTTTATCCAAATATGATATAAATTTTATCATACATGATACAAATATCATAAAAAAGTAAAGTATCTACTGGCCCTTTATTCTTCTTAATGTCTAAAGTAAACTAAGAAATATAATTCTAATTTAAAACTTTATTCTAGTTATTTCTGTAATAAAATTTTGGCAGCATAGGTAATGTAATAGATTCTATCTGTTAGAATTAGAACCTGTCAAAATGATAAATCTACGCGGTTCACTATCATGATACATGAAGTGCTTCTTTTTTTTTTTTTTTTTCTGAGTCTCCCTATGTTGCCCAGGTTGGTCTTCAACTCCTGGACTCAAGTGATCCTCCCACCTCAGCCTCTAGAGGAGCTGGAATTATAGGTGCATGCCACCATGCCCAGCTTCATGAAGTGCTTCTGAATGTAGCTTTTTACATACAACATGCATGTTAGGAGCTGGATGCCAGCCTCACATTTTTGGGTTAAAGTAACACACTCCACATGGAGCTGTTGCAATAAAAAGTTTCTGACTCCTAGCGTAGATGAAAGAAGTTTTAGAAGGCATTTTGGAAACTTATTCTGAGGTTCCATGAATTCCCACTTGCTGATGTTAAATCTGTTTTTCTCTATCTATGGAGGTCAGTAGGGAGGCTAGTCCATTACTTGGCAGCGTTTGTGTCTTGGCAGTTGTCACTCTGCAACCCTATCTTTAACTTATGTCAAATAAAAATGGCTCTAAGCATATGAGAAGACCCCTTTCTATTTGTTAAAATGACTTAAAGTCTAATTAAATCCATTTATACCTCCATATGTAGATCCATATTCTGGTTCAACTTGAAGTCCCTGAATTCCTTGGATGGTACATCACAATCTTGTTGAAGGTGCTGTATTTTAATTAGCAATTTGTTTTGCTTTTCCACTTCACCAATAAAATCCATTTCAAATTTATTGATGGATTCATGTTGTTCTTCTTTCATCTTTGTAATACAGCTTAGTACACACTGGCAGAAAAAAATTAAACAAATTGGAAAATGAAACTTTTATCACATTTAGAGGAAGTTTTAATCCTTGAAACTATGAGGTAGGATGGCATTTCTTATTTATCTATATACTCTGATAAGTGAGGAACAGGTAAGGAGCTTCTCTCTATCCCTAATTTTTTCTACTCAGCATCTTGGGAGAATAACTTCCAGACCTCTACTTCCATATTTCTGACTTCCTACTAGATATACCTCATGGATGTCTTATAAGTACCTCAAATTCAGTATGTTTAAAATTTAACATAATCCCTTTCCCCATAATGATTCCTCCTTTTTCTATTGCCCTCTTTTTGGTTAATTATATTGCCAATCACCCAGGTTTCCTAGTTAGACACTTGAGATTCATTTTCAACATCATCTCTTCCCCTCCTTGATTGGGTAACCAAACAGATGATGTTACATACCTCAAAACTTCCTTGCTAAGCATATTTAGATGTTTGACTTCAAGGTGACAATGACTTGAATGCCATATGTATCTGTGGACCTCAGGAATAAGTTCTGGATGTCTCATTGCCAGGATCTGAGGAAGAATTATCACGGCCTGAGGGGCCATCTACCTAGGAGATAACTGCTCCCCAATTGCTCAACTTCCACCATTTCTTAACCTCTTATAATTTGGCCTCTTCCCTAACCACCCAATGAAAATGGTTCTGACAATGGTTACCAATGAGCTCTATTATCACCAAATTGAGAGGATATCACCAGTCCATATTCTGGCTCTCTGAAGTCTTTGCCACTCTTGACCATTTCATCTTTTTCTTTTTCTTTTTTTTTTGAGACAGATCTTGCTCCGTTGCCCAAGGTAGAGAGCAGTGGCATTATCACAGCTTACTGCAACCTCAAACTCCTGGGCTCAAGTGATTCTCCTTCCTCAGCCTCCCAAGTAGTAGTATGGTGCATGGTTCCCAGGACTATTGGTCTGCACCACTACGTCTGGCTAATTTTTTGTAGAGACGCGGTCTTGCTCTTGCTCAGGCTGGTCTTGAACTCCTGGCTTCAAGCAATCCCCCGTCTCAGCCTCCCAGAGTGCTAGGATTACAGCTGTGAGCCACTGCGCCGGGCCTTGACCATTTCACTTTTTATACTCTTCTCCACTGACTTAAGCAATACCACTTTCACTCAGTTCTTTCCTGTCTCACTTACTTTTTCAACCCTGAGCCCAAGTATTGCTCCCTTTTCTGCTACTGCCTCTTAGACATTTATCTTTTCCAGAGTTCTCTTCTTAGCCCAAGACTCTTATTCTTCAAATGCTTTCTGCATGATCTTACCTCACACTTCTTCTATTACCTATCACCTATATGCTGATGAATCTCAAATCTTAGTCCCGACTTTTCTCCTGCCAAACTTCAGAATCACAATTAAATGCCTACTTGGTTTCTCTTCTTGGATATTCCATTATAAGGTTTTCAACCTCAAAATATCTCAGTCTAATCACCTGGTCTCTCTTGCCTCACCTACCAAGCTTCTCTTTCTTTTTTATCTCATTTAATGGTACCACTATTCACAAACCTGACTGAGCCCAACCTCGAGACTCCATCTAAACTGTTCTCCCTTACCTCCACAATCTATCATGTGGACCTACCATTTTAAGCTGCTAAATATTGCTTTAATCCCTTTTGTCCTCTCCAGCACTATGAAACCTTCCCTAGCAGTACAGTCACACCAAGTATCTCGTCTGGACTATTGTAACTGCCTCTTGTCTCTTCTTTCTACCACTGGAAGAAATATCCCCCTCAAACTCATTTCTTCTTTATTCTGTACTGAAGTACCTCAATGGTCATCTGATCCTGTTACTGCCACCCCTCAAAATAACCGTCCAATGACTGCCTATCATCTACAAAATGAACTCCAAGCTGGACTGAGATCTTTCAGATGTTGTTCACATCTGCCTCCTGAACACCCTGGCAGTGTCTAGACCCACAGGCAGAGCTCAGGCCTTGCTGAATGAACAAGTATTAGGAATACTGAAGATTCTGAACATATTATTCACAGACCTATGTAATATTTAATTTGGTAGTAAGTACACAAAATAGCAAATATGCCAGCACCCATAGCAGGACTTAAATACACTGAAGTTTGTAACTGAAATTTATAGCTCTATCTATAAAGATATTACTAAAAAAGACAGTACCTTAAATTTCTTTATGATTTTATGAAATTCCATGGAACATCTCTGGTTTGCGGTAAGAAGTTTTTGAATCTGTTTGGTTTGCAAATCTGGAAGTGACAGGTTTGCTTTTACTCTAATTGAAAGCTCCTTTTAGGTTTCAATTTCTGTCTCCAAGTCAAGAGACAATCCATTTAAGCACTCATAGTGATTATTCATCTCTGAGTATCTCTTCAGGAGCCCCTAAAGGAAATTAGAATTCATTCAACTTAACAATGCATTCAAATTTAACAATAAGTAGTTCCAACCCTAACATTTTAACTAAACTTACATTTTTACATGTTCTGTAGACCAGAAATAAATTAAGACCTTTACATTTAAAACCAAAAGGAAATTGTTATTTTTGGTTTTGGATTAAAGAAATAATACACCATTATTGTGGAAATTAAAAAAATTTTAAACATTACAAAGAAAACCAGGAACAACCATTCTTATCATTTTGATGCTTTTTCTTTTAGTCTTTGAATATCCATGCTTTGAATTAACATTGGCAAAATCTGATGAGAAATTTGAGTGAATTCACTCTAGTACGCATTGTAGCTCAAGGCTGAATGCTGGCTTATGTTTATAGTAGGCAGTATAAATTAGCAGCTAAAACAAGAGACTAAGAATCAAACTGCCTATCTGCAAGCTTGGTATAGCCACTTCACATGTTTCTATTATCTGCCTAGAATCTGCTTTCTAGCCCTCTCTCAGTGCTAGAGTTCAGGTTCTAGCTCTGGCACTTCTTAACTGGGGAAGTTACCGAGCCATTTCCATCAACAACAGGATGACTACAATAACTGCCACAAAGTTTTCCAGGGAATTAAGTAAAATATTAACTCCATCTATATATATCTATGTACTCTATAAAAAGATACAGACATTAAGCTTGCAGGAAATAAAATTATATTTGTAAAAATGTTTCTATACCCAAGTTTTGAACTTAGACTTGGTTTCAAGTTATTCTACCAATTTATTAGCTGTGTAAACTTGGGCAACTGCTAAATTTCCTTTCTGAGCCCTAGTTCCCTTGTGTATGAATGGAGTGACAAAGCCTATCTCCTGAGGTAAAACACCCAGCATGGGACCTGGCATGTGGTAGACATGTAATAAACCTGGGCCTGTAAACTCCAATGACGAGGGGCCAGGAAGGTGACACACTGGTCAGAGCCCAGGTGGAGGAGCATGTTAAGTTCAAGTTGCTGCAATCATTGTCAGTGACATGTTTCAATCAGGGTGTGAAGCAATACAACAGGAGGCTTCTCACAATGATGAGCCCTCTGTTTTTCATAATTTAAGAAAAGCTACACGTTCCTTAATCTGTGATGTTGGAGAGCGGATTCCTACTTCTGGTCTGGGATGAACCACGTTATGGTACGCAGCGGCACAGTGAGCACTGACTTCTGTCAGGACTGTGCTAAATGGTATAACCATAAACTATACAAAAAGTCCTTCGTGATCTTGCATTCTGATAGGGGTGACGGCAAATCCTGTTGGCTTTACCTTCAATATATATTCAGAATCTAAATACTTCTCACTACCTTCCACTGCTCCTTCTCTGGGCCAAAGCATGATCACCTCTGCCTGGATTATTGAAATTAGTCTTTGCAGTGGTCTTCCTGCTTCCACTCTGTCCATTTTCAACACAACAATAGGAGTCATCCCTTTAAAATGTAAGTCACATATGTCTCTCTTGTGGTCAAAACTCTCCAATGGATCTCCATCTTACTCTGAATAAAACCCAAAGTCCTTTTAATGTCCCGCAGCCTGCCTTCTCCCTTGTAACTTGCTGACCGTATTTCCTTTTAGCTTCTCTCCTTCTTCATGTTCCTTCAATCCACCACGCAGTCTTCTGCCTTAGGAGATTTGTACTTGGTGGTCCTTCTGCCTAGAATTCTCTTCTCCCAGATACCTGTATGGCTTCACCTGGTGTCACCTCTTTCAGGTATTTGCTCAAATGTCACCTTTCCAGAGAGGCCTTACCTCACAAACTGCTATTGTTGTTTGTGTATGTACTTATACATGCACACACATACATACATGTACTAGATTAGAACGTTTAGAAAATCACTGAGCACCAACTATTCATTCCACAGAGGTCCCTTTGAATCCTTTTTAGGAATCCTTGAAGTTTTAAGAGGGGCACTTACTTCTATCCTAAAGCGCTTTTCCTTCAGGCTTTCTGTAAGGTGCTGTTGTCCATCGCTTAGTAACATTTTTTCATATTTTACTGCCTCCTCATGGTTCTGATGGTTCTGTTTTGGTACAAAGAAATAAACAGGACTTCAGCTGTAATTACATTCTCACATAATGTCTAATTAATTATATACTCTTTTATCACTTTTTTACATTAACTTTTAATAATAGAATTAAATATTACACTTATAACACAAAAGCAATGTTAAAATGATCTGAAAATGAATAATAATATCACTAAATCTTATACTGAGTGACTTCAACTCATTGGGAAAAAAAAAGTGGGAGAATCATGTACTTTTTGGAGGTAAGATTTATTCTTCATAGTTGTAAAATAAGGTTTTAGATTTATTTCTGGTCCTGACTTTTCCAAATCTCTGCATTATTCATTTGTAGTTTTGACAGGGGGCACTAACTTTTATCCTAAAGCACTTTATTGCCACCAACCAAAAATGCTAGCAAAGCTACCTACACTGTCCACAGTGTTCCAAGCCCTAGTCATATATTCTTCCCAGCACCTGGGAACAGAAAGTTCATAACCTGTTTATGTTTTGCATTTCTGATTAAAAAGTACAAAACACAACACTTTCTCCCACTTGTTTTATCTTGTTCACTAGAGTACATAGGAGAATGACTAACTGTTCAATAAATATTTGTTGAATGAATTAACTCTCTATATAAAGTTAGCTAGGAAACACAAAGATTCCCAAATATCTAGTGTTTCTGCTCAGATAGCAAATGAAATTGTTTTCTATTTTATTATTGATTGAAAATGAAAAACATTTTTACAGACTTATTTCATACAACTCATTTATTTGAACTTTTTGTTACTTTTTAGAGGATTCAATCAAGTTTTTTAAAAATATATGATTCTGGCACTCTGGGAGGTCAAGCAAGACAGAAGGATCATTTGAGGCCAGGAGTTTGAGACCAGCCTAGGCCTGGGCAACATACCAAGATCTTGTCTCTACAAAAAAAAAAAAAAGGACTATATAATTTTGGGCCGGGTGCAGTGGCTCACTTTGGTGAGACCTTGTCTTTACAAAAAATCAGAAAAATTAGCTGGGAGTGGTGGCACACACCTGTAGTCCTAGCTACTTAGGAGGCTGAGGCAGGAGCATTGCTTGAGCCCAGAAGTTCCAGGTTACAGTGAACTATGTTCATGACCCTGGCACCCTATCACTCTATCTTGGGCAACACAGCAAGACTTTGTCTTAAAAAATATATATATTTTTTTTCATAAATATTCTCATAAATATATGAGATTCTGAGTATTTATCAATAGTCATACCAGAAGTACTTCTCTTTTTTATATTTATGTTGCCTTTTTCCCTTTTAACTTCACCAAAAAGAGCCCATCTCTAGAAGTCTATCATTTCATGTAGAGAAATGAGATTATTTGCTCTTTTACAAATCAAATCCTTCAGATATTTCTTCATTTAGAATAATGCTATTTCTTGGTTTAAAAAAGATTTAAAAAATTATATTAAGGAAAATAGTTGCTTTAACAAATCTTTTCTCAAAAATAATGAATTAAATGGTATTTTCTAAAAAAAAATGTGACTTCATTTAAGACTGTTTACTATTTGTGTGAAAGTTATAGTAAATAGTTTTCCCACTACCCTTTACTGTTCATAGAGATTTCCAGAAAAGAAAAATATTGTTATCCTTTTCTTTTCTTTTCATATCAGCTTATTATGGGGGTACAAAAGTTCAGGTTATATATATTGCCCATATCCCCCCATCCTCTCGAGTCAGAGCTTCAAACGTGTCCATTCCCCAGACAGTGCACATCACACTCATCATGTAGGTATACACCCATCCCCTCCCTCCACCCCCTACCTCTGTCCGATACCCAATTGGTGTTATTCCTAAATGTGCATTTAGGTGATGATCAGGGAAACCAATTTGCTGGTGAGTACATGTGGTGCTTATTTTTCTATTGTTATCCTTTTCAAAAAAGCTTGGTTCTTGGCTGGGCATGGTGGCTCACACCTGTAATCCTAGTACTCTGGGAGGCCGAGGCTGGTGGATCGTTTGAGCTCAGGAGTTCGAGACCAGCCTGAGCAAGAGTGAGACCCCATCTCTACTAAAAAAATAGAAAGAAATTATATGGACAAATAAAAATATCTATAGAAAAAATTAGCCCGGCATGGTGGCGTATGCCTGTAGTTCCAGCTACTCTGGAGGCTGAGGCAGGAGGATTGCTTGAGCCCAGGAGTCTGAGGTTGCTGTGACCTAGGCTGACACCACAGCACTCTAGCCCGGGCAACAGAGAGAGACTTTTGTCTCCAAAAAAAAAAAAAAAAAATAGTCTACCTATGTTACTGTCACTGATACCCTGCATAATTCCATAGAATTTAATTTTCTTTTGAAGTACAATATACATTAAGTGCATTAATCTTAGGTATATAACTCAATTATTTGTGACATGTTATACAGCTATGTAACTACAAGCCAGATTAAAACAGAGAATATTTCCAGTACTCCATAAGGTTTCTGTGTGTCCCTTCTTAGAGGGAGCCACTATTCTGACCTTTATCATTCTAGATTAGTTTTGCCTGCTTTTGAACTTATATATCACAATATATGTATCCATTCTCTTACTGATAGCAAACAACTGAAAACAATTCCAATGCCTATTTTTGAATAAAGCTGGTATGAATATTCCTGTACATGTGTTTTTGTGGAAGTATACACAAAACTTTTCTCTTGCGTACGTCCCCAAGGAGTCAAAATGCTAGGCCTTAAGGCTGGCTATGTTCAGCATTAGTAAATACTGTTATGCTGTTTTCCTATGTGGCTGAACCATTTTACATCCCCTCAAATTTTAGGCACAGATAAATCAGACATCCAATCAAACAAAACCCCACAAAAATACCTTTTCTCATAATTTAGCATTTGAATTTTCTAAATCTATTTGCATATTTGATATTTCATCTGTATTCTCAGAAACAATTCCTCTGAGTTTATCGATAGTTGCCTGGTGCTCTTTCAGATGCACATAAGCAATTCTTAGTTCCTCTTGTTTTTTTAGATCCTTTATCATTAGAGAAATTTTAAGAACAATGACATATCTTAATGTTAACTAGTACTTTTTTTTTATAAAGTGATACATTTTCTTAGTAAAAATAATAACACTTTTACTCTACACTTTTGTTGTTTTTAGAAAGTTGTAGGCTGCTTCTTCCCTGTTCTCATCTCCCCTTAATCTTCTCCTGCTTTCTATGAAGCAAACACATAATATTTTTTTAAGTGTTGCAAACTATTTTGACTTATTGCTCACATTTACTCGGTTTCCTTCTAAGGAACATTTAAATTATTTCCCATTACAAACTACTACTATGAACAACCTTGTGGTATATATACATATACACATATTCATTTAACATTGATTCAATATATATGTATGATAAAGTCCATAAAGAAAATGCTATTTTAAAGTTTTCAAGAACAATACCAAATTATGCACTTAAAGTTTATACCATTTCACTCTTGCCAACTATACTGCTCGTTTCAAAGAAGGGTTCATTGCTTTAAGAAACAATACATTTACTTGCTAGGAAGAGGAATGAGTATAACTTACTTTAGCTTCTGTTTCTCTAAGGCTTTCCCTAAGTTGTTCTCGCTCCACTTTGAGAGTTTCCTCTACTCTTCTTGGGCTATCAATTTCCTTAGTAACAAACCCTATTTCCTCAATGTTTTCATGAAGTTTCTGAGTTGTTATAGCCTAAGATGCGAGAAATGACCACCTAAAGACCGAATTGAGCCAAATTAGGAGTCTTTATTAGCTGGCCAGCGACCACCGCCTGTCCTGGGAAAGTCCAGAGACAGAGAATGGCCCCGATCTTAAAGTGAGCAGGGGTTATATACCTTCACCACTAACAATACTAACAATACTAACAATACACATACGGCTAAAAACATGTTGATTACAATAATTCATAAGCAAGCAAACTTACAGAAGCAAACAGCATCCGTTAAATCAAGGAACATTTCCTTGAGGAACATCCAAGGAACATTTTTCCAAGGAACTGCCAAGTGTAGTACAATGTAACTATACATCTAATGATTTTAAACAATCACTTACAAGTTAATCACTGTATAAATTTTTTTCTGTTATTTATGTATTTTTTAACTTTACACAGCAGTGAGTCCGTACACAAGATGGCTGCACTGTGGCTCACAGAGCTATACTGATTACTGTGCCTCATCACATGAGTCAACCTTAATTTCTCCATTTTAATACTTTCCAGAGTTGAACTCTGGGCCTCTAATTGTTTCTTCAGTTGCTCTGTTTGATACATAGCTTCCCCAAGAACACTTTTTTTTTTTTTTTTGAGACAGAGTCTCGCTTTGTTGCCCAGGCTAAAGTGAGTGCCATGGCGTCAGCCTAGCTCACAGCAACCTCAAACTCCTGGGCTCAAGTGATCCTACTGCCTCAGCCTCTCGAGTAGCTGGGACTACAGGCATGTGCCACCATGCCTGGCTAATTTTTTCTATATATACATTTTAGTTGGCCAGATAATTTTTTTCTATTTTTAGTAGAGACGGGGTCTCACTCTTGCTCAGGCTGGTCTCAAACTCCTGAGCTCAAACAATCCACCCGCCTCAGCCTCCCAGAGTGCTAGGATTACAGGCATTAGCCACCGCGCCCAGCCCCCCAAGAACATTTTTTACTTTAAGAAGTTGATGTTCTTTCTCCTGAAGTTCTTGGATCTTGAGATAATCATACAGTAAAATTAGAATATCAATAGATATACATAAAAATCTATATAGTAGTCTCTGAATAGGCAAATAAATCTTCACTTGCCTTCAATTTTCAGCCAATTCATATCTTGTTTTATTACAAAAAATATTTGATTCAAACTCTGTTACTCAGTAACAACTTAAAACAAAATACCTGTGCCTTTAAGGCAGCATCAGAGTTTTCCAACTTTATTTGCATATTTGATTTTTCATCTGTTTTCTGTGACACAATCCCTCTGAGTTTATCAATAGTTTCTTGGTGCTCTTTCACATGTATTTGAGCAATTTTTAGTTCTTCTTGTTTTTCTAGGTCTTTTATTATTAGAGAAAGAAAAATAATACACTGAGAGTAAAATAATTCACATAGTATAGAAAGATCTAGGGCAGGAAGTAAACATCTTCCTACCCCCTTCTGAGGCCTCCCAGTCCTCACCCACACTACTCTGCAACTTACCCCTTTCCCTAATAGCACACTTCCAAATCAGCACTCCACCCCTACAACACTCTTTATCTGTGGTGTAGTATTCCATGATGTGAATGTGCTGCATCTATTCATCCAGGCCCCTACCAATGGACAGTTAGAAGTTTTCTCATTTTTTGTTTGCTTTATGTCATTATTGCAACTTGCTGTAATAAATATTCTACAAATATCTTTGAATACTTATGCAAATGTGTGCAGGATGAATAGCCACGATTGAACTTTTTGAGTCAATGAATAAACTTATTGAAAAATGTGGAAGGTATTACCAAATATACTCCCTCCAATCTTCCCCAAGATCGGACCTATTTTACACTCCCACTAATGCTATGGCCAATTGTTGTTTTAGGACACAAGGTCTTAGCTCCTGGGGGGGTGGGTAGGAGATGGTAACTCACCCGAATTATGGTTTCTCTTAGGTTTTCCTTGACCTGGTCTCTCTCTACTTTGAGAGTCTCCTCCACACTCCTAAGGTCATCTCTTTCTTTTGTTATAGATTTAATTTCTTCCAGGTTTTCATGGAGTCTCTGAGTCAATTTAACATTCTCCATTTTTATATGTTCCAGAGTTAACTTCTGGGCCTCAAATTGCTCCTTCAAGTGTTCCATTTCATTCTTCTTGAGCTTCCTTGACAGCTTTCATCTTAAGAAATTGATCTTCTTTTTTCCTGAAGTTCTTGCATCTGAGAAATCATAAAATCAGTTAAGATACAAGCAGAGTCTTTTAGGAAAACAGAATTATTCCTAAATTAAGGCAATCATCTCCACATTGTAATCTAACTTATGTTCTGTTTTCTTTCATAAGGGATATGAATAACACAATAATCAGATGTCATTTTCCAATTTAACAAAACAAATCCTACTTTTTCCTGTAATTCAACATCTGAATTTCCTAAATCCCAATGAATATTTGCTACTTGAGCTGTCTTCTCTGAAATATTCCCTCTACTAACAGTTTCTTTGTACTCATTCAGATGAATGTAAGCAGTTCTTAGTTCCTTTCATTTCCAGTCTCTTTATGATTAGAGGAAAATTAATAAAACTTAATAGTGAACATCATTGTCACCTTAACATTATTTTTATACCCAAAAAACATTAGAAGAGAGAAACTTACTTTAGCTATAATTGCTTTAATGTTTTCCTTCAGTTGGTCTCTCTCCATCTGAAGGGCCTCCTGCACCCTTTTCAGCTCATCTCTTTCCTTAATCATAATTTTTATTTCTCTTGACTTTATTGAAGTCTCTCAGTCAATTTGAGCCTATCACATTCTAAATTTTGTAATGCTGCGTCTTTGGCTTTGAGATACTCCTTGAATTGTTCCAGTTCGCTCATTTTTTTCCTCAGTCTCACTAATTTCTTTTACATTAGTAAGTTCCTGTTTCTCATGAAGCTGTTGGATCTTAAAAATAATTATATATTAATAAAAATATACATATGAACATATATATATATTTATTTATTTTAAGGAAAAAATTGCTTTGGAAAGCAACCTTGTTTAAGTATGTTAAACAGTAGTCTTCACAATCTAGTTGGCTACACTGTGCCCAGGTTTCTTCCCACTGCTCCTTCACCCACAATTTACCTTTTTCTCTAATTTATCATTGGTTGTTTCTAACTTGTTTTGAATGCATATTTCAGTGTCTCTCTCTGAATGATTCACTCTCAACTTATCAATAGTTTCCTCTTATTCTTTCAGGCAACAATGAGCAACTTTAAGTTCTTCTTCCACTTCCAGGTGCTTTATTAGAGGAAATTCCAAGACATTTATAGAAAAATTATAACCATTATACTATAACTAACACCGTTTTCCAAAGCTATAATGCTTATGAAAATATTTGCTTACAAAATATTTATGAAAATATATGGTGAAAAGATGAAACCTACTTTAGCTACAACTTCTTGTATGTTTTCTTTGAGTTGGTCCCTTTCGGACTGAAGAACTTCCTGCAGTCTCTGTAGGTCATCTCTCTCCTTAGCTGCAGAATTCACTTCATCATAACTTTCTTGAAGTCTCTTGGACAAATTGAGCTTTTCTATTTCTATTCTTAGTAGTACTGAATCTTTGGCTTTCAACTTCTCCTTTAATTGCTCCGTCTCATTCTTTATTTTAGTAGTCTCATTGTCTTTTTCTTTCATATTGAAGGACTGTGATTGTTGGTCTTGAGACTCTTGGATCTTAAGAGAATCAAACAACAATACAGTTGATATTTGGAGAGATTTTATTTTAGGGGAAAAGAAATCAGAATACTTCCTAAAACAATTAAGGTAGGATTCAATGACTCATTTACAGAGCAATCTTTCCACCCTCCTGCTCTTCCATTATTCAGGTATTTAAGACTTTTTTACTGAGGGCTCACTCTGTTGTCAGTATCCTATTAGAGGACAGAGACAAAATGATAAGTAAAACTTACCTGATCTCTGCCTTTTACTTACACTTTTAGGAACAAAGATAGATTTTATGCTGTATCTTACCAAATAGAGGTGCTGAGTTCTCCCCAGGCACTAGTGTCAAACCTAACCTATTGTGAGTCATGAGGAAGGCTTCCTAAGGGATGAAAGCTACAGCTGAGATCTGAAGAATAACAATATTAGTTAGGCAAAAAGGAGTAAGAAAGCACTGCAGGTGGAGAGATCAATGTCTGAAGGCAATGAGATGAGAAAGAGCAACCAGTAAGTGTCGCTGGAGCACAAGGAGCAGGAGGAAGAGTGAGCTGAAGGAAGTCTAGAGACCAGCAAGGTCTGGGACCCAGGGCCTCCCAGGCCATGTAGAGGATCCTGGGCTTCATTTTAAAAGCAACAATAAGTTATTAAGGGAATTTAAGAAGAAAAGATCACTTGGGCTCAGAATGGAAACTGGAGTAGAGAAGTGTGGGAATGAATGTGGGGAGACCGGTTAGGAGGCTGATGCAGAAAGAAATGATGGTGGCTTGGAATAGGGTGGTGGCAATGTGGAGAGAAAAGTGGGAGGATTTTAAACACACACACACGCACACACACTCACTCTTACACTCTCAAATCAATGACCTTGGTGCTTGGATTATAGAATGAGCAGAGAAGGAGGGATACCACCAGTAGGGATAACTCCCGGAAATCTGACTCAAGTAACGAGGAAGACAGTCGTCATGCTTTATGGGATGCTGGAGGAACAGGTTTAAAGGAGAAAAGAAATGATGCATTTTTGGCTTTACCCTTTCTTGTAATTTAGCATTGCTTTTTCAAAATCATTTTTGAATATTTAAGAAAACAGCTGTCTTCTCTTATAAAATATTTATTAAATGGGAGGAAAAGATGACAGTGACTTAAGTCAAAGTTTCTCTAATGTCTGCTTCCAGGTGGTCATGTTCAACTGCAAGAGCTTCTTTTATTATTTTAAATCATCTCTTTCCTTAGTTAGAGATTTTATTTCATGACTTTCTTGAAGTTTCTCAGTCAACTTGAGCCTTTCTGTTTCTATGTTTACCAGTGTTGTTGAGTCCTTGGTTGTGGACTGTTTTTCAATAACTCCAATTCATTTATTATTTCCTGAGACAAGCTGACTATCTTCACATTGGAAAATAGCTCCTGTTCCTCATGAAGCCTTGCGATCTTATCATATTGATAAAATACCAAGGTTACTGTTTGAAGATCACTATGAATATCATAATTTTTTAAAGGGAAAAGATCAGGATACTTTCTACAACAATGAAAGTGATCTTGAACCCTCAGAGCCTACCTTGGGTCGCAAACTCCTATCCATTTTCCCTCATTTCCAACTAAAGCTATTCATGACTTTTCTGCTAGGCATTTTCTTTCTTTTTTTATTTTATTTTATTTATTTCATCTTATTGTTATGGGGGATACAGAATTGCAGGTTACATACGTTGCCTATGTACCGCCTTTCCCCCCAAGTCAGAGCTCCAGGCGTGTCCGTTCCCCAGGTAGTGCACATTGCACCCATCAGGTAGGTATATGTCCCTCCCCCCCATGCTAGGCATTTTCTATCATAATTTTCTTTCCAGCTTAGACCAAAAGTGAACCAATCCTTATGCTTTACCAACAAACTGTTGATTCAGTCAGTTGCACCCTTATTTCTATACTAGTTTCCAAATGCTACAAGAGAAAAATCAAAGCAGGCTGTATTCCAGTAACTATATGGTGCCCATTTTCAAATAGGTCCCCATGTTACTTTTCAATTTTTCTATGTGTACAGATTTATTACCCTATCCATGGTCATTAGTGGTACCATGTAATTTTGCATTATCATATTTCTGTATTCACCATATTGGACTTGAGGGATTTTCTATATGCCTATATCAGGGGCACAGAACGATGTCTTATTTATATCCATAGTCTCAATGTTGGGCACAGAGTAGTTATTTAACACGTTGTCCCAGTTATCCCAATGTTTCATGTCTCCATAGCATTTATCATTATCTGATGTTATCTTGTACCTTCGACTACTTATTTATCAACTATTTTCTTCCACTACAAATGGATCATAGGGATTTTGTCCACCTTGTTACCATTGTATTTCCATAACCTAGGACTATGCCTGACACATTAAACACTCACCAAATCCTTACCAAATAAATGAATGAACTATAACTTAGCCACTACTTACTTCTTATCTTTTCTTTAAAGGAGAAAGTAAGGAAAGAAGTGTCAAACAACGAGACGAAGAAAAGACATACCTTTTTTTTGTAATTCTGTTTTGGATTTTTCTAAGTCCTGCTGAATACTTATTATATGAGCTGTCTTCTCAGAAATGCTTCTTCTTAGTTCATCAATAGTTTCTTGGTGTTCTTTTAGATGCATATGAGCAATTTTTAGTTCTTTTGTTTGTAGGCCCTTAATTAACAAGTGAAATTTAAGAAATATAACAACATTGTCCCAACATTGCCTCCCCCTTTCCTCAGTTTTTGAAAGAAACATTTAACAGATAAAGGAAAAAGATATAACTTACTGTAGCTTCAATTTCTCTTATATATCCTTTAAGTTGGTCTCTCTCTGTTTCAAATGATTCCTGTAATTCCTTCAGATCATTTCTTTCCTTGGTTATAGATTTCATTTCCTCATAATTTTCATGAAGTTCCTGAGCCAACTTAAGTCGCTCTATTTCCAGACGTTCCATCGTTAATTCTTGATTCTTTAACTCCTTCTTTAAATTCTCCATTTCATTCACCTTTTCCTGCCTTTCACTCATCTCTTCCTGTACACTAAAAAGTTCTTGCTGTTTTTCTTGAAGTTGTTGGCTCTTAAGATGTACAATTTTTATAATTACCATTTTGTCTACATTCTCTCAAGATTCTTATGTAAAATCATTAATAGCCCTGCCTCCCCTCCCCACAGGAAACAGGCAAGTATCACTAAAAGTAAACTAATCTTCTAGGCATACGTGTCTGTAGTGGGCTGAATAGTGTCCCACCCAAATTCATGTCTACCTAAAACCTCAGAGTATGAATTTCTTTGGAAATAGGGCCTTTGCAGATGTAATTAGATTATGATTAAGAAGAGACCCTACTGAGTGGTCTCTCAATCCAATGAGAGTGTACTTATAAGAGACTGAAAAGGACACATAAAGACCCAGATTAAAAGGTCATGTGAAGATGGAAGCAGGGACTGGAGTGATCCAGTAATAAGCCAAAGAATGCCAAGGGTGGCTGGGAGACACCACAAGCTAGGGAGAGGCAAGGAGTCTTCCCTAGAGCCTTCAGAAGGAACATGACACTGCTGACACTTCAATTTGGGACTTCCAGTTTCTAGAACTGTGACAGAATAAATTTCTGTTGTTGTAAGCTACCAATTTTATGGTAATTTGATTTGGCAGCCCTAGGACACTGATATAGGTTCATTAAGGAGGTAAGGGGAAAATGAGATAAAGTAAAAAAGCAAAGAGACTAATTAAATGTACATATATGGCTATCAAATGACTAATTCCTCACTCTCTTAAAAACTTTTTGGATAATTTACTTTCATGTCTAATAAAATGCTTATAAGGGGTGACCCCCCCCAAAATACTGAGACATCGACCTTCACAGGCTATTGATTTTACTTCTTTAGGAGAAGTATGAAATAGATATAAGGTTTTAGTAAACTCAATTAGGCGAAATGATGAGAGAGATCAGAATTAAAAGAAAACACATATTAGGGAAAAAACACTCAACAGGAGAACAATAGAAACCACAATATATTATCTATAATACATGTGGCACTGCCCTCAGCTTATCTAGAAATATTTTTGTGGGTGCATTTTAGAATCACCTGGGCTAAAATGCCCAGGTTGTTACAGGGGTCTTAGCTCTTACGCAAATATTACAACAGCACTTTACTTCTATAAAATAAATGATTCAGGAAACTGCAGACATCAAAACCATGGTGATAGTTATAAATCTTACATTTTAGAGAATGACTAACATATCTTTATAAGGAGAGGATATTTGTTTTGTTGTCTAATGCATCTCAGTGCTTGGTCCATGGTATTACTCAATATATATTTGATGAATGATTTCTTTAAATGACACAGGCCATCTCTCACCTAAAGACTCTAGAATAATATAATCCTTACAAAGTATGTTAATTTAGATCTTAGTGTAAGATGAAATTGTCTAAAATATTAGCATTAAGATCTTCATTTGGGAGGTACATGTTATTTCTGGATTTAGGTCTATGGGAATCAAAATACATTAGCAAAAAAAAATGTTTAGTCAGAAAAAATGGCCAGGAAGATAATTTTAAAAATTCACCTTTTCCTTTAGCTTTTCTTCAACTTCTGCCAGTCTCTTACAGGTCCTAGAAAGCTCTTCCTCTTTCTTTATGGTATGGCTCTTTTCTTGAGCAACTATCTCCTGTTGCTTTTTAAGTTCATCTCCAAGAACTCATAATTCTTCTTGGTTTTCAATGGTCTATAATTTTAAAAAAAGTTGATATTAAAATAAATATTAACTTATATTTATGAAATCAGGTAAAAATCAGCATTTACCTCAGCCTACAAATGAAGACATCAAGGCAAACTATTTAGGAAAAGACTAATTCTAAAAAGAAAGTGAGTCCTTAATCATATAGATGTCAAGAATATGTTTTATTTATTGTTTCTTTATTGTTCAATCTACATTCCTATTGTGAGAATTAGAACTGGATTTTACATTCTATCATGAGAGCTTACTCACTTCTGCCTGTAAGGTAAAAAAGACTTTGTCAAACTATCATCGACTAATAATGAGATTGTAGTTATGGGTTTTTCAAACACTGGGATGGCTTTGATTTGTGGCACCGATCACCAGCAAGCTCAAAATGGCAGCCACCCTTTGCTAGCATGTCTTGGGCTAATCCCAGTCAGTAAACTCACACAGTGACATTCTCATATCAAGATAAAAACATAAAATAAACAAAAAACAAAACTAGCCAGAGAAAGAGAAGAGAATATAGTTTTTGTTTGTATGTTTATTTACATTCAGCTCTTTTGACCAAGCTGACAATACCAAGAAACTTAGAAAATTAAAACACAAATGGTCAAGTTTGACTGTGATCCATAGTGAACTTCTCCAAATATTAATTTCAACCTATACACATTATATTGCTCCTAAACAAAGATACAGAAACTAAATGGTGTGAAAATATTGGCAAACACCAACAATAAACAATTAAAATGAAATTAAAACATTACGACAGCATAGATAAGAGAAACATTTATGAACAAATTTAACAAAATATGTAAAACCTGTTCACTGAAAATCTACAGCATACCACTGAGAGAACACATAAATTATAGAAGAAGATATACAATGGCATAGGAAAAAGTGTTCAATATCTTTTGTCATTAGGGAAGGACAAATTACACACCTACTAGAATGGCTAAAATTAAAAGCAACAATAAATAGGAAGTGTTGGTGAGGAAGGATGTGGAGCCACCAGAATTCTCTTAATTTACTCATGGGAATGTAAAACAGTATAACTACTTTGGAAATCAATCTAGCAAATTCTCATGAAGTTACATACACCTCCCTATGACCCAGCAATTCCATTTAGATATTTACCTTAGAGAAATAAAAAACAAATGTACACATATAAAGAGTTGTACAAGAATGTTTTCAAAGTTTTTTTCAAAATAGTCAAATACTGGAAGTGTCCCAGATTTCCATCAATAGCAGAAGGAATAAGGGAAAAAAAACAGAGGGACATTCATACAATGGACTAATACTCAGCAATAAAAAGCAATGTAGAAACAAGTCAAACACAAAACACTACATACTACATGATTCTACTTGTATGAAGTTCTAGAAGAGACAGTATGAGGTGAACACATCATGGCGGTATCGGGGGCAAAAGGGGAGATGAGGATCAGCTGGTAGGGGTATGAGGAAACTTTGGCGTGATGAAAATATTTTCTATCTTGACTGGGGTGGGGACTACATAAGGTAAAGACATTTGTCAAAGGTCATCAGACTGTACACTTCCATCAGATACATTTATTGCTGGCAAATTATACTTAAATAAAGTTGATAAAAATGTAAAACAAAGATGAAAATGTATTGCCAATATACAGTGCTAAATCCTACCATTTTGATTTTTTCCTTTAGGTCAGTCTTCAATTGTTCCTTTTCCACTATAATACTCTCCAACATTTGTTGGAGTTCATTTTTCTCCAGTATTAAAGAAAATATTTTCATTTGTTGCTCAATTACTTTGTCATCCTTAACATCTGCAATCAGTGTTTGGGTGTTTTCAGTATCCAAATTCTTTTTTTTATCTATGGCATCCATCTAAAATACAAATTCATTAAATTTGTAGTTAATAACAACAACTTCAGTAATACTAATAAAATAGCCAATACATATATTATGTACCAGGTACTATTCTCATATCTTTACACATGTAATCTTGACTATCACTTTATGAGGTAGGTATTATCATAATCCCCATTTGAGAGATGAAGAAACTGAACTTCAGAGAGGTAAAGTCACTTGCCCATGGTCACTCAGAGAGATATAACCAGGTTTAGCACCCAAATGGCTGACTCCAGAGTTTGTGCTCTCATGCCTGTTCACTGATAAGAATTACTATAATAATCTTGATATATGATAGGTTAACCTGACTGTATGCATATTCACTTACTTCAAACCAATTACATAATAAATAAAAGATATTTGCCTTTCCTTTGTACATATCTTCCATAAATACTTTCTAAGTTTCACATTACTAGTAGTTTGCTTTTTTACTACTATAGGAGTGGAATGGGCAACTTTGAACTCTATCACTTTACCTATTCTCCCCCACCCCAAAGCTGGAGATCATTCCCTATCCCCCACTCCAGCAAATCTATATGTTCTGAGGCAGTTGTACTCACAAAAGGCTAGAGAGTGTTATTATATGTAGAGGGTAAAATAATTTTGATAGAGACCTATCTCATAATATTATGGCATAATTCATCTTTTCTTAATATACTTATTTTTATATGCTGATAAGAAAAGCAAGATATATACATTCATTTATCCATAAATATTAATAAGTCATAATCAACCAAAGGTAACCTAATGTATGAACTCATTGGTAAAGGGAGACAGAGACTGACATTACAATTGTTAGCACAACATTAGGGTATTATTCCATAACCTTACAATAGCCCACTACACACGTTCAGATCCATATTGGCCACACATGTATTTAAAAGTTTTTATGATAATCTATAATCACATTAGAAAAAAATTGAAAGATAAAGGAAAGACATCTAATATTAGCAACTTCATATAACCAACTATTAGAATTCTGGTATATTTCCTTCAAGAGTTTTTTCTATTAAAAATTTTTCTTAAACATATCTATTGTAATTAATTTATATACCTATGATTATTTTTAGCTTGTCTTTTCTATCTACTTAGATCATATCTATTTTCCCATGCTGTTACGTAATCTTCAAATCATAATTTTTAGTAGCTGCTTCATTCTCTAGAGTGGATATGGATAAATCATACTTTATTGAAATACTCTTATTGCTGGCAATATGCATGAGCTTCTGACAATGGTGAGCACAGAGCTAACTACATGAGAAATTAAGGTGGGGAACACATAATCTTTGGGATTAGTCTGTTAGATATCATAATTTGGAATGTTGCATCTTTATTCCTAAAAACAGTAGTATACATAAATACAAAGTAGACTGAGACAGAGTATTCTGTAGCAATAGTCAAAGTACATTCCAATCTGAATTTAGCCCAAAAGGCATTTCAGCTACCATGGTTATCAGTAAAATCTAACAGATCTAATTATTACATAAAGAAAAAACTTTTGTCCTTTATAGGAGAATAAGTTTACTAATCACAAAGTTTAAAATTTTTGTTGAGATATGCTAAAGGAACTACATTTCCAGAGACACATCGAGCAGGATTGAAAATGAGCACTCCAGGCAGATTCATGATAGGTCTACTGATGCAGCCCCTGGTGCCCAGATGGACAGGGGGACCCCTGGAAATCCCCACACCCACTCTTATATATTCATGGCCAATTCCAGCATGAACATGATAGAAAACCAAATTGATCTCAGTCTTGTATCCCAGACTATAGGACCCCTAATGAACAGAATTGCCCCAAAGAATCCACAGCTAGATCTTTTTATTGACATAGATGGACGATTCCAGAATGAACTTTATAACAGAGGATCTAGCAGTTCCCAGTGAGTATAACACTCCTTTACCCTCTTTCCTCCTCTATTGCCCCTTTCCTATAGGGTCCTGTAATTGCATTTTGGATTTACTCGAAGTAGTCAGTGATTATTGTATCTTATTTTCAAAAATCTACTCAAAAAACCTTCCCATCACATAAGTAGAAGTTAAAAATTTCAAATCAAGGTCAAGTGCTTTTGGCCCATGGTTGATCCAAATTATATATAAGCCAAGACACAAGATATGGATCAAGCGAAAATGTTTTTATAGGAGAGAATTACTGAAGCACAAGGAGACAGAAACAGAAAAATCTCCTTTTCCAAGGCAGGACTGTGCTCCAGAGTAAATGGGGAAAAGCAGCAGCTCATTTTATAGAGTAGTAGCATATAAATGTACACAGAGATTTATTTAACCAAGGAGGTAAATGGCTTGTACACTGAAACCTAGAAATGTTGCTGAGAGAAATTAAAGAAGACACAAATGGAAAGACATCCATGTTCATGGATTGGAAGACTTCATATTATAAAGATGTCAATACTGCCGAAAGCAATTTACAGATTTAATGCAATCTCTGTCCAAATCCCAATGATGTCTTTTGTAAAAATAGAAAAACCTATCCTAGGATTCATATGGAATCTCAAGGGACCCCGAACAGACAAAACTATCTTGAAAAAGAACAAAGTTGGAGGTTTTATAATTCCTGATTTCAAAACTTAACGGTACAGCTACAGTAATCAAACAGTATGGTACCAGCATAAAGACAGGCATATAAAACAATAGAAAGAATAGAAAGCCCAGAAATAAACCCTTGTGTATATGGTCACAAGATCTCCAACAAATGCCAGGGAAAGGGGCATTCTTGAAATACTTCATGGGGAAAGGATAGTCTTTTCAACAAATGATGTTGGGAAAACTAAATATCCACATGCAAAAAAAGGAAGTTGGATCCTGACCGTATACCATATGTATAAAAATTAACAGAAAATAAATTAAAGACCTAAACATAGGAGAATATTCTTTAAAGAAAATATAGAGGGGTCTTGGCAATAATTTCCAGGATATGATATCAAAGCACAGGCAATAATTAAAGTTAACATAGATAAATCTGACTACATACATCAAAATCAAAAACTTCTGTGTATTAAAGGACACAATCAACAGACTAAAAAGGCAACCTACGGGAGAAAAAATTTGCGAATCATATACTGAAAAAAGGGTAATATCCAGAATATATCAAGAACTCTTACAATTCAACAATAAAAATCAAACAACCCAATTTAAAAATAGACAAAAGACTTGAAATGACATTTCTGCAAAGATATACAAATGGCTAACAAGCATATAAAGACACTCAATATCAATAATCATTAGAAAATGTAAATTAAAACCACAATAAAATATCACATCACATCCGTTAGCACAACTACTACCAAAAAAATAGAAAATAATGTATTGGTAAGGATGTGGATAAACTAGAATACTTGTGCACTGTTGGTGGGAATGTAAAACGGAGCAGCTGTGTGAAAATCATTATGGATGCTTCCTCAAAAAATTAAAAATGGAATTACCATATAATCCAGAAAGTCCACTTCTGGATATGTATCCAAAAGAATTGAAAGCAGCGTTTCAAAGACATATTTGTACACCTAGGTTCAAAGCAGCATTAGTCACAATAGCCAAAAGTTTGAAGCAACCCAAGTATCCGTGATTCTGTGATGGGTGAATAGATAACCAAAATATGATACACATGAGGGGACTTCAAGAAGTTCATGGAAAGTGTATATTATGAAAAATCTATGAACAGATTTCAAAATTTTTTGCACCAAAATAAATTTATACTAACTTCTTATAACATGTCTGAACAGGATCTAGTTTGAGGCACTAAGAAGCATAAGACATCAGTTTGAGAAGAGTCCCTATCAGAGCAACATGAATCCTGCTAAAATTGAAGCAAAAACAAACATCAAATTTGTGGTGAAGCTTAGGTGGAAGAATAGTGGGATCATTGATACTTTATGAAAAGTTTATGGGAACAATGCCTCAAAGAAACTAGCAGTTTACAAATAGATAACGTGTTTTAGGAGGGGATGAGACAATGTTGAAGATGAAGCCCACTGCAACAGACCATCCACATCATTTTGCAAGGAAAAAATTAATCTTGCTTGTGCCTTAATAGAAGAAGATAGACAATTAACATGAGAAACAAAAGCCAACACCACAGACATCGCAATTGGTTCAGCTTGTACAATTCTGACTGAAAAATTAAAAGTTGAGCAAACTTTCCACCTGATGGGTATCAAAACTGTTGCAACCAGATCAGCTGCACACAAAAGCAGGGCTTTTCAATGGAAATTTTAAACAAGTGGGATCAACATTTTGAAACATGGGCCAGGCATGGTGGCTCACACCTGTAATCCTAGCACCCTGGGAGGCTGAGGCAGGAGGATCATTTGAGGTCAGGAGTTCGAGATCAGCCTGAACAAGAGCAAGACCCCATCTCTACTAAAAATAGAAAGAAATTATCTGGACAACTAAAAATATATAGAAAAAATTAGCCAGGCATGGTGGTGCATGCCTGTAATCCCAGCTACTTGGGAGGCTGAGGCAGAAGGATTGCTTAAGCTCAGGAGATTGAGGTTACTGCGAGCTAAGCTGATGCCACAGCACTCTAGCCTGGGCAACAGACACAGACTCTTTCACAAAAAAAAAAAAAAAAAAAAAAAAAAAAGATGTGGAAACATTTCTTTGAAGAATTTTAACAAGAGATGGAATGTGGCTTTGCCAGTATAATCCTGAAGACAAAGCACAATCAAAGCAATGGCTACCAAGAGGTGGACGTGGTAAAGCAGACGTAGACTAGTAAAAGCAAAGATTGGCAACAGTTCTTTGGGATACTTGAGGCATTTCATCTGTTGACTTTCTGGAGGGCTAAAAAACAATAGCATCTGCTTATTATGAGAGTGTTTTAAGAAAGTTAGCCAAAGCTTTAGCAGAAAAATGCCCAGGAAAGTTTCATGAGATAATCCTCCTTTACCACAACAATGCTCCTGCTCATTATTAAATGAGGACAATTCTGGGAGAGTTTTGGTGCGAAATCACCTTACAGTCCTTATTTGGCCACTTCTGCCTTCTTTTTGTGTCATAATCTTAAAAACGTCTTTAAAGGGTACCCATTTTTCTTCAGTTAATGATGTAAAGAAGACTGCACTGACATGGTTAAATTCCGAGGACTCGGTTCATTATGGATGGACTAAATGGCTGGTATCACTGCTTACAAAAGTGTCTTGACTTTGATGGAGTTTATGTTCAAAAACAAAGTTCATATTTTTAATTTTTATCTTTTAATTTCATTTTCTACAAACTCTTGCATGCCCCCTTGTACACACAATGAAAAATTATTCACTGTAAAAAGGAAGAAAATTCTAACACATGCTATAACATGTAAACCTTGAATGAACCTTGAAGACATTGTACTAATTGAAATAAGCCAGTCACAAAAAGACAAATACTGCATGATTCCACTTGTACGAGGTACCCATCATAGTCAATCATAGAGACAGAAAATAGAATGGTAGTTGCAAGGGCCTGGAGAAAGGGGAAATTGGGGAGCTGTTGTTTAATGGGTATAGAGTTTCAGTTTTGCAAAAAGAGTTCTAGAGATTGGTGGTATAACAGTGTGACTGAACTTAACACTACTGAACTATATACATAAAAATCATTAAGGTGGTATATTTTATGTTATGCATATTTTACCACAAATTTTAAAAAATAAGACTATACACTATTCTGAGCTGTGGATGTATGAAAGGTTACTTCACCAGTTTCCCATTGAAGAATGCTTTAAAATTCTAATAGTAAATATTCTGGATTAAAATGGTATTGACTAAAACAAAAATGAAAGATTATTTAAAAACTTACCATTGACAATATATTTTAAAGTTATTTTGATAAAATAGAAATGCATTGACAATAAAGCCCTTTATAACATTATAGGCAATCCCCTCTGTAATGGACCGAATTGTGAACTCTAAGCAAATTCAGTACAGAAAATCTGACATAAAATAAATACTTTAGCCATAATTATAATTCAGAGGGGCTTTTAAAGATATTTAAAATACTTTGGGTCTCAAAAATATCAGCTATCCAAAGTTTGAACTACCTTTTTGTCCTTTCCTTTTCAGATTGATTGTAAACAGTTATGTTCAAAGTTATTTCAAAGACATTTGGGTTAAACTTATAAAATTATTATTAGTTATTGCCATTGTGAATAACAAATAAAACCAAAATTATCATTATATACTTAAGTGTTTGAGGTTAAAGAGAAAGCTTATATATAAGTATATGAAAACTCTGAAAATAAACACCCTTTACCTTTTGCTGAAATTCTTCTTTAGTTTCTCCTATGTTTCCCACTATATGCAAATTCCTGGAAGTTTCCTTGGAAATTTTCAATTTTAGTGTGCTAATTGTTTCTTGGTGTTGTTTCAAAGACTCAAGAGCATTTCATAATTGTTCTTGAGCATCTATATTCTTTGTCAGATAAATATAAAATAATTTCCATACGCATATGAAACAAAATTATTTTATAGTTACTACTTGATCATAAATAATAAATGATGGCTCTTAAAATATTTTTATAGACTCTGCTTTTTCAAAGTTTAATCAATCAAAATGTTGCCATGTTTACAGTATCCTGAATATCACTTTTGAGTTGGTCCCTCTCAATTTGAAGGCTCTCTTGGAGTTGTTTTAGTTCATCTCTTTCTTGGGTTAAAATTCTTACTTCTCCTAAGTTTGCTGAAGTTTCTCAGCAATCAGTGTTTTCTCCTTTTCTACAGTTTGCAGCACAGAGCCTCTATTTTCTAATTGTTTCTTCAGCTGTTCCACCTCTCTTAACCTTTCATGATCCTGAAATGTTTTCTGCTGAAGTTCTTGGGTCTTGGGAGAAAGCTTAAAAAAAAAAAAAAAAAAAGTAAACGTGACATAGTAAAAGCAGAGCAGTTTACGGTGTGGCTGTGTATGTGTGTGTGCACACACTCTCACACACTCACACACACACACACACACACACACAGCAAACCCAAGAAGACTAAAGGTCATTTCTTTAGACTGCATCTTGTACCAACTCAGTCCTCCAGTTTTGTACTTCTTTTGAGAGATTTCCTATTTCCTGATTCATTCTCTCATTCTCCTCAAGGACCATCTTATACTTTTGCTCAAATTCCATATGAAAGCTTTTGAAATCTTGGAATTCTTGATCAGTGCTTTTATAATTCGATTGGGCAGTTGTTAAGTCATCTTTAGTTTTACTAATTTCTTCAAGTAAACCTTGAATTCTATTCTCCTTATGAACTACCTCAGACACCAATTTGTCTTTTTCTGATGTTATTATGCAGAGCTCTTCAGATTTATCATGTATCTATGAAAAGAAATAAGATTTAGCACTGTATAATTCATTGAAGCAATTTTCAGGAAAAAATTTCTCTGCAAAAAAAAGTCATTTAAATTAAAGAATTGACTGAGGAAAGGCAATACAGTATTCTTATTGCCACATTTCTCTTAGTCTGTTTACCTTCAATATTGTGTTTTCTAATCTCTTTGGGTCTAGTAAGGACTGCATGGAAAACAGTCAGTGAAACCACTTAAGTAGGATGTGTCTTTATTTTCTTATTCTAAAGAGTTTTCTAACTTTATTGCGTGCCAGGTATTTTATGGTTTTTCTCAGAATTTGACTTATTTCTTTTCCCTAAAGGCTTTGAATGCAGGTCAGATGTCCCAAAACTTAATCCATGAATAATTTAAATGCTTAATTGTTCGCTGCCCCTTTACCTCATTACTCTCTTGGCTACTACCAAGAAAAAAGAGGTCAAGACTAAGGGTGGGCCATTTGAGGACTAGAGGAATGGCTGCTACGTGGATTATGTCAAATATGTTAAATACACTTTGAAAATAAGTATTTTTTTCATCCAGTAGCATAAGAACAAATTAAAAGATGAACTATATTCATTTTTCCTCCTAACGAGTTGAATCAAATGTTTCAGTGTCTCTTCCGCTAGTTTAAAATAAATGACATCAAAATATTTAAGGTACTATTACGATGTTTTTTATTTTAAAACAAAGGTTAAGTGCTTAAAACTGTGTTACCTCTTTCCTCAGCATTTCTACTTCAGGGGGTAAAGATTTTAATTCTGAGAGCAAATTAACTTTTTTCCACAAAGTCTCATTTTCTTTAACTTTTTTTTTCAGTTCTTTTTGGAGATCAGTAATCTTTCTTTCCAGTTCCATATTAGAGAGCAAATCCAGGAAGTTCTGATAAATTAAATAAAGAGCCAATGTTGGGAAACAGATAATTTGTTTTTAATATCTTTGAATCGCCTTTTTTAAGATCAGGCCCAGTGTATTTGAAAAATACTTTTTAAATCCTTATTATTTGAAGTCCATGGAAATCATTATAAGTACTAATACCAATGATATCCATATCTTAAATACCAATACCAATAATCTTAAAACTTATATTAAGTTCTTTAAAAAAATCAGAGTATAATGGATGTTTAATCCTTGGAATATAGTTGTCAAATCATTTAGGTACATTTCTAGAGGAAGTCAGACTTGCAAAGAAATATTTGAAATTAAAAAATACCGTTTGGAACTTTTCCGTCTATAAGGGAGGTGAGTTTTGTTATTTTATTAAAAGCAGATTGTAATTCTTTCTCCAGATCAATTTGCACTTTCTTTTTTTGCCTCCAACTGCCTTTGATATAACTGAGTATCATTTTCAATTTGTTTGCATGTACTTGCAAGCTCTTTCTAGTGAAAACAAACAAACAAACAAAAAAAAACACTGCAAACTCCCAAAAATGTACTGATCATTACAACTGCTTAAAAAAAAAAATATTACAAAACTTACTTACCATTTTCTCTTTCAGCTCCAGATTTTCACTGCTAAGCAAGGCTGATACTCTGTTGGCACCAAGGGCTACAGTTTCAGCATCAAACAGAGTCTGTTTCATCTTTTTAAGGTCTTCAGTGTTTTCCTAGACAGACGACAAAAGGGCCTCAGTGAAACATAATTTTCATAGAGTTGGAAAATACTTTAGTGAACATGTACATAGATGTTATTCCTAACTAAAAATATGCTAATTACCAATAAATGAAAAGAAATCATGTTTTCCTTAATAAAAATATTTTTAAAAGTTCCAGTCATATTTTTCCAAAATACAAAAGCAATGTATAGAAGTATCATAATTTAGAAATCTATTACTGTTTAATTAAAGGTTAACACAATTGTTTTTTTTTTTTTTTGAGACAGAGTCTCACTCTGTTGCCCAGGCTAGAGTGAGTGCCGTGGCGTCAGCCTAGCTCACAGCAACCTCAAACTCCTGGGCTTAAGTGATCCTACCGCCTCAGCCTCCCGAGTAGCTGGGACTACAGGCATGCGCCACCATGCCCGGCTAATTTTTTTTTGTATATATATATTTTAGTTGTCCATATAATTTCTTTCTATTTTTAGTAGAGACGGGGTCTCGCTCTTGCTCAGGCTGGTCTCGAACTCCTGACCTCGAGCGATCCACTCGCCTCGGCCTCCCAGAGTGCTAGGATTACAGGCGTGAGCCACCGCACCCGGCCAAAGGTTAACACAATTGTTGTTTCAACAATGCTGTTTAAGTTCCCTACGTATTTTCATTTTGAGTTATTCTCTCGAACACATGACAGGTGAGTAGTTAACAGCTAAAAATAAGGATAGTAAACCAGAAATTGAATAGAAAAAGACAAACAATGAAATAGAAACATATAAAAAAAGATATTAACAGGCAACTCACAGAAGAGAAAATGCAAATGACAAATACATGAAAAAATCCACAACTTCATTTTTAGAGAGCAGTGGCATTTTAAAGTGACTTTAGCTTACATAAATTCAACACTGTATCTTTGGCAATAAATTAATACATGAATGAAGGAATAAATGAATTGTATGAATAAGAAAAAAACTGGGCAATTCTGCTTGCCACACTATGAATGGATACTCCAGAAATGTATGAAAGAGCCTTCCTACCCAGGCTCTCGGAATAGTGTGGTGTAAACTGGTGTGAACCCTTTTAAAGAGACACATTTGTGACAAATAGAAGGCAAAAAAAGAATATAATAGAAGGTAACAAAAAGTACTCTGAAAAACTCAAATGAAAACAAAAGAACAACAGAAACTAATAGCTTAAGAGCCCCAGCTAGAAACCATTGCCTTAAAAAAGGGTGTTAAAAACTGGAACCAAACTGATACATTATTGAAGTAATCAGGCAGACTGAAAGCAAATTGAAAAGAGATTATCAATTTCACCACCAGAATCAGTGTTATTTAATGTTAATGTCAAATCTAGAGATATAAAATTCTAAAAAAATACTCACCAAACTGTTAAAACAGTTACTTAAATTATGAGAATGCATTAATATCTGTTAATTAAATAAATTTTATGAAGTCATGTTCCATTACTTATGTATTTTATAGCTTCAGTTACTTATCAATTCTAAGTGTTCACCTTAAGATCTTGACTATATACTTCCACATGAATTAGAATAAAACAATTGAAAAAATCCAAAATGTTTAAAATTATTGCTTTTTAATGGAAGCTTGTCCCTAACTTCCTTATATTTCTTCAAAGAATATGATCAACTCTTTATGAATGTTACCTTATCTGTAAAAATGGCATTTAGTTATACTAATAGTCACTTTATCATATGGTTATTGACAAATTAAATGAAATATATGTAAATTGATTACAGCAAGGAAATATTTGCTATGATGATGGTATACTATAAATGCCAACATGATTACATAACAAAATAAACCTGATTTGTACCGATGAGTAGGACAAGTCCGTTTTCGTATTTTCTAACTTCTGAGAGGCTACGTATTGCTGTAGCTTCTTAATCTGGTCTTCGTTTTCTCTAAGCAGGTCTGCTTTTGACCTTAGTTCATTCGAAAAGAACCAAAGCAGAGGGCAACATGATTTAGCATCTGATTGCAATTCTAAGGAATTAAAAAAGAACTTGTATATACCAATTTAAATTCATAGTAAAATTCAAAGTTATTAATATTTCAAAAATAATTCCTCTATTTTCTGAAATAATGTACAATTAATTATATATGTTGCATGTTTTATAGTTCTAGTTACTTATCAATAGAATTACCAACATGAATTCTCACCTCCAGATCTTGATTATATACTTCTACATGCTTAACTAAATTCTTTAAGTTGGAAATTTCATGAATTAGTTGCATCTGTGAGAGTACATGAACAGGCAATAGAGCCAACCAATAGTTAATAAAGCAAAAAAAAAAAAAAACTCACCAAAAAACATAAAAACAAAAACAAAAAAAGATAGCAATCATTCCCTGCTTCAGAATCATCCAAGACAATTAGAAGGGACTGAGAGATCAACTGTTTAAGCAACTATATAACAAAGTACTTCATTATTTAAAAATATAAAAAATAATCACCAAAACCCCATAAAACAAGCAAATAAGAAAAAAAATTTCAATTTCAGCATGACCCCAATAGTTTTCTGTTAAAGCTACAACAATGCCAATATCAAATTAGTATGCACCACTTTGAGGAGGTAGTGAAGTGGAAATCAAACTTTTAAAAAATACACTTTTAATAGATTTTTATTTTCGGCAAGTTAAGCGTAGAAATGTATTGATGCTATAAAGATGTTTTTTCTTCCCATAAATTATCCATCTGGCTCTACACTGACATAATTTGTAACAAGTTCTGATTTGGAATCTAGGTTTGGACTAGAGTCGTTTCATGTAGTCCCTTTAGAATATTATTACTGTTCATCAAAGCTATAGAGGTATGGGATTATCAACTATTACCTTGTTGATTTATTCTACAGGAAATATTGGAAAGATGATGCTATTGCTTTATGTTGTTCAACTGTGTAAAAGTATAAAGATACAAGTATTTCTATTAAAGTTGCCTTTCTATCAAAATATCTGTAGCATTAAATACTTGAGTACAAATATGTTGTGTTCAAAACAAACCACAACTTACCGAGGATAAACATATTTTCCCTTAGAAGTATTTAATCTTCTCAGTCAAATGAGCACTTACAGAGTGAAAGCAAAATCTAATAGTATGTAAGGGATTTAAGAAAATAGTGTCTTGTTTAAACAATATTTTCTGGATGTTTAATTCAGTTCTGACTAGTTTTAGATTTCAAACTAGTAACAATGTTGAAATTCCTATTTTAGGTCAGTGCTGTCCAATAGTAAAATAACGTGAGTCACATATGTAATTCAAAATTTTCTAGCAGACACATTAAAAAACATAAATGAAATATTTTACATTCTTTTTCCCATACTTAAGTCAATTTAGACAAGTCCCATTTCAAGTGCTTAATTGCCACCTATGGTTAGGGGTTACCCTATTGTACAGCGCAGTCTCAGACATCTGTACTAGTTATAATTTAAAGTGGCTTCCATCCTTGACCTTTTCTTTCCTATTTTTACTGTCTGGATAAGAAAATCACATTTATCGATAAAGAAGGGCCAAATAATCTTAACTTTTGAAAACATTTAGGAAGTAACCATTTAGAAAGAAAAACTCTCCCACTTCTCATTGGAAATAGCACCTCATCTTAAGTTTGGTTCTTATATACAGAAAATATTAACTTTTGTAAAGACAAAAGTGTAGTCTCCCAATGACATGCTGCTTAAGTTGCTGAGCAAAGAGAAAGTGTGTGAAAACCAAAAATGATTTAAACATAAGATCCTATCAAGAGTTAACCATTGCTACATAAGAAAATATTGCAGATTTCAACTATAATTTTCAGCAGGTGAAATGAAATATTTAACTTAAATCTTAGAGATTGTGAAAATTATAAAATTAAATAAACCAGATCAGAATAGGTAAATGGTTAAGATTTTTCTTGTTCCTCAGCATGATGACACTTGACCTTTTTTATTCTTCGCTTTAAAATTTACTATTTAAGTATCCTATATTACTATATTCCCACTTGAAAATTACCCACAGCTTTGATAATTTGTGACAAAACCCTCAGTAAAACAAGGAAAATGACCATGTGTCCTACTGCCATAATTTGACTTTTATTCCCTTTGGTTAAACTCTTCCCCAAAGTGCAGGTTTGGGAACATATTTTGCTGCTTACACATAGACTTATAGTTTTAGTAACATGGAATAGATCCTTCAAGACTGTTTTTGAACAGGGTAAGTATTACATAATCTTTTAGGTAACCTTAAATTTTGTGTCCATTTAAAAATGAAGGCAGTAGGATTAATTTCCTCCTCAACTGGGGTTAAAAGGGAAGTAATGAGGGGATGTGAAAGAAGTTATATACCCTGCGGTATTTTGTAATCTCTCAGTGTGCTGACTCAATTCAATGAGCTTCAATTTTCATTATCAACTAGTTATATTAATGATGTGAGAAAAAAATTAGATAAATTGTTGCCATACTTATGCCCATAGTTTTATGTAATATTATTATTACCAATAAGAAATATGCAAACATCAGATGAAATTTTGGAGTCAGAAGGGACCTTAGTGAGCACCTGGTCTCTATCTCAAGGGTGGAGAAATATAGGAAACTGTGAGAGATTCAATGACTTGCTCGAGGCCTTGCCAATAATTCATGATGGGTTTGGATCTGCAGTGAGTTTTTAAGTAGCAAAACTAGGGCTTTAATCCTGGCAGCTTTGCTCTAGAGACCATGCTCTTAACCATGACACTAGACAACCTCCCTCAATAAAACCCAATTTTATGGATTGAAATCCAATGTTCTTTTCATGACATTTTTCACTTTATTAATAAGTACATTTTAAAACAAGTTAAATGTAACCCTGTGGAGAACTTATAGACTCTTACCTCTCTGAATACCATACCTGTGAAATGTAGGACTAACTTTAATTTATAGGAAGAATGGAAATAATAGCTTTGGCACAGAATTCTTTTTTCCCTTAAAAAGAAAACAAGGGTGGGAAAGTAAGCAATGATACTGAGGGAAAAGGGAGAATGTCTTTTAGGACTAGCCATATACAGAAATCTAAAAAGTAGCTGCAAATTAACTCATATTTTAACTATATCAAAGCACTGGCTTATATATCGTGGGGGGTTGGTTCATGGATAACTTTGTAAGTCTGATAACAGGCGTGGTTTCGTGTTTTAGAAAAATGAGTATGCATTTAAAAATTTTATAAAATTATTTCATAGTGTCTGTGGACTCTAGGTTAAGGACACATTGCACTAAGAAGTCCCTTAAATCTTTTGGATAATTTGTGATTCTATAGTCTGACAGTTTCTGGATTAGGGTCTCTTAACATGTAGCTTAATATTAATATTACATACTTAGAAAATGAGTCATATGCTTTATTTCTAAAAGTTCCATTAAAACTATTTAGTATTAGGTATATTAATTTTCACAATAACATTCTTACATGGAGAAAGAAAAATAAAATATGCAAAATCAGCTTCTCCAGTTATTCCAATGTTTTAACTATTTAGGAATATACTTTCGTTCTAAGGAAAAGGAATCCATTAATATGCAACATCCACATATAAAACAGTCAATTAGATATTTAAATTCATATTGGTCTCAGCAGGAAATGGCTATGCTCTAGGCACATTTATGGCATGCTCAATAAATTAAATATTGATAATATAGGAACTATAAGGAAACTATTTCCTCAATATAAATCTGCCAAGAGGCAGATATACCAAACGCTCCCATAGATGCTTTTAATTCTTTCTTGTCTTGTGTAAGCACAAGGGAAACAAATATGACTCAACTATTTTTAAAACAACATAAATGAATTAAATACATTCTCTAAACTGTGTGTACATCTGAAAAATGGTTAGATACTGAATATCTCAATCTTAGAAATAAATATCTTTCAGAGAATACTTCTGAGCGATATCAGGAAGATGGTGGAACAGGAGGTTACCTGTTTATATCCACCCATGAGAATTCTGCACCCATTACAGACAAAATGCTTTGTGGGAGACTTTGGATTCAGGCAGGAAGTTGTGGAGCCCCAGACCTAGGAGGGTTGTTTTGAGAGTGCCTAACAACACACAGGTGAGAGATCTGGCAATTGCACTCCCAGGTGTAAACCTGGAAACAGCTTCGTTTCTCAAAGGGCTTAGCTATACGGATGAAAACGGAGACATTACAACTGAAGCCACAGAAATACCAAGGCTGATGAGAGACTATTATGAATAAGTATATGCCAACAAATTGGAAAATCTAGAAGAAATGGATACATTTCTGTAACCTACCAAGACCGAATTACAAAGAAATAAAAAATCTAACTGGACCACTAATGAGACAGGATATTTGGCAAGAATTTTTTGGATAAGTACTCAAAATCACAAGTAACAAAAGCAAAAATAGACAAATGGGATTACATTGAACTAAAAAGCTTCTGCACAGCAAAGAAAATAATTAACAGAGTGAAGAGACAATCTACAGAATGGGAGAAAATGCTTGCACATTATACATCTGATCAACTATTAATATCCAAAATATATAAGGAACTCAAAACACTCAATAGCAAAAAACCAAATAACCCTATTAAAAGATGGGTATAAGTCCTGAAGAGATGTTTCTCCAAAGAAGACATACAAATGGCCAACATGTACATGAAAAAATGCTCAACATCGCTCATCCAAACCACAATGAAGTATTACCTCAACTTAGTTAGAATGGCTATTATCAAAAAGATAAAAGAGAACATTTTGGCAAGTATGTGGAGAAAACGGAACTCTTTTATAATATTGGTGGGATTGTAGGGATAATAGGAGGAGGGTTCCTTGAAAAATTGAAAATAGAATTACCGTATGATCCAGCAACCCCAGTACTGGGTATACACACAAAGGAAATCGTATCAGTATGTCAGAGAGAGCTCTGCACTCTCATGTTTATTGCAGCACTATCCACAATAGGCAAGATATGGAACCAACCTAAGTGTCCATCAACGGAAGGATGGATAAAGAAAGTTCGGTATATAGACACAATGCACTACCATTGAATTATATGAAAGAATGAAATCCTGCCATTTGCAATAATGTGAATAAACCTGAAGAATATTATGTTAAGTGAAACAAGCCAGTCAGAGAAAGAAATATAGTACATGATCTCACACAAATGCAGAACCTACAAAAGTCGATCTCTCGTAAGAGAAAGTAAACGGTGGTTACGAGGAAGGGGGAGAGGGAAATCTTGGTCAGATAATACATAAATACAGTGAGATAGGAAGAATAAATTTCAAGAGATCTATTGTACAGTAGATGACTATAGTTAATGACAATATATTATATTCTTTTTTTTTTTTTTTTTGAGACAGAGTCTCACTCTGTTGCCCAGGCTAGAGTGAGTGCCGTGGCGTCAGCCTAGCTCACAGCAACCTCAAACTCCTGAGCTCAAGCGATCCTCCTGTCTCAGCCTCCCGAGTAGCTGGGACTACAGGCATGCACCACCATGCCCGGCTAATTTTTTTATATATATTTTTAGCTGTCCATATCATTTCTTTCTATTTTTAGTAGAGGTGGGGTCTCGCTCTTGCTCAGGCTGGTCTCGAACTCCTGAGCTCAAACGATCCGCCCACCTCGGCCTCCCAGAGTGCTAGGATTACAGGCGTGAGCCACCGCACCCGGCCTATTATATTCTTAAAACTTGTAAAAAGTAGACGTTATGTGCTATCGCCACAAAAATGATATCTATGTGAGGCAGTGGATTTGTTATTTAGCTAGATTAGCCGTATCACAATACCTCAAAACATCATGCTGTACACAATTAAAACATAATGTTGTCTGTGAATTTAAAAATAAAATTTAATAAATGTTTACATTATCAGAAAAGATAATGAGACTTCTTTCAAAAGTATACTTTAGAGTAGTTTCATATTTTCTATCTCTCTTACCTCTTGATCTTTTTTAGTTTTGCTTTCCAGAGCCTCAGATTCATCTAAATCATTCTTGTCTTTTAATTTCAATTCCATTTCTTCTTTTTCTGTTCTTAGTTGTTCATAGTCTATTACCAGGTTATCATAGTTAGCACAAAGTGAGTTCAACTCACTTTCTACATTTTTCTATAATAAACAAAACCAGATTTTCCAATCAGAGGGAATTCATGTCATATATGCTTTGTTTCTTTAACTAAAATTTGGATTAAGTAATTAATTTAACTTTGATGCATTTGGTGGTTTAAGCCATTCTTTTCTTTAACAACTTTCTAACGGTCTACATTTTGGTAAAGTGACTCATTTAGAATAGATTATTTTGAAAGGAGTAGAATAAAAAACAAATCATAGAAATAAATCATGTTGTCTGTGCCTGACAGGCACAGTTCAACTGGGAAGGTAGGGTGCACATTGGAAAGTTTATTTGGCTACAAATCCTCAAGTTCTTCAGCAATACAGCTGATAATTTAATTTCCCAAATCCTATTTTATGTTTCAGATGGCTCTGAATTCAGGAAGGGAAACAGATATTATTTATTGATTTTTAAAACTAATAGTATGGGTTTGAGTATGGCTAAGTTTTACCATACTCAAAGAGGCCTATCTCTACTTTCTCTACTATGATGAGAAAGAGTTATACTACAAGTTAAAAAAAAGCCTACACCAGGGATTTTTGAAAAAACAACAAACCTTTAGAGTATGTCTCAGGAACACAAAAGCACTTTGTCTGTGGTACTTTATAGGCATTAACTAATGATAATAAGAAGCACTGCACTTGCATTCCAAAATAAAAATGAAATTTCCGGCTGGGCGCGGTGGCTCACACCTGTAATCCTAGCACTCTGGGAGGCCGAGGCGGGTGGATCGCTCAAGGTCAGGAGTTCGAGACCAGCCTGAGCAAGAGCGAGACCCTGTCTCTACTAAAAATAGAAAGAAATTATATGGACAACTAAAATATATATATATAGGAAAAATTAGCCGGGCATGGTGGCGCGTGCCTGTAGTCCCAGCTACTTGGGAGGCTGAGGCAGTAGGATCGCTTGAGCCCAGGAGTTTGAGGTTGCTGTGAGCTAGGCTGACGCCATGGCACTCACTCTAGCCTGGGCAACAGAGTGAGACTCTGTCTCAAAAAAAAAAAAAAAAATGGGCCGGGCGCGGTGGCTCACGCCTGTAATCCTAGCACTCTGGGAGGCCGAGGTGGGCGGATCGTTTGAGCTCAGGAGTTCGAGACCAGCCTGAGCAAGAGCGAGACCCCACCTCTACTAAAAATAGAAAGAAATTATATGGACAGCTAAAAATATATATAGAAAAAATTAGCCGGGCATGGTGGTGCATGCCTGTAGTCCCAGCTACTTGGGAGGCTGAGGCAGGAGGATCGCTTGAGCCCAGGAGTTTGAGGTTGCTGTGAGCTAGGCTGATGCCACGGCACTCACTCTAGCCCGGGCAACAGAGTGAGACTCTGTCTCAAAAAAAAAAAAAAAAAAAAAAATGAAATTTTCTTTAATAAATACATTATATAACTATGTGTCTTTGAACATGAACAATCTAGATGGTAAACATGGAATCTAAACTTATTTTATTATTTACCACAGTATTCCTTCTTTCTTAAAGTTTTGATGAGACTACATATCTTTATCAGTATTATCTGGAAAAATGACCCCTCCCTAATGTATCCAGCTGTACATTCTATCTGCCTGAGAATTTTGACACTTTTAAAATCAATCTTTTTATCCTCATGGTATTTCCTAAGGCAAAACAGAAACTTCACAGACATCATAGATACCAAGGTCTGCTAGTGAAGAGCTAGAAGCAAAGTTTTACCTATTAGTACACACTTGCCTTATGAAATTTTTAGCCTTCCTCTAGATGCCTCATAGGTATCAAGTATAAATATAAAGAGTGAGTGAAGCCTTCTTCAGTGCCACAATTGTTACTGAAATTAAGTCAGAGCTAGTAATGTGCTACAACAACAAAATCCAATCAGAAAAGAATTTTAAAAAGAGGAAAAAGATTATGTTGTATCAAATCATTGAATTACCCGATTTAGCAGCTTTGTTGCTGGATTCCACTCTATTTCAGTTAATGTATCAAGAGTGTTACTGCAAAAGTCAGACTCTGAACAGAGAGCTGTAATTAGGGGAAAAAGAAATTTATCCATAAACATATTTATTGAAAATCCTAAGTCAAAGATCTCTAAAAAAAAATTCAATCAGAGGTAATAAATAATAAGCTCAAATTAGCTAATACATGCTTAGAGTATGAATGCCAAAAATACATTAAGAGATGTGGTCTTTCATTTGTTGTGTGACTTAAGATAACTGGTATGAATGAGTGATAAAATATAAGATCCTTAATGAAATATAGGTAAAAAGGACAAATTCTGAATTTGAAATTTGGTCCCCGTAAGGAGATTTTAAAATGCTCCCCAAAGTAGATTATAATGTTGGAGACATAATTTTGAAACAGATTCCTATGTAAATGCTATCCTTTCAAGATTAGCAATGTTTAAGGTAGATGTTATATCATTAGTAATTTAATTGGATAATGATTAGAACAAAGAAACAAAAACACCTTTCTCTTGTGTGTTTCCCCTATAGTGCATCACTCTTAAGAGATTTGGAATTAATAAAGAACTTCATAAATGTTTATTTTCTTAAAATTACTTATTTTTATCATAAATAGTCTCCATTGTAATCACATACAGAATACACACTTTATTTAAAAATCATGTTTATCACATTAACTAAGTTATAACTAGCTTCTCTTTATAAGGAGGCTTTTATAATTTTAAAATTACAAGTAGATTCACTTGAAAAAGAACTCACATTCATCAATTTCTCCTAATAGAGTTAGTTATAGCAGGCTTATGTGTTTTTGTTGTTATAGTTGTTGGCATTTGAAATCCACCTGCATAGTTTGAGTCCTTCATCTTGTTAATTTTGCCAAGGCACCAAGTAACTCTTCGTTTTCTTTTAGCCTAAAGAAAAAAAAATCAAAATTATGTCACAGAGGTCTGGTTTCAAACAAGGTAACTAGTTTCTATTTTTGAAAGCCACTCACTTGGTAGAATTTTTATTGAGCCTAGTTTGATATCTTACTAGTCTAAGGACATCCCAAGGCCGGGCGCGGTGGCTCACGCCTGTAATCCTAGCACTCTGGGAGGCCGAGGTGGGCGGATCGTTTGAGCTCAGGAGTTCGAGACCAGCCTGAGCAAGAGCGAGACCCCACCTCTACTAAAAATAGAAAGAAATGATATGGACAGCTAAAAATATATATAGAAAAAATTAGCCGGGCATGGTGGCGCATGCCTGTAGTCCCAGCTACTCGGGAGGCTGAGACAGGAGGATCGCTTGAGCTCAGGAGTTTGAGGTTGCTGTGAGCTAGGCTGACGCCACGGCACTCACTCTAGCCTGGGCAACAGAGTGAGACTGTGTCTCAAAAAAAAAAAAAAAAAGAAAAAAGGACATCCCAAGATCAGAAAATATACTCAAACTTTTCAAATGAGTGTTTAACCCCATAGTACCAATAATATGATCAAACTACTGTTTAAATTTCACTTTTTATTTGAAGTGTTACTTACAAGCTTCTTTGGGACTTATTTGAAAGGAAGTTGTTGACTTACAACCATTGAAACAATCTGTCATTAGACAGGAGGGACAGCTGCTGCTGCCATCACCGTAGCGACCCCCTGTGGGTACCAGCCCTAACTGGGAAGGAACAGATCGCAGGTAATATCACAGGTAGCCCATCTGAACTTCCCTCAGCAAATAAATCTTTCACAGAGTACTTCCCAATGCCAACTCCCTTCCAGTTTCCTTGGTAAAGCAAATGCCTCCACCAGTGCCCCTGACCTCATTGCTTCCTTTCTCTCTTGAGACTTGCTCATTCAGTTATGTGTCCATCTGTCATCTCCACAGACTCCCTCCTCTCTGCTTCACAAATGCTCAAGCCTCTCTGGTTGAGTTTTTTAAAACATAAATAAGACTTCACTCTAGCTACCATTGTTTTTTTCCTACTTTGTTCTCTCTCATCATTTATCCACTGGCTCCTCATCCCTTCAGGGACCCCTCTGTTTCCGGCTTCTGATCCTACCCAGTTGGGTATCCTTACTACTCACTCCGCTTTGCTGGTTTCTGTTCCTCTGCCTGACTCTTAAGTATGTGTGTTTTCCCAGGTTTCACAGTCTCCACTGTTCTCTTGCGCCTTTACTAGGTACAAGTACCATCTCATCTTATGTGATCCTCTCAACAACCCTATGGGTTACGTTCTCTTACTAGATCCTTTTAATATATGAACTGGGTGCCCAACAAGTTTGGAGAAGTTGTTTAAGGTTGTACAGCCAGTTGGTGGCTGAGCTCATGCCTACAAGTTCAGAGCCTACCCTACCACATTGCCTCTCCAGATTATCTGTTGTCTCCAGAACATACTACGTGCTCTCTCAAGCCTCTCCACACACTGCCCTTCTGCTTGAAATGAGCAGCATTTTCCACAGCCCATTCTGCAAAAGCCTAGTCATATAAATGTCCTTGACTCCCATAACCTTTAGCTCAACCTCGTTTGCTCCCAATGCCACCCCTGGACCTTGTCATTATCTGAAACTCATAAACCTAAATCCTAGACCTTCTGCACTTACTCCAGTTGCCATCCTTCCCAACTCATTTATTAGGTTAATCCAATTAAAGCTATTTAGCTTACCAGGGACTCTATTCCCTTGTTATATGACTTTCTTCTGGCCAGCTCCCTTTTGCTTCTCATCTCATCACCTTAGATTCCATTTCATTATTTTAATTATGTTTGACATTTGAAGTCAATATCCTCAAATTATTTGCCCCATTTTCTGTGCCTCACACCTATACCACACAATGTATACCCAGGTGAATACACTGCGTTCTGAACCTTTATCAGCTTCCTGAGCACTGCCAGAGCCATAAAGCCAGAAGACTGGCTGCCAACGTGAATCAGGTCCTTAATGCTACATGGCAGGGCTCCTCTCCCCCCTGTCAGCTTTCTTTTCCATTACCTACAATGGCTAGACTATTTCAAATCCTTAGTAACTCTGCAAACTTGTGACTCTACCATCACCTGCCACATCCACAGAAAACTTAAACTTATTCCACAAAGAAAATGTACGCTTACATTTATAGAAGTACTGCCTGCACGGAGGCCTATCCTCTCCTCTATGTTTGTTACAATTCAAGAGGTCTTTCTCCTCCTATCTAAGGCCAATTCCTTCGAATATATTTGAGACCCCATTTCTATGGGCCATCTCACCCTGTAAGTTGGCTTTCACCTCCACCACATAACTCAAACTACATTTGCAAATGAGCTCCTTGTTTCTAAATGCAAAGAATTTTTGTCTATTTTTATCTTATTTAACTTCTTGGCAGACCATGACACCACTGACCACTAGCTGCCTGAAATAGTCTCTTTCCTTAGTTACCGTATTCACCTCATTTCATTCTTAATTCTAGAGCTAAACCTGGGTTCCTTTATGGATTCTTTTTCTGCCTTCATCTGAAAAGTTATTTCTTGAGATTTTGCCCTTGGCCTTCTGTTATTTTCATTCTCAACATGTTCACCGAACAAGCTCATTCATTCCCATGACTTTAATTTAGATCTGTAGTAGTTAATGCCCAAATCGACTAACTGTATCTTAGCTCTTCTACCTTATTTTCATGTATTTGCATTTCGACTGCCCGCCATCTCAAACTGAAGAAGTACCAAATAAAATGTTCAGTATCTCCATTGCTCTTCATTCAGTGTCTCTTCACTCAATGAATACTGCCACCTGCTATCCAGGAAGGCAAACAATACTTGCACGTCATTCTGGACATCTCCCTTTCCCTGCCCCCAAATTCCAATCACAAAGTCCTGTTGAGTCTGCCTCTCAAATAGCTCTCCAATTTATCCAATTTGTTCCTTTTCCGGAGCCACAATCCTTGTGGAGGCCCAGCCAATGTGATCAGCACAGCAGCTACATCTTTCTAAACCGCAATTCTGATGTCACATATATGGCTTTTCTTTGTCCCTAGCATAATGTCACATTTAAATCCCTCAATGTGGTTTAAAATGCCCCTGCCACCAGAAAATCTTGAGTCCAAAGAATACATATCATGCTGCTTCACAACTCCAAGCTTTTGTACATACAGGTCTCCTCCTGGAACATTCTTCCCTAAGCCATCCATTGGGCTATTTCCTACTCATCAGTCAGTCAACCCACAGTTCTTGATTGCCTTCTGTATACCTATCATGGCGGCTTGTACATACGCCTGTTCCTTAATGACTACTTTTGTAGAAAGTATTACTGTTGCAGGATTCAAGGGAAAGAATAAAAGAACTTTAAGCTTTAAAAAGTAAGTTTGTTGGAAGGCCGGGCGCGGTGGCTCACGCCTGTAATCCTAGCACTCTGGGAGGCCGAGGTGGGCGGATCGTTTGAGTTCAGGAGTTCGAGACCAGCCTGAGCAAGAGCGAGACCCCATCTCTACTAAAAATAGAAAGAAATTATATGGACAGCTAAAAATATATATAGAAAAAATTAGCCGGGCATGGTGGTGCATGCCTGTAGTCCCAGCTACTCGGGAGGCTGAGGCAGGAGGATCGCTTGAGCCCAGGAGTTTGAGGTTGCTGTGAGCTAGGCTGACGCCACGGCACTCACTCTAGCCTGGGCAACAGAGTGAGACTCTGTCTCAAAAAAAAAAAAAAAAAAAAAAAAAAAGTAAGTTTGTTGGGATAAAAGTAAATCTATGTTATGCCTCTCTTCTTATCCCCATGGATAATCAAGAGATAACTGTAAATTTACTTCCTTTTATTATTACACAAGAAAAACACTAACATTGTTGCTACTTTTACCAGTATATACTAGAAATTCAGCTAAGTTATTTACCTTCTTAATTTTTTGGAAAATGTCATGAATTGCCCTGGGCATAAGTCCTAAGTAATCTTCTGAACCCATAACAGTATACATTTTTCCCAAAGCAGTCTGCCCATAGGCAAATATAGTCCCTGAACAAACAAAATACACTCACACAAAGATTTAAAATGAATCTGCAGTGGATAGAACTATCAATACATGTTGCACAGACACCCAAGACTAAAATGTTTCTGCAACACTGAGCGAATACAAACCATTGTAGCCTTGTATGGCAGAATTGATGATTGGTGCTGCTATTTCTTCACACACATTTTTAGTAGTTTCATTACTATGAAAGACATGACCTGCAAAACAACAACACATTTGAAGTTAAACAAAACAAATCAAATGTGTTTTCATTCTGAACTAGTAATTACCCAAAGAAATAAAATTGTCAATCTAGGATGATAAAATATTTAAGACAGTATTTTCTTCAACTTTTTGATCCTTTGAAAAAACCTCTCCTTGAGGTAAAATGTTTTGGTCCTCAAAGACAAAAAATATACTACAAGTTAATGATCCTATGTGTTTTTACAAGGCAGTAGACCACAGTGGTTGCACATGGGGTCTGGAATTTGTCTGCATACAAATTATATAACTGTGCTTTAAATATCAATGTATTATCTCATGTATCATACATGATGGCTAAACAATTTTTCATTTTCAATGAAGCAGTTTACAAAAGCCTTAGTCTGATCTTTAGTAATAAATCTAGTATTATTGATAAGCCTTCTGTACTCTTAATAGCAAAAGAATAGCAAACTAATTTTTGATGCTTTTATATCTTACCAAAATTGAAGGAATTACTTCCATCAACTTGGTAGATGGCATTATTGTCAATTTTCCAGTAAACTTGGGCAGTTTCTCCAAGTTCTTCTCTAAAAATATAATAATACTGCATTTTAGCATAATTGGTCATAAAAGTTATGTTATAGGAAGGATAATTTAAGATTTCATCTTCTCAAGAACATTTTATTTTATTTTGAGATGGCGTCTTGCCTTGTTGCTGGCACTAGCGTGCAGGGCTATAATCATAGCTCACTGCAATCTCAAACTCCTGGTCTCAAGTGACCTCCTGGCTCGGCATTCCAAGTAGACAGGACTACAGGCCTGTGTTACCATGCTTGTATTGTTTGTAGGGGGTGGAGCAGTGGTGTATCCATATGTTGCCCAGGCTGGTCTTGAACTCCTGTCCTCAAGGGATCCTCCCACCTTAGTCCCCAAAGTGCTAGGATTACGAGCATAAGCCACCATGCCCAGATGAAGATTATTTTAAAAGATAGTAATAATATACCACTTATAAGAGAAAGATGGAAAAATCCAGCTTTGAGGATTCAGCCCTCTTAAATGGGGTTTCAGTGCCTCTTGCCCTGTCATGGGAGTTTCTTGTGAAACCATTCATTCTCCCTTTCACCCAACACTGGCAGCTGAGAGAATAGATTAAAAATGAAACTGATTATGTCCCTCTTGCTTAAAACTCTTGAAAACTTTCTGGAAACTTATGAAATCCTTAGCATAGCACATGAGACCTGGATCATGTCATTTCACTCTCCAACCTCATCGTCCTCTAAATTTCTACATGAACCCTAAGCTCTACTTGAAGGTCTTCTCAAAATGACAGATTTAACCTCTTTGGGCCTAGAATATTCTGACCTTCCTTTCCATTAAGTAACTTATCTATTGTTTCACTTGTGAAAACTGTCAGGACTCTCCTGACAGGAGCCCACCCCACTCAAACTGTCATCTCTCCTATGGACTAATCATTTTAGCAAACATTCTCCACCTGCCCATCATAACACTTGTCACAACCTATTGTAATGGCTTCTTTATGTTGATGTCTTCTAATGTATTAGATAAGGAGCTCCTTAAAACCAGGAAATCCCAGATCTTGATATTCTCTGTAATTAAACGCTGTGTTCAATAAAAATTTCTCAAACACAGAAAATGTTAGCCCTTGGGGTCGAGGACCAGCGGCTACTAAAACAAACTGACTTCATTTATTCCCCTTCCTTGTTTTTCTCCATAGCATTTATTACTTACGTATAACCACTTAACACTCTATATTTTTAACTTTATGTTCTGTCTCTCCACTAGAATGGAAGATCCACAGGGCAATGCGGTAGCGTCTGTTCAGTGCTGTTACGGTGTACTAAAATACATATATGCAGATAGATAAGTATTTTTAGCACGACTGAATGGATGCAGTCTTGAGTGCCTATTGAATGCAATGCGACAGACTAGTCCTTGCCCTCAGGGAGTTTAGAGGTCGCCAATTAAGCTTAAAATGACCATCCCATACGACTTCTTTAGGGCGTGGAATGGGTAAGGAGGTTCAGATGTCGGAAAAACAGCAGGTGAAGGTCTTCAACGTCAGCGAGCCCGCATTAGAGTTAGGTGAATCTCGCAACTGGAAGTTATCTTCCAGATCTCGGATCCTTCCCTGTCACTTCACAGACAAGCAAACCCCGGAAAGCAGCTCTGGGAAAGGCTGGAGCACTCGCCCCTCCCCCTCGGGCCCGCGCCGCCGGCAGCCGTGCGCGCCCCGCCGCGGTCTGGGCCACCTACCTGCTGCTGAGTGGCGGGACTCGCACGCAGACCGCCACGGGGCCTTCCTCTGCCAGCTTTCTCACGCTGGGTCCCAGGAAAGTGGCCAAAACCCTCCGCCGCCGGCGCTTCAGGGCGCAAGGGCAGACCCGCCTTTAAGTTGAAAATTTCCAAAACGCCGCCTCTGATTGGGTCGCGGTCTCGTGACGTCATGGACGAGTCCACCTGCGGCGCGGTGCGGGGGAGCGCGATGGCAGGCGGCGCACACCTGACGGAGTCTGGCGGCGAGCGGGAGGGGGGCTCGCATGGACGGGATGGTGGCCTGACAGAGAGCGGCCGTCTCGGTAATAGCCGGACACTGCTGTTTGCTAAAACCCCCTGAACACTATCCTCCACCCCCTCCCTTGAAGAGTTTGCAATCTGTAGAAGAAACCAGGCAGGGACATGTACTTTTCCACTAGAAGGGAATTACCATTTTTTTTTTTTTTTTAAACCACACTAACAGTTTAAAAAAAAAAAAGAAAGAAAGAAAAAACCTCAAACGACGAAAGTTGAAACTCACTGGCCGGTCTAGAAAGGTAAGAAGCTCGTTGTGCTCCTGACAAACTATTTGAGTTTAGGTTTTTTTTCTTTCTGTGTCTTTAACTCTTGTTTCCATAGGCTGTGAGTTTCTAAGAGGCTGACTTAGGGGAAAGAACTGCTGAGGACTGGAAAAGTTCATTTAATGTGTTGATACTTTCATTAGCTGAAAGAGAAAGCTCCTTTTTTTTTTTTTTTTTTACCATATACAATTACTTTATTCTTGAAAGATCAAAGAAAATGTCCAGCTTCAAAAGAAAGCACACCCCTGTTAAACTCTCTTAGCTTTCTCACGGCTTACAGCAATCTGGCTGTGTGCCAAGATTTGTACACCAGCTTGAAACTTGGACATCCATGTTAAAACTTTAAAAACATTACTTGAATTACAACTACATAAGAAGTTTAAATGAAATTCTAAGTGAGCCCAGCTATCACAGATCCTGAATTTCAGGATCATTAGGAGGATCCTGCAGGTCAGTCACCACTGCAAAACCATCGGTCCTCAAAGTTATGGCGTGAGCAATGAGTGACCTCATCCTTTCTTCTTTACCACCTAACTGGTTCAAACTGGGTAAGCAAGGAGCCTTTGCAGAGGCACAAAGAACTTATCTCCAACACTGAGCTATTCTAAATACAGAATCTCTTTCCCCAAAATAGTGCTTGGTTTTCCTTTGTCTTAAACACAGTATTTTCCCCTTCCTCTCCCCAATCTGAGGGGGATACATTCCAAGCCCCCTAGTGGATGCTGGAAACCACAGGTAGTACTGAACCCTCTATATGCTATACAAGAATTTCTTTTTCCTTTGTCACAGTTTTACTGAGGAAGACTTTCACTTAACGTAGATCTTAGCAACCTAAGCATATTATGTTTTTCTTTCCTTATTAAGTTTAGAACTTTCATTTTTCTGCCTAAAGGAAGTACTTTACAGTTTCTCATTGGCATATCAAATTGCCAGCACCACAATTCTTGAGTTTGGGGACCACTATTATGTAGTATTTACTTCATTCTACTATTAAGTCTATTAAGTAAAATAAGAGTTACTTGAACACGAACACCGTGGAACCAGGACAGAGGATTTGATCTGATCATGGAGATGGTTACTAAGTGCCCAATAGGCTGGTAGCATGTGTAGCAGAGACGCACTGGACCAAAGGATGATTCACCTACTGTGTGGGGTGGTGAGAGATTTCAGTACAGAAAGAACAGTGTGCAATTTAAGACTTGTGAGTTGTTTATTTCTGGAATTTTCCATTTAATATTTTTGGATCATGGATGACCACAGGTAACTGAAACTGTGGAAAGTGAAACCCTGGATAAGGGGGGACAACTATGTATCGTAGTAGGTACTAACATTTTCTTTAAAAGTGGTTTCAGTCCTTTTCTGCTTTGATACAGGGAATATAAATAATTGTCCGCTATCCCTCAACAATAATGTGAAGCAAAGCACTTAGTAATTGTTCATAATGTAGAGGAGTCAAAAAATCTGATTTAAAAAATTTATTAATATTTAGAAAGTAATTTGTCAATGTTGATAAAAACTGAAGACACATATGCTTTTTATGCCAGCAATGGTACTTTTAAGAATTTATGTATGGATAGATTTGAAAAAGTATGTATATATGAAATGTATACATGAATATACATACACATATACAAGACTATTAATTCCAGCATTCTTTACAAGAACAAATGACTGGAAACACATTAAATGCCAGTAAATATGGAACTAGTTAAATGGATGACATTACATTCATACCCAATGGAACACTACGTAGCCAGTAAAAGTAATGATATAGCTCTTTATGTGTACTTTTGAAAGCTAGTCATGGTATCTATTAACTAAAGGAAACCTAAGGTTTAGAATTGTGTGCATATTGGTATTTTCAAAAGATATTTATATGTCTGGATATGCGTATATAATTTCTGGAAAGATACACAGATATGCCAGTTTTTTGCAGAGTGAGCACTGAATTAGATAATAGATCTTTTATTGAATATTATTTTATAGTTATTAATATTGTAACCATGCAAATATTAAGTAGTTTCTTTCAATTTAAAGAAACTAGTCAATATATAAGAGTGGTAAATAAAAATGAGTCTACTTATTCAAGATTTGTTTTGGTTAACCAGTTGTGAACTAGTATAGAATATTTTTTTTAATTGCTAAACTATGAGGACACATGGCTGTATCTAATATGACCCAGAGTTAAGGAAGGTATGTTTTAACTGTTTTTGTTTTTAGTGGTGAGCTAATATTGCACATACTAATATTTACTTGAAGGGAAGGATGCTATCAAGAGGAAGAAGGGACATGATCAATGAAAGCCTCTGATGAGACAAAAGGGAATTGGTCCAAGAGTACAGAGGAGGCATCAGCCTTTCAGAGTTGTGCTTCTGATTCTTGCCATGGCTGTCTTTGTTGCCATCACCATTGCAGGTAACATTTATCAAATATTTACTATATGCCAGACTCTCTGCTATATGCTCTATATCCATTTTTTCATTTAAATTGTCAAAATTGTTCATCAAGAAATAGTGACTGAGCTCCTGCTATGTGCCAGATATGGTTCTGATGAGTACTGAGAAGAAAACTAAAGCCAAATCAGGAAAGAGAAGAGAGGGGGAGGGGGAGCCAGGAGTAGGGGTGCTAGTTTCTTAGGAAACACATTCTTTTTGGACGAAGCAGACAATACAGAATAAATGAATAAAATAATTCATGGTGGGAGGAGGGGACACTCTAGATGGGAAGTTCAAGAAAGGCCTGGAGAGGTGAACTTTGAGGTAAAACTTATGTGATGAGGATAAGAGAGAGGGCGTACCAGACAGAGGGTGAACCCATGGTTGTCTGAGTTTGTCATGGGTCTGAGACACAGAAGGAAGGCCCCTGTGGCTGGAGCATTTGGGGCAATGGAGAGAAGTGGGCGGGGCCAGATCCTGCGGGGACTTGTGGGTTGTGATAAAACATTTGGATCTTATTCTCATGGTGAGAGGAAGCCTGGGGAGGGTTTTAAGCAAGAGAGTAAAAAGGGATTTATTAATTCCTTCAAACAAGAATTTCTTTATTTCACTATGAAAACAGAAGCTTGCAGAAGAGACTCTGCACTAGCTCCTGTCAACCTATCTGTCCACCTACCTGTGCCTGTGCCCACATACCTGCCTTCCCGGTTGTGTCTAGATGAACAACCGTTCTCCCCTCTGAAGATCTCTCCATGTGTACACTAGATCCTTTCCCCTTCTTAGTCCTCTCTGTTCTGCCTCGGCATCTTCTCCTGCTCTAATAAGCCAGTCTCAGCAGCAAACATATAGCGTAATTTCTCCCATCTTAGATATCTAATAGATACTCTAAACTTAAAATGTCCAACACTGATTCATAATCTCCTTCTCACCAACTGCTTTCTCAGCAGTTTTCTGCATCTCAATTGAGGGTGCGTCCATCATCCTTCCAGGTATCCAGTCATGCTGCTCAACTTCTCCTTTTCTCTCAAAGTCTGCATTCAATGTACCTGAAAATTCTGTGGGCCTACCTTGAGAATATTCCCGAATATGACCATTTGTCACAACTTATGCTAGCCACCTGGTCCAAAATGCCATCATCGGACACTGAACTCATCTCTGTTTCTACCTTTTCCCACCTCCACTGCCAGTCTATTCTCAACCTAGCAATTTGAGGGAGCCTTTAAAAAATGTAAGTTGGGTCATACCTCTCCTCTCTGAAGACCCCCAAAGTCCCCTGTACCCTCTGATTCTGTAAGAATAAAACACAAATCTTTCATTTGTCTCCCAAGCCTTATGTGATCTTGTTCCTTATCAGTACTCTGGCCTTACACACCAGCCACACTGGCCTCTTGGCAGTTTTTTTTCCTTTTAATTTCTCCTCTCTCTTGAAGAATAATTTTGCCAGATATATAACTCTAAGTTGGTGGGCTTTTTTTTTTTTCAATACTTTAAATATTTCACTCCACTCATTTTTGCTTGCATGGTTTCTAACAAAGTAGTCAGCTGTAATTTTTTTTATTTTCTTTTAGAAATATATGTATATTTTCAAAAATAGAGATGGGGTCTCACTGTGGTGCCCAGGCTAGTCTCAAACTCCTGGCCACAAAAGTGATCCTCCCATGTCAGCCTTCCAAAGTGCTGGGAGGTGTGAGCCACTGTACCTGGCCTAGCATTTTCTTGAATCCTGTACAGACTCCCTCTTAAGGCCTTTGTGCTGGCTGTTCTTTCTGGCTGGTAGGCACTTACCCCGATACTCATGTGTCCTTCCCATTGAATCCAATATCCGGTTAAATGTCATCCTCTCAAAGCTTTCTCTGCATAAAACAGCAACTCACTTGTCTGTTACTTCTGTTCCTTTGACCTTCTCCTTTTTAAATGTCACTTATAACTTTTAGACATTGTATGTATGTATTAATTTATGTATGTGTTATCTGCCTCCTCTCACTAGAGTGTCAACTCTATGAGGTCAGTGACAGTTTTGTTTACTCCTTATCCACTGCACCTAGAAAGATGCTTGGCACAGAATAAACATTCAATTGAAATATTGCTGATTCCATCACTCAGTAAATACTTATTGGCATAATTTCTGGAAAGATATATAGAATGTATCTAGCTTCCTTTGGCGAGAAGGACTGAGTTGGAAATAGATTTACCTTTCATTGTATACTCTTTCATAATTAATATTTTAACCATATAAAATTAGTTTCTCTCAACTTAAAAAAATAGTTAATAGATAAAAACAGGATATAAAATACAGTGTACTCATTCAAGATTTGTTTTGTTATCCAAATGTGAGCTAATATACACTACCCTTTTTGTGGCTATATTGTGAAGATGTTGGGCTGTAGCTAATAAGGTAATCTAGAGTTAAGGAAGGTATGCTTTAATTTAAATTGAGTGGTCACGGCACGCACAAAGATTACATAACTTATCTGAAGTTATGTAATTTCTGGAAAGAGATGCTTAACATTTGGATGCATAAAACTTCTCTGGTAGGTAATTATTAGTAAAGTTTTTACTGATTAACTCTTTTCTTACTGGAAAGATTAATGAATGTGTATGATCAAAAAGTTCAAGTTTTACAATAAGATCCACAGTGAAAAATAAATCTCATATTTAACCCCTAAGATGCCAGTTTGCCTCCCTGTAGGCAACTGTGTCATTTCCTAAAGGATTCTCCTCAAAATAATGTACAGATATGCACATATATGCATCTTTTTCTATATTTAGTATCTTTTTACATAATTAGTTACCTGTTATACATACTGTAGTACACTTTGCTTAAAATGTGATCTTTATTCTAATATTTTCATTTTATTTATTAAAATAAATATAATTTATAAAATTTTATTAAAATTTTAATACTTTCATTCAGTTCAAGAAGGAAAAGTGAATTTCTGAGGCATGTTAATCGCACACACTTCCGTGTTGATGTTTCAACTGCTGGTTTTTCCCCACAAACGGTATTACTTATGCTGAAGCTAGAGGGCAGTGTAGTCCTTCCAAAAGCATGGTGTATCCTTGGATAGTGTTTTGAAGATCGTGAATGTGGTGCAAATTTTAGAATTTGGAGAAGCTCCTGGTACTAAAAAAATGCATCAGTTCAAATTATTCACCCATGCTCTTTTATGCATTTCACATAAAATTATTTGCAATATGTTTATGTTACCTATCATGCTATCACCTTCCATAGGAGTAATTTTTGCTTAATAGATACAATGCTTATTTCAAAGGTCATTTTTAGCTCCAATAAGTGTATGATGTCTTCATTAAAAAAAAAACTTGAATTGTTAAGACAGTAGATTTTTCATGTTCTCACCACAAAAAAGTGTATGAGGTAATGCATATGTTAGTTTGGTTTAGCCATTCCACAACATATACATATTGTAAAACATTATGTTGTACACCGTAAATGTATGCAATTTTGTCAACTAAAAAAATAAATAATAACATTTAAAAAACGAATTTCAAATTGAGGATGGGTGAGTGTCAAATTGAATATGGATGCGTGAGGGGGTAGGAAAAGTGATCTGCGTTACAGAAAACATCTAAGGTAGTCACAACGTGGCAGACAATGATGGCAGTCCACCGAATCCATTCTCCTCTTTCTGGCAAGAAACCAAGACTGCATCGTTAGCCTGTCTTGCTGTTAGTGTCTTGCAAGTGAGGGGCCACCGCTAGGCCTAGATAAGAAAAACTTCACAGGTGGATTTTTCCTCACTTGTCTTTGGTCAGCATCTTTTCCTCTTTTCCTCTTTGACGACTCCAAACCTTCACCACTCTCCTCAAGCCCAGGTTTCCTTCTCATTTTTACTGAGAACGCAGGGTCATCAGGCAAGATGTCTCCACTCCTAACTCTCCGACCCTACCTCTTGCACCCCTGCAGACCTACATCCCCACCAATTCTTCCCTCTTGTCACGCACTTGCGGAGTGAAGTATTCATTGTGTTTGAAGTGCGTCCTTCTGCTTATACCCTTGGTTCCTTCCTCTACAGTCTCCTCCAGGATCCTGATCCAGCCATTATTTGCTCTCTATTTCAGAAAAATGCTAGAAAACAACAAAAATGAAAAATAATTTGTAATTCCACTACTTTAAAACAATTATCTAAAGTTGTTAAGTGAACATTTGTTCTATCACCCACTCATCAAATTCCATCTTCCCCAAGGTGGCCTATGTTAAGTTCCTTTGTGACATTTTCTTGAGTATATGCAAGAAATCTATATGTATAAATAACCACACACTTTTATGTTTCTGAGAATGGAGTCATTATGTGGCTACTAAGGTAAAATTTGGCTTTTGCACTACCAAGTCAATATGTAGATTTGTCTTTTATATTGGTTGCATAATACTCAATTATATGGTGGTATTGTAGTTTATTCATTCATTTCTTTATGTATATTTAGATTGTTTCAAATTTTTCAATGTTGCTTATAATACAAAAATCCAGCTGCACATATATACCCTTATACACTTAGGCTTTTATTTTCATGACCTAGATTGCTAGAAGTTGAAATGCTGATGCAAATGATGTGCTTGTTTTGAATTATAGCAAGTACTACTAAATTACTTCTCAAATAATTTGTTCGAAGTATACTACAAGCAACAATATGTAAATATCCACTTCCCCATTTCTTCATCACTAGATATTATCAATATTTTCAGCTTTTGTCAATTTTAAGAGGAAAAAAGATATTTATTATTACTTTAATTTGTGTTAGCTTTGTGCAAAAGTAATTGTGGTTTTAGCACTGCTAACATTTGTCGTTTGATATTGGAATAAATTCTTAAATAAATATGGTTATGTTATATATTATTTTAATCCACATTTCTCACTTTATGTTTATTTCCTAAGGACTTAGTATCTGCTGTTTATTTTATATTTATTCTAGACAATGGAAATGATGTTATATAAAAAGAAAATTCAAATGATTTTATTACTCAGGATCACAATGGGTCATAAAGCAGTGGAGACAACTCGCAACATCAACAACGCATTTGTCCCAGAAACTGCTAAGGAATGTACAGTGCAGTGGTGGTTTAAGAAGTTTTGCAAGGAGACGAGAGCCCTGAAGAAGAGGAGCACAGTGGCTGACCATCAGAAGGTGACAACAACCAATTAAGAGCAATGATTGAAGCTGATCCTCTTACAAATACAGGAGAAGTTGCTGAAGAACTGAATGTTGAGCATTCATTCTGTGGTCATTTGGCATTTGAAACAAATTGCAAAGGTGAAAAAGCTCAGTAAGTGGGTGCTTCATGAGCTGTCTGAAAATCAAAAAAATCATCATTTTGTAGTGTCATCTCTTATTGTGCACAAAAACAATGAAACCCACCATCTCTAATGAAATTACAATAAAATAAAATAAAGCTCAGAAAAAAAAAAAAAAAGTACTATGTAGTGAGACCGATCCTAAGAACACGGGGGCGGGGAAGGAAGTCACTACCACGGTATAAAATTGTATAAACGTTACCCGATTCTGTGTGCGTGCGTTTTCTGAGAAATGACCCCCTTTTGCTATGGGGCCGGGACTGGAGTCCCAGTTTGGGACCATAGGATTCCCCGCACTCGACTCCAGACTGATTCGACCTAGGGTTAGCTCTGTGTAAACACTCTTTAGACGTGGGTGTTTTATGGATTTCTGTCCTTCGGGAGAAACGACTGGCCCGGGTACAGGAGTGAGTGAATGTACCGACCGTCTTCTCCCATCTCTCTCTCTCTCTCTCTCTCTCTCTCTCCCTCCCACACACAGGCACACGCGCGCGCGCGCGCGCGCGCGCACACACACACACACACACACACACACACACGCCGTTTCCGGGAGCGCCCACTTCATGCGCTTCGGTCCACCGTGACAGATAGTCCAACTGTGAGATCATCGTGAGTGGCTGCGCCTAGGCCCCGCTCTGAACCTCTCCGTACTGTTCGTGTGTCTTCAGCAGGTCCTGCCTCCACCCGTGGCATCTAGCACGGGCCGATGGGTCCCTGTCCTCTCTCCCTGCCGTGGACGCCCCCCTCCGGCCCCCCGCCCCCGGGGGCTCTCTGGTCGACTAGTGGTGGGGAGTGTGCCCGAGGGCTGAGAGACGTGGTCCGAGAGGGGCCGGGAGGAGGCCTGCGACCCAGTGTGTACCCACTCCCGCCCCCACGCTCCCTCCCCCACGAGGGAGCCCGTCCTTTCCAGGCTGACACTTGGATCGGTGGATGACGGGGGTCACCTGGCGGCGGGCGAGCGTTATGGGAAAATCCGGTAGGCGTGTTGCGACGTCCTGCCACAGAGATGGCTCTGGCGACAGCCTCGGGCCGCCCCACCCTGGCCCCCGGCCAGGCCCCGTGAATGTGTTCTCTCTGTCCCTGACTTCTTTCTTTGTTTCACCAGCCGGCGTGCTCTGAGAATGTGAAGTGTATCATAGTTCCACCCTGGGTTTCATGATCCTAAGATAGGAAGGGGTTTTATGATTCCACGACAGAAAGGTTTTCTCATCCTATCATCTCTCCCCCCCCCCTTTCTTTCTTTCTCTTCCTCCTTCTGCCTTTTCTTTACTTCTTTGTTCTTTCCTTCTTTCAGTCTTCCTGTCTTCCTTCCTGCCTGCCTGCCTTCCTTCCTTCCGTATTTCTTTCCTCTCTTCCTTTCTCCTGTTATCCTGTGTTTCTATCTCTGTTTTTTCCATCTTTCTTCCCCCTTTCTACTTTCCTACCTTCTTTCTTTCTCATTCTCTCCTTTCTCTCTCCTTCCTTCTTCCTTTCTGTCTCTTTCTATACTGTCTCTCTCCTTCCTTCTCTCTATCTTTTTCTCTTTCCATCTTTCCGTGCTCTTTCTTTTTCTCTCTTAACTTCCTTTCTTTTTCTTTTCTTTCTTTCCCTCCTTCTGTCTCTGTCTGTCTTTCTTTCTTTCTTCTTTCTTTCTGCTTCCATCCTTCCTTCCTTTTTCTCATTCTCTTTCTTTCTGCCTGTCTTTTCTTTCCTTATTTCTTCTTTCCTTCTGTCTTTCTGTGTTTCCTATCTCCTTCCTCCCTTCCTTTTTCTTTCTTCCCCGTGCCCTCTTCCTGTCTTTTCTTATTTACTGTTTTCTTCTTTCTGACTTTCTCTCTCTGTTTCTCCGTCTCTTTTCTTTCTGTTCTTTTCCTTTCTCTCCCTTTCTCTCTTTCTGTTTCTGCCTGTCTGTCTCTCGGCTATGTTGTGGTCTGTGCAGAGACGGGTTTGGTGGACGATGTCGGTGGTCGGGCCGACCCATCCTTTCTTTGATCCCAGTGCTAGCCAGGCCGGGGCCTGCTTAGCTTCCAAGATCAGACGAGATTGGGCGCGTTCAGGGTGGCGTGGCCCTAGACTGACCCGTCATTTTTCGATGGCTTCCGTGGGGAGTAGGGGGACTGTGTTTGATGCCCCCGGGGGACCTTCTGGACTCTGAAATGATGGGCTCCAGAGGGTTGCCCCGTGTTTTGCAGCAGACCTCTGGTGGCTGGCGCCGGTTGTGGTCGGGCTCCACCTGGCGGCCGCTTTTCTACAAGTCTCTTGTCCTCTGAATCTTCGGTGCAGCAGGCAAAGCAGGGGACAGTCCCCGATGCGAGCGAGGCTGAGTTCCGGGAAGCAAGCAGCCTTCGCGGGGCCATCTGGTTCGTGCCGGGACGCCGGCTGGGACATCTGGGAGGCAGAGCTTGGGCCTGCAGGGCTGTGTGGCGGGAGGACGTTGTCGCCGCGCTTCCAGGCTCAGCCAGCCAGGCGGCTTGCGGGGCTGCCCGGGCAGGTCGACCAGCACGCTGTGGCCGCTTTGGAGACCCGACCCACCCCGCGGGGACAGGAAGGAGACGGCACACGCGGACGGGAGAGGAGGGTGTCCGGCGACCGGCCGCCGTCCCGTGCATGCGTGTCCCTCTCCCTCGGCCTCGCCTTTCCTACCCATTTTCCCTGGTTCCCGCTCGGGAGGCAGGGACAGCCCTGTGAGTGGCACCCAGTCGTCCGTGGCTTCCTCCGAGTCCTACTCTGGGGGCGCGGACCGGGCCCTGGGTGGCGCGGGTGGCCGGCGAGGGCGACCCCTGTCGGCCCGCGGGCGCTCGTGGGCCGCGGCGGTCCCGTCCCGATGTTTTCTCCTCCACAAGTCCCCGTGCTGGGGCCGGGGACCGGGCCCTGGGTGGCCCTGGGTGGCGCGGGTGGCCGGCGAGGGCGACCCCTGTGGGCCCGCGGGCGCTCGTGGGCCGCGGCGGTCCCGTCCCGATGTTTTCTCCTCCACAAGTCCCCGTGCTGGGGCCGGGGACCGGGCCCTGGGTGGCCCTGGGTGGCCGGCGAGGGCGACCCCTGTCGGCCCGCGGGCGCTCGTGGGCCGCGGCGGTCCCGTCCCGATGTTTTCTCCTCCACAAGTCCCCGTGCTGGGGCCGGGGACCGGGCCCTGGGTGGCGCGGGTGGCCGGCGAGGGCGACCCCTGTGGGCCCGCGGGCGCTCGTGGGCCGCGGCGGTCCCGTCCCGATGTTTTCTCCTCCACAAGTCCCCGTGCTGGGGCCGGGGACCGGGCCCTGGGTGGCCCTGGGTGGCCGGCGAGGGCGACCCCTGTCGGCCCGCGGCCGCTCGTGGGCCGTGGCGGTCCCGTCCCGATGTTTTCTCCTCCACAAGTCCCCGTGCTGGGCCCTGGGTGGCGCGCGTGGACGGTGAGGGCCTCCCTGGCCCTCTACGCCACGGGGGCCGACCAGATGTCCCTGAGTGCCCCTTGTCTGCTGGCGCTGGGGACCTGCTGGGGACAGGTGGCCGTGTCGAGTGTCGTGGGGGCAGGCGTGTTCAAGTGGCTCGGTCCCCGTCTTCCTGCGCGGTGTTTTTGATCACCTCATATCGTCATCTTCCGCCTGCAGGTTAGTACTGACACGCTGTCCTTCGGCGACTGTCGCTGGAGGGGTTGGGCCTCCGCACGCGGACAGGGTTCTGGGTTCCTGGGGATCCAGCGCCCTGCCCTGTTCCCTTTGAGCTGACCGCCTGGGCCCGCGCGCCGGCTCTAGGGCGTCGGAGTGTCCCGACGGTGGTGCCCGCCTCTCGCGTTGGTCTCTTGTCCCCTCGAGAGACGGCACCCGGGGGAGGGGGGGAGGTTTGCGGCAACCTTCCCCCTTACCCCGCTGGCTCTGTGCCGTTGCGTGTCAGGCGGTCCTCGTCTTTGGGTTGTGCTTGGGAGGCGGGGCTGGCGAGGCTGAAGCGGGCTCCTCCGATCGCTGTCCTCGCCGGTCTGACTGACCTCCCCCAACCCTCCCCGTCCTCGGGGCCTGATCGATGTGGTGACGTCGCGCTCTCCCGGGCCTTGAGCCGCGTGCCAGGCGAGGGACGGTCCATTCATGGTGAATGGTGGCCGCTCTTCTCGTTCTGCCCGCGGGCACCTCACCTCTCCTTCCCCGCCTGTGGGCGGTGCGTGGGAGGCGCGGGTGCGAGACTATCCGGCCCGACCGCGGTCGCCCCGCCCTCGGCCTCGTGGCGTTGGCGGGGGGTCGTGAGTCCTCTTGACGCAGCGGGCAGCCCTCGCTCGCCCTGTGTGGCTGTTGCCTGGCCGGGGTCCCCCCTGCCCGCGACGGACGGGTGCGGGGCCGTGCCGCCCGCCCGGTCGCGCGCCCCGTTTGGCGCGCGGCTGCTGGGTCTGTGTGGCCCTTTTGTGGTGCCCCCGGAGCGCACCGGGTTGTTCTCCAAGGTGCCCGAAACCGAGCGGTGGTTGTCGTCCTCGTTCCCGGCGTCCCCCTCTGGTCGCCGCTGCAGCGTCTGCTGCGTTGGGTACACCCTCGAGCAGCGTGCTTGGGGTTGGGGGGGTCGAGGCGGGCAAGCCTAGAGGCATCCTCCTGCGCTGCGTGGGCGGGCGGGGGGCGTTGTCTCGGCGTCCCCACGATGTGTGCGTGGCGGACTTCGAAAGGCGAGCGCACGGCTTGTGCTCTTCCCACCCTGCCCGAGGGGGGGGTGGTTGCACGGTCGTGTGGGCGATCGTGGTGGGGCTGGGCCGGCGACGTGGTGCCGGCCGGCCCCGTGGGGGGCCTCTGCCACCGGCCTGGTCTGCCTCGGTGACCCCTCTCCCATACCGACGGGGGAGTGTTCCCCTCGAAGTGAGGGGGCTTTTGGACCAGGGGCCCCGACCGCGAACGCTCAGGAGTCGCCAACCGTGCGTGTTTTGCCCCATGCCGCAGACCCCCCCCACACCTCCCCCGGGGCGTGCCTGAACGCCTCCGCCCAGGGCCCTTACGGGGGCGACCGGGGGTCGGGGGCGATCCACCTTCGGCGAGAAAGCGTCTTCTCTAGCGATCGTGGAGGCGTGTCCTCTTCTGGGGTTTGTCGGATCCCCCAGCCCGCCGCCTCTCTGCGCGTCGTCAGCCGCCGCCCCTGCGGCTGCCAGTTGTGCGTGGGCAGAGTTCCCTCCTCCCCTGCCGTGGGGGGGAGCGGTCCGCCGGCCCCCGCGGTGGGGGCCGAGTGCCACTCTTCGCCTAACGTGGTCCGCGCCTCCCCCCTGAACTCTGGGGGAGGGTCACGCCGGGCCGGGCCGGCGTTCCAGCTGTGAAGGGCGCCCGCGTGTGTGCGCTGCGTGCCCCGGCCGCGGGTCGCCCCGGTGTGCGCTGGGGGAAGGGGGTGGTGGTGCGGCCCGTCTCGCGCCCCCTCCCCATCCCCTGTGAGCGTGCGGCCCTCCACCCGGTCCCGTGCCAGGCCGCGGATGGATGGGCGCTCCCGTGCTGGCGCCTGTGGATTGCGGCTGGGGGGACCGCCCGGCCAACGAGGGGGTCGTTCCACCGGTGCACGGTGCTCCCCGGAGCGAGACAGGATTGGGAAGCGGACGAGAATGGGATTAGGCGCGGTGGCGTGCGGGCCGAGGGCCGAAGGCCGGCGTCGCTCTGGGACGCCCCGGTGGTGAGGCCGTGGCCCCGTTGGGAGGGTCGAGGGGTGCCGAAGGCTTTGGCCGGCTGGCGTCACGGGCGCGTTGCGGGACCGCTCTCGGGTTTGGGGCGGTGGGATCCCGTGGCGTTGTTTCCCCAGTGGCCCGGTCGCGGCGCAGGTCTCGCCTCCCCACGGGCTCTCGTGCCTCGCCCTCGCGGGGTCTCATCCCTGTTCGAAAGGGTGCTCCTTCTCTCTTCCTCACGGCTGCCGACCGCCCCGCGACGAGCGTTCGCCCGACTGCGCTGCCCGAACCTGACCTCGCCGCGGGGAGGGGGCGTCGCCCTGGCCGCCAAGGCCCTGGACGGCGCCCCCCACCCCCCCGGCGACGTGCCTCGGTTGAACGGTCGGCGGGCCTCCGCGTGGCGGGCCGGACGGCGTTGGGGGGCGGCCGGTCGCGCGTGCGTGCAAGAAGAGCGTTTTTCCGGAGCTACACGCGACCGCGATGGCGATCGGGGTCCGGGCCCTGCGAGGTGCGCGGGGGGTTTGGGGAGCTCGCCGAAGGCGCAGCCGGTCGTCCCAGGTGCCGCGGGACCGCCCTTGTGCGCGGAGGCCACTGGCGGTGAGATCCCGTGCGTGTCCTGGCCGGTGGGCTGCCGTCTGAGGCTTGCTACATCCCTCCCCTCGGGCCTCCTGGTGCCCGTCGGCCCCTTCCCCCGTCGTCGCCTTATGCCGCGCCCGGCGGCCCCCACCCCGCTCGCCGCCGCCTTGAGCCATCTCGTCCTCTCCCGTCTGGCTTTCGTAGCCGGGAGGGCGTCCGTGCCCCCGGTGCTGCATCGCTCTCCCCCCCGTGTGTCCGTAGCGGCCTCTCCCGTGGTCCGCCGCCGCCCGCCCGCTTGCCCGCGGTGGCGTTGCGTGTCGATGGCGTGTGGGGCGCCGTCGTCCCCCGCGGTGGCCGTCTCCCCCGGTCGGTGGGTTCGCGTGCAGGAGCGCGCGGGTCCCGCGGTCTCTCTCCCCCGGCCATCCGTCGTGCCGTTACCCGCCGCGCCCGTACGCTCCGGGGCGGGGCCCGGACGGGCTTCGGC